>NC_142112.1:29098060-29433417 GCF_056152115.1 Neolamprologus brichardi
CAAAAATAATGGCTCACAAAAACAGAGCTGTCAGAGTTTTTTTTTTTTATCACTTCAGGTTTTAGATGCCAATTATATTTAGTTGGGCTGTTGTGGGCTAATTAAAGGTTTGGACCGATCTCTTTGTAAGTCAACCTTTCAGGTTGATGAGCAAAAGTGTAATTATCTCCAAAGGTTACCATCATGGTCAATCCTTGCATACTCTGTCAAGTATGCACACTCACACTCACACTCATTTGGTCATGCGGCTTTCTGTAAAAAGTCTGTGTTTTAGCATGTCTAAGTAGGCAGCATACAAACAGACCAGGCTTTAATCCTATTTCTCATGAGAGCAGCCTCTGGGAGAAGGAGGCAAGAGTTTGCCAGCAGCTTATTTTCACCCCAGTGCAATTCCACTCCTGGGGATTGGGGTGCTTCCACTTGTTTGGTGTTGGGAAGAAGGGGGGGCAGAGCAGATGCATAAATTATTTAGGCAAATGTGTGTTGCTGGAGGGGACAAAGTGATAGTGAGAACACGGCCGCATGCAAAAAAAAAACAATTTGTCAGAAAGTGCCTTTAAAGTGATCTATGTACCTACGAGGCACTTAGCCAAGGCTCTTCACAATGGGGTTCGGGTTTATCCTCTCAAGGGCGTTTGCTGATTGGTGCATTGTTCTCAGTTGTAAACTTGTTGTGTCCTGCCAGTTAGGAAATGGCCTTTCTAATGCGTTGCTACTGCTGAGCATGCTGATGCTCATGAGCAAGGACGATATTAAAAAAAGCACTTGATGGGATTTTTTGTTCCGCCTTTGGTTAGACTATGGAATTTTTTTTTCACTTTTTGCCTCAAGTGATCTATTTGCTTCACCCTCCTTTATGTTTTTTTTTATTCATTTTTAGAAGAATAATAACCTCAGAGTGGGATGAGATTCTGGAAAGCTACTTTTTATACTAGACCTCACATGAAAGTGTTACGTTAAGGTGTTGTAGCTTCCCTCACCTCAGAAATATCACCTCATATCTGCATCCATAAAGTTCCTGGACTGTTTTCCTCATCTTTCTGGTGTTTTACTTTGACCAACTGGCTCGTCTCCCAGAAGCCACTCAGACTTCACAAAATATGAGGACCTTGCAGCACCCTTGGCAATGCACAGATAGTGATATGAAAATGTCTGCATCACTGACTGGCTGGATCACAAAACCTCTACGCCTGATAGTAAAAAATTTTTTTTACGGAAAGCACGAACAGCCGGCTATAAATCAAAGCCCTCCTAACTTTCTGCTTTTGTTTTAGTTCTTCTTTTAATGTTCACTCATTTTTATTGTTTGTATGTTTTCAAGGATTTTCTTGTGCCTTGCAACGACAATTTTGTTTTGTAATCTTTCCAGTGCACGGCAGCAAGGTCTCCAGTCTTGCCTTTAGAAAATTGGCTCTCGCAGTGCACCTCGAATTTAGTGAGTCTACTCGACGGTACTGCAGCTGTTTTTAAATGTCGCATGAAAAGTTCAGTTTTGCAGCGGAAACAGCACAGAGTTACAAAGAGCTTAAATTGATTTTTTAAATCTCTGTATTATGAAGTACTTTTATGCTCCCTTGTGCTCAGCCATGGCTTTGAACTGTGTGCCACCATCACAAGCCGTTGCTCGATGTGAGGATGTTTGAAGAAAGGAAGTTATTTCACTTTCATGGGCACAGTTTTTGGCTTTTAAATTAGGTTACACCGCAGCGTAGGAAACACCGACACTGAATGAATTTCTGTGATATCCCGTATACTGCATGATAATATTCAGACGCGAATATTGATTTATTCATACAGAGAGTAAGATAACCTCCTTTTCAACAGTTATGAGCAGATAGCAAAACAGTATCTGACACAGTATAATTAAGTTGCCAGCAAGTATAAGCACAAAATTAAAGGTTTTCATATAAGATAGTATCCCACCGAATACAAACACAGACATAATGGAGTAGTTGCTTTCTTAGGAGAGAAAGAAATCACACTTCTACCATTTGTGCTGTAATCTGGCCGTATGTCCTGTATGTTTTCATAGCTGGACTTGCCACATAGAGACAGACTACAATTAAGTCTGGTCCACACCTGAGGGGAAGCAATACACAGCATTTCACTGACTTTGTGTTGTATGAAGGTGCCTGTTCGTCTTTTCTGTCTGCAAGCAACAAACTGAAAAGTGCCTGAGATTTGCAGTGTAGTGGAATGCACTACCAAGAGGGTAAACAATCCAAAACTAAGTTTTTATGAACTGCTGAAACCACACAAACAAACTTTTCTGGAGATTGGCGTATGGGGGGAAAAATGTGGACTCCTGTCAGTCAGTATTCTTACTTGTGCTGTGAGCTATTGTCAAGTCAAATACACCAATGCGAGTTTTAAGCTATCATATTGTTGTAAGTTAGGCTAAAGCATCTTATCTGTATTATATTGTGATTTTGATAAAGTCAGAAAGCTGTGAGCCACGCAGTTATTTTTTGCTGTTGCTTTAGCTATAGCACAAAGCTCACTTTAGCACATAGCTAACTAGACATGTAGTGCTAATGTAATCCCCCGATAGAATAAAACCTAATGTTTGTTGGTATTTTTTGTGCAGCTGTATTTCAGTTCGCATTGTTTTCAAAGTATGACATGTTACAACAGACCAGATGGAACACAATAGCAAAAATGAAATCATGAGAATCTTTTGAGGTTTACAGGACATGTGCTCGCTAACCATGTGGCGTTAACTTGTTTGCCATTTTGGACGTGTGACAATCATGTTGGCAATTTTGCCCTAGACATTGGTTGGTTACACTATGTCAACCATTAATAAAATGTTTGTTCCCCCACCGGTTGGTGAGTAGTTGCTGGAGGTTAATGGCAGTTGCTGGGAAATCAGTTGCAAAAGCACCATCCATACAGGCCATAGAGAGAAGTCAGCCACCACCTAGCAACCATCAGTCACTAGGAGAAAAATGTGCATATTTCCTAACCAGTTGGCAAAAACGTCCTTGGATTTGCTTTAACTTTCCAAGTTTTATTGCGAGTCTGTTAGTAGTGATTGAGTATTTGCAGTGTGTGTACAATGACATGCAAAAAATGTGTATAGTTAAGTTCTGTACAATCGGTCAAGACCCCCAAATAACAGCGCTTTAAAACATTTTTATTTGCTGTTGTTAATTAATTTGTTTGGTCGTGTTTCATTTAAGCTCAGTGTGAGAGTCTCTGCTGTTGTTTTGTTGTTCTGTATGTTATTTTAATCCACAGTAAAAACACCCCTATATGACTGATGACTGAAGACTTTCGCTTTGCCTTTTTACAGACATAAACATGGCCGGGGAGCCCAAGCCATACAGGCCCAAAGCGGGCTCCAAACGGCCGCTCTCAGCTGTCTACAGGTAAGATTTGCCCTTCTTCCAGCATGCGCCTCCTCTGGAAAAGTTTCTTATCATTAATATTAATCATCTTTCACATCCTGCTGCTCCAGCTGATGCAAATGTGCAGTAATATTAAAAATATGAGGATCCCTATTATGTTCGCCTTTTTCCCCCTCGTTCTAATTGAGTTTTAAAACGTCGACTGAAGTTTTTTCAGCACAAGTCTGTAAATCTCGAAGGAGAAACTGTTGTGTAAGCTTCATTAAGCATGACCCTGATTCTCTGCCCCGCACACATCTCCTGGTCACAAACAGATCAAAGCTGCGCTTGTTTACTGCAGTCTAATGTGATAGAGGTTTAGGCATGTTTTTTCTGGGAAAGTGTCACTAGGACGCTTTCATTGGCAAAGCTTATACCTTACACTTTTGTGAATTGTTGGTTAGTTTTTGGGGGTTTTTTTTACAGTATTATTACACTAATTTTATTAGTCTTTGCATTGTTTTATCATAGAACCTCATTTGCAATTTATATCTGCAGTTAAAATGAGTCGGGGTGTAATATGGTAATCATGGAGCAGGATCCGGAGAAGCAAAAACCAACACTACACTGTTCTAAATCGAAATAGTAATGCATTAATCATTAATACATTAAAATTCCTGCGAGAATAGCAGCATTTCAAAACAACTCCTTTTCATCGCCGCTTCTCTTTATTTTATTGCTCTCCCTGAATTCTAAATCAGTTGTCATCCTGAGCGTGCCACATCGATTTTCAGCTCTAGGGTCTAAAAAACTTTTTTTTTCTTTTTGACTCTGACTGTATTGGCTCTCTCAAACTTTTTGTTGATCTTTTCTCGATCTGTGGTCTTTGCATGCCAGCGTAGCTTAGGCTTACTGCTTAACCTGTGATGGGCTTTAGGCATCAACTAGAGCATGTCCGGAACAGTTTGTGTTTTATCTGCTTACTTTTGACAGGCTTGAAATGGCTCCTCTTATCATAATCCATCGCATTCTCTCTTTCTCTGTGCTTTCCTCCCCTTCTGTCTTTATAATAGTGGTTATGAATTTGATTACGAGTACTACAGGGATGATTTCTACAGCAGGTAGGTACCATTCATTTTTTTTACCAATATGTGATCAAATACAACATTTCAGAACATTATACATCACATTATAATTTCTATAGACTAAGTTTAATTGTAACATCTGTCAAGCTTTGCATTCTCACATTAGAAAGTAAAATCTGTGACAGTAGCAGGATTACCTTCTGAAACCTTATTTAATCAACTATAGCTAGCTAGCAGTCCTGTGACTATTTTGATGTTGGTCTTTAGCTGTTGGCTACACTACGAAAACTGCATTGCTCTGTTACATTGTAGAGGTATTTACATTTTCAGTTTGAAATGCATTCATTGGTCACTTTTAGGTACACCTGTTTAACTACTTATTAATGCAACTTTCTGACCTGGGTTCAAGCTATGCTTTTCTTTCACCCTAAATACTGTATTATCAAATAAAGGCTAAAATTTCCAAAAATAAAATAAATTAAAAAATCAAATAAAAAAAATTGTATGGTTGTTGGTGCCAGATGGGCTGGTGCATGTAATCCCTGTAGAAATGCTGATCTCCTGGGATTTTCCCAAACAACCGCCCCTAGGGTTTACGGAGAAGGGCCAGAAAAAGAGAAAATATCCAGTGAACAGAAATTCTCTGAAAATGCTTTGTTGTAAAAAGCAACAAAGCTTCAGGCTCACTGGAAGGCAACGTTAACTCAAATAAACCCTATTTACAACCAAGATATGCAAAAGAGCATCTCTGAATGTACAGCACATTGAACCTAGATGCACTACAGCAGCAGAAGACCACACTGGGTGCCGCTCCTAAGATCAGGAAACTGAGGATACGGCTCTAACACACCCGCAACAACTGGGTTGTAGAAGATTGAAAAGTTGTTGCCTGGTCTGATGTCTTGATTTCTGCTGCAACATTTGGATGGTAGGGTTAGAATCTGACATGAACAATGTTCAACCCATGAGTCCATCCTGCCTTTCTCATCATACTTTAGGCCTGAGCATCACTTAAATGCCACAGCCTACTTGAGTATTGTTTATGACCATATAAATGTGTAGAATTCAAAGCTTTACAGAGCTGTTTTTCTGTGATAATAATTACTATTCACATCTCTTCTCGGTCTTAGAAAATGGATAGTAAAACTTTGAGACACTTGTCCTGCCTATTAAATTCTATTCACATTCCCAGACAGGTACACTGAAATAGTCGACTTGTCGTGCAGACTGAACAGATCAACATGCTGATGAAGAAACACTTGTTTTGTCTCACATTTATCCACCAATGATCAGAGTGCTTATCTGCAGAGGCAGTTTCTATTTTCTAAATGTCAAACTTTACATTGAGAGCTGTGACAATCTGGTGTCACTAGGAACAGTCAAAGCTGACACTTTTATTTGACATTAAGCACCCTCTCAATTTCATCCTCTTATATATGTGAAGGGTTTATTTCCATGCATGCAACACACCCTTTAGTGGAACAGAAATGGGGATCTCAGGAAAACTGAACTGGAACATCTGTCTTTTGTTTTACCTGTGCTGTTTGAGAGAAGGAACTTGAGTAATCCATAGCAAATCTGCCTTCTGATTCAATACTGGAAATAGCGAGAGGGCTTTGGAAAGAAGCAGTGGTGAAATAAATCAAATAACCCCTTAGATGAACATTTTCCGACTGCTATAGGGCCTATGGAAAATGCGTAAGAAGTCAAGTGTAATATTATAGGTTTTTCTTCTCTTGAGGCTTTTTGACTACCATGGCAGAGTGGCCCCCCCACCCAGAGCTGTGATCCCGCTGAAACGCTCCAGGGTGCTCGCTCCCTCCTCCCGCCGTGGGAAGACCTCCTTCCCCATCAAAACATCCTCCTCTTCCTCGTCTTCATCCTCCAGACCTCCCACATCATCCTCCTCCGCCGGAGTGAAATGTACGTAACAAAGGTGCTTTATTGCTCGTCTTGTGTTTACACTGGACCCGTCAGATTTTACTTTATTTTTTATCATTATTTTTTTTACAGAGCACAGCCTAATTACGCTAATGGTATTCTGTCCCTTCTGAATCTGACGGCTTAATGCACATCTCAAAACCACGGCTCAGAGAATAAAGGGCAGTGGCATAATTCAGCTGTGCTCCTTGCGAAGCGCTTCTATAAACAGCTATTTAATTTCACTCTAGCAGCTCAGAGCGAGCCACGCTGCAATGTAGAGCAAAACGCAAATATAATCCCAGCTTTCCAAGCAGTACCCATTCAGCAAACAGTGCTATTCCTGTCACCCAGCATCCATCTGGATCCCGTTTGGTGCTCTGATTAACTGGTGATGCACTATAACGTCCTAAATGTAATTAAAGTGAGATTGGGGCCATCTCTGTGGAGCTGTGGTCAGCTGTGTTTCTCTAAACGTTTGTCTCTATCCGCAGCCTGTGTAATTGGTTACAGTGTTTGTTTCATTGTTGCCTGTCTAGCCAGTGTTATCAGCGAGAGCAGCTTGGTAAGGCCTGTCAGGAGGACCCAGCTGCAGTTGGTATTACAGAGAAGAGCAAAAAAAGAGCATCTCCCATCCTCTTTTTGGACAGAGTCAATGAATTCTCTTCTCTGTCTAAGCAGTGGTGCTGTATGTTTGGGAGACTAATTTGCCCCTGCCAGGACCATGAAAAATCACTGTTTGTATTGATTGTGGCCCAGATAGATTGGACAGAAAAATAAGGTTAGACTGTCCAGGCAAAAGGGTGGGCTAGTGTGGGCAGCTTGAACCACTTGGGCTACACAAGCAGTAATTTACTCGGGGTGGGTTGGGGTGGGAGACAGTCATCAGATGACTGGATCATGAGGATACATGTGTTTTAGGGAGTTTTTTTCACACTTTTGGGTTAACTAATTCCATAACAGAAATCACAATCTCAAGTGAAAAGTTTAGCTTTAAAATATTTTGTATTTCATACTTTAATAACCATTTAATTATTGGTATTTTTCTAGTATTTATTAAAAAAAACATTTAATCCATTTAATTTTTTTGTTATTTTTCGTATTGAAAATGGTATTGATTGTTTTTCTGGGTAGTGGTATCGCGTTTAAAATTATGTATAATAATAATCCTAGTTTGTGCAAATAAATCAAAATGAAATTTGCAAATCCTGACAATAAAAAAAACATGTAGCAGCCTGGTAGCTTTTAAAATAGTAACTGAAAAAAATAGTAAGCTTCAAATTTCAATCAAGTATACCAAAGATCAAGAGAGTGGTGAATACCATGATTTTGACTTTTCTACTTTTTGGATTTGAAGCTGGGGAAGCTCAAATCAAGCCCTTTATTTGTATACAGCCATGTTCACCAGTGCCACAGGGTTCAGCAAAACAGTGTTGGACTGTTGGATGAGTGAAAATGACCACAAAAGGCACAGTGCTGCCCTGAAAACCTTGCGATTGCTTTTGTGATTGACAGATTTCCACGGTTGCCCGTAGTTTGCACAGAAGATGCCAACTTCTCTACAAACACTAGCTAATTACCCTGTTAGCAAAGTGAAATTTAAAACGGAAAGTGTTCGACTTCACAGTAAAAGTTGTGCCTTTCGTTTGCAACCAACACCTTTCAAACTACAGATAACCACGAGAATCTGCTAGTGACCAAAACAATCTTACAATTTTACCTATTGACAGTCAGCAACCTTCAGAATCTACTCACCTGGTCTATAGACCTGTGTGACTGAGGCATAAGAGGATAAGGCATGAGGCGAGATAAATATTAAAGCGTCTGGATTTAAATTCTGTGTATATGGTCTTCAATTTTACAGTTAAAGTACGTAAAGAATCACTTATAGCTGTCACACAGTAGGCTGTGTGGCTGGCAGAAGTACGACCCAAATTCGACGGGGTATACTAAAAGCTGGTTTTATTAAACTAAAACAAAGTAAGAAATACAAGAATACCAAAACTAGGAAAATCAAACATTTGTTTCAGTGAGGGACACAACCACAAGAGACGACGCAACAAAGAACAAAAGGAGACTCCAACAGTGTATACGCACCAGGTAATTAGAGAGATGGGAAACACCAGGGAACACAGATGAATGGAATCAGACGAACGAGACGAGGGGAAGCAAAACTTAACACAAGAGACAAGAGATGAAGGACTATCAAAATAAAACAGGAAGTAACAAACACTGAGACCAGGACTAAGACATGGGGACTGGACACAGTGACAGGAGATAAACATGGAGACATTAAACACTGACTGGGGGAGAGAGAAAGGAAACACAAATGATGCTTAGATTACATATCCTGATGAGGAATACAGACTGGAAACAAACAATAACTAACATAATCAGACAAGAAACCATGAACAATAAATCTAGATAACAAAACTCAAAGGCACCACAGATAAAAACTCAATAGCTACAAAATCAAATGTTAAAAAATAATCTTGTTGTTAAGTGTTTGGAGTGTACTGATCAAAGCAGGCCAGTACAGCAACAAAAACTTCAGCAATCCTGTTCACTACAAGTCACATTATCATTGCATTACATTGCGAGAGCACATTGCAGATTTTTCTAACATCCCATAGACACATGAACCAAATAATCTAACATTTTAAACTATATTCCTGCTGTTTCATTTTTATCACAATGCGTTTTGCACAAACAAATCCCCAAGAAACTGGGGCTGCTGTCACTGGAGGAAATCGTGTAATCACTATAATAAACCTTATGTTGTCATGTAGCGTGTGTTGTCTGCGTTAAGAAGATATTTATAATATTTAATAGGCACAGACATTTGAAGGATTAAGGCTTGATTGGCTGTGCTGGCGACAACTTGAATGAAGCTTTTGGATTCTGTGCTGTGTTCATCTTCCACTCTCAGCCCTCTCTTCTAAAGCCACTCTTTCTTTCACTGAATCCAGCTCCTCCAATGGGAATAATTTCAGGTTTTCCTACCCTTTTATAATAACACACTGAAAATCTTTGGGTTTCAGACTGTTGGTCTGCGTGAGCAAGACATTTTAGAATGTCACCGCAGTTTCTAGTATCAGGGTTTTTAATTAATTCTTCTTTGTGTTCTATTTTGCATGTAAAACTAAGGTTAAAAAAACAGCTAGTCTAAGAGTGACAGTGGGAACTTACACTGCCGAGCACAGCCAAAATTGTGACACTTTCAAACTGAACACTTTGGGTGAGGATTTAACTGGATACCATCCTAAATAATTAAACAAACCAAGCACCAAGTCCATGTGGGAATGTACACTAGTGAGCTTACTGCAGTTTTACTGAATACTTACAAATATGTGGTTAAAAAGAGCTACATGTGTTCCAGAAAAATCACTGTTTTCCAGTATTAAAACTAACGGATTATGTCCTAAAACCCAGTAAATGACATCAGCATCACCACCCCTAAAACTCTTTGTCCATTTTAATCTTCATAGACCAATGATTCAAGAGAGTCTCACTATCCCCAAGATAAAACGTCTGCCGTTCATCATGAGGTCCTAAAATTAGACCCATTACTCATTCCCTAAATCTTTCCTGATGCTTATTAAATAACAATGACTTTTTTTCCCCAGCCTTTTCCTTTAACTCCAGCTATCTAAAGATGCTGCGCTGACGATACAATGTTGGATTAGGACGGGCATGTTTTCTCTCTGCAGCTTATGCGCCTGATAGCACAAAAGGAAAAAAGGCCTGGAGGCCGCGATAAATTAGAAACTGTTCCACATTTTCTTATCATCAAAGGACGACGAGGAAGCTGCCCAGAGTGAGCTCAGATGATGTTGGAATAGGGAAGTGGGTGGTATATGTGTGTCTAGTCATCGATGTTGGTTTGCACAAATGGAAGGAGGCAAAGCCGAGAAGGAGATAGAGATACCTCAGTTTGTGCCCTGTAGAGATATGATTGCGTATCTACTGTTCCCCTTTTTTTTTTACCTTCAGAAAGATCAATTTTCTGCTCTTTCACAGATTTTAGGTTGCTTTACAAAACAAGATGAGAATAGGTGTTGGGATTTCCTGACACATTACTTATTTAATGCCTCCAATGTGTCACCATGGGCTCTCACTCTTTTTCATGGACACATTAATCATACCGCTTCGATTCAAAGAAAGCACACATTGACAAATATTGTGTAGTGTGAATTGGATCCTACTGGAGGGAGAGTTGTAGTGTTTGTTTTTCAGCACGAATTCTGGTGACAGATTAAAAAGTCTTTTTTGGGGGGGAATCTAGTTTACCACGAGGTAATGTGTCAGGATTTTGTATTTTTTGTTATTATCACGCACTGACATCTTGTAGGTGTTTATGTTTTATGCATTAGTTCAGATCGTTCAAAGTAGCTCGCAGACTGGATGGGCTTCGCGTTGTGATGGCATGTGGGCGTAAATGTGCATCACAGGAGCCAACTTAAAGAGCCACATGCAGACAATGATAACCAGACAAGTTACTTTTTGATTTAGCGTGCCTCTCCTGTCTCTGGTTTTTCCAGCTGAAGCTTTACAGGAATTCGTGGGTGTGTTTACAGAGCGCTCATCCGTCCTCTTTCCAGCCCTGACAGAATCTGATAGGTGTCAAAAAGAATTTTATGTTTTCTTCTCAACTTCTGGTGTCTGTTTTTTTTTTATCCCCCCTCCTCTCAAAAGATGACACATTTCAGCTTCAGAGGGGTAAGGAATGAGATTATCTTATTACCGTTTGGTCTAAATTCTTTAATCTGCTCAGTTCAAGCTGCTCAGGAGTACACCCTCATTTCAGCAGCCGTGAGACAGACCAGATTGAATTGGTTATGACGTTGAGTTTTTATTTATTTTTTTTATTCGGCAGTTGTTATTTCCATATGACATATCAAGGTTGAGACTCAAACTTTGACATGATAGAGTTACAGTTCATTTACTCCAACGTCAGCTGTGTATTGTGGAGCGAACACTTAGACCGCGGGCGAAGCAGGTAGGGGAGAGCAATTATTTATAAGGCAGTAAACAGAAGCTGTGGGAGGGAAAATTGTGCCGCCTGTTTCTCATGCAGCTCTATAAGTGAAGCAACGATCACGCAACTGTGAGTGTGTGAAATGCAAAAGTGGCTTTGAAACACACTGATATCGTTTGAAGGCGTTTTTGTTTGTTTACCTTGCGAGCAGAAGTGTTCATTTCAGCCTACTTAATCATTCAAAAGTACAGTTTCGTGTTATGACACAGGTCTCTGACTGTTTATGAAATAATGTGAAGTTGTGCACATGCATAAACTAAACTTGTATGGATTCAACTGTGAATAAGTCGCAGTTTTACTAATGAATCTTTTCTTTTCATGTATTCTCTATTCCTCTGTTGGAAGCTGTTAATGCTTAATGTGAATGAGGTACAAAGTCTCAGTTGATTTGGTTGAGTTAGATTTGTTGAATTTATAAGAACTGTCGATTTTCAGTACTTTCCTGGAAAGAGAGACAGAGAATTTAATTAAATGTGTTTAATATTTAGAAACTTTAATCTTGGCATTCTTGACACGCTTAGCTGCTAATGGATGTCTAAGAGTTGTTGTAGAAACAATGCGATGCGTCTCAGCTCGTGGCCTTCATCGGGGTCGTTGATGGCTCCTTTTTTTGTCTCCGAATTTTTCTCACTCTTTGAAAAGCAATTAGTCTATCTGTTATAGACATGCAGTCAGCTCCTTAAATGTTTGGGCAATTACTTGATTTTTGTGATTTCACATTTGTTACACTAACAGAGTGGATTGAAACTCAAAGAGTCAAGAAATGCAAACTTTTAGCTTCAATTCAAAGGGTTTAATAAAAGTATTACATGAACTTTTTTCTCAGGCTCAAAAGTAATTTGACAGTAGACTGACAAGCGGTTTTATTGCCAGGTGAGGTCTGTTCCCTTGTCATTCAGCAGTAAAAATAGGCTGATAAGCAACATAGAGTTTATTCAAAGTGTTGCTTTTGCTTTTGGTAGCTGTTCACTTGAGCTCTCAATATGATGTACAAAGGGCTGTCAGTCAAAGTGAAAGAGGCTATCATCAAGCTAACAAACAAACCAATCACAGTGACAGCAAAAACTTTAGCAGTGGCCAAAAGCACTAGCCAGCTCATCAACACCAAAGCTCCTCAAGTACAAGAATGGAAATGTGTCTTTGATTGCTATGAGGGGTCCAATCCTTTGATTGTAAAAAGGAAAAAAAATGGCTATGAGAAAATTACTTCGCTTGATCCTCAGTAATCATTTTCCTTAACAGTTTATGGTACAAGTCCAGAACATAAAACATTGGGTCAAAGACCAAATACCGTGACTACCACAGTCAAAAGAAATGCTTATTAGGCTAATTGGATGGACGGATGGATCTATTTCTTTGTGACAAGACTTCTAGTTGTCATGGCTGCAAAACAGCCTGGTTGGTACTGGTAGTGTCCATCTTTCATTTACAGTCTATGCTAACAGCATAGATACAAATACAGCCCATTTGGCTGCTTCATTCAAACAGCAGGAAATGATGAATTTTCAATAGCACTAACCAAATGTACAATATGCACTCAGCCAAGCAGGTACTACCATAAGGTGCACGCCATCTCCATGCTCAATAACATGATCTAATATCTACTGAGCGATCACACACAGTATGTTCAGATATTGGCACCGTTGAGTAAAACTCGAGCAGCACTGCACAGCATGGTGGGCGTAAGCCGTGCACTAATCTTCAAATTGAAAGCAGCAGGTCCATAGTCTTAGCAGGGTAGCTTTCAGTTGGCCAGATTGAGATGTTCTTCCCTGAGGAAAGTGTGAGTCAGATGATGTTATGACATCCAAAACTCGAGACTAAGAGTATTAATATGATAGAGGCTGGCAATCTGTGTATCATTACAATGAGTATGCAAATTAAATCATGTTTGTATTTCTGTGCCTCAGTAGTGAAAACGGACCAACTTCAGACCATTAAACGAGAGCTCACTCAGATCAAGATGAAGATTGACTCTTTGCTGGGACGCCTGGAGAAGATTGAGAAGCAGCAGAGAGCTGAAACCGGTGAGAAGCAGACGGCAGAATCTGAGCTAGACGGGAACAAAAGGGAAAAAGGACACCGCCCACTAAGGGAGGGAAATTAAGAGAATAGACTGGTCATAAGTCTTAGTGACATTGTGGGAGATAAGAGCAGCGGAGCTCTCTGTCATAACCGCAGACAGGCGTCAACACCATGCTGACTCAGTTTATATGAGAGGTCTTCACCAATGCCCTTCACTGCAGGACAGCCTCAGAGTGCAGCTCAGTGTGAAGGTCATTTAAATTACATGCCATAAAGTCCATGTTGCACATTTGTCACCATGTGTGGCTTTTTTTCAACTTCTCTCTTATACTTCCACGGCACTTGAAGACCGAGTAAATCAACCCGGCTCCCAGCTGTGTTCTAGGCAAACTGCTGTGGAGCTTGTTAGCAGTGAGAATGAAAAATTAATGCGGATAAATGAAAAACCGTAGGCAATTTACTACAAAATGTACCCATCTTTTTTGCTATAAAATATCCTTAAATTTTTATTACAGATCATCTTTTGTCTGTCTCACTTGTTCTGTTTTTGAATAGAAGTTCAGACTGTCTCAATTAAGGTTTTAAAAGATTTTCTAATGAATTCAAAAAGCAACAGGTAGCCAGTCTTAAAACGGATATCAAGAAGTCACGGCTCGCCAGGTGTTTAATCTTTGAAGTTATTTTTCTTAAGGTGACAAAAAACTGGCTGCAGTCAGAGACAACACACGGATGTTGATTTCTCTGTGCTCTCCAGGAATAAAGTTCTGCAGTTAACATCAAGATTAAAAGTCATAAAGCATAATAAACTGTGACATGAGGAGAATATTGGGGCTGTGGTCTTAAAACATTTGTGTAAAACGTTTTAAACTAGGCTGTACAGACATTTTGGCTGTTCAGTGTAAAGCAGCATACATAAATAAAGCTACTTCGGATTGATCCCTTATTCATAAAGGGCCGCTTACTCACAGCGGGTAGCTCTGCATGTTGGATCTGGCAAACTCTTTGCACTGGATGTGCTTCCTGACTTAATCCCAAAGTGATCTGTGTCTCCTCCCAGGATCAAACCAGGGATCTCTGATTTGTTCAGGAAAAGTGTTAACCACTACACTGAAGAGCCATTATGATGTTTTAACATAAAAAGAAATCAAAATAAGATATAAAATGTGTTCTCACAGATACATCTTGAAAAAAAAAAAAAAAACACAATTTGTGTAATAAATAATCCTAATGTTAAGTGGCCTGGATAATTTAATGCAGACATGTGACACTGTAACCTAAATATGCACATATAGCGGAGCTTTAAATGAACTGGCTTCATAAATAAAGAAAAGATGAAAGTGGAGGCAAATAGTAGGAAACCTAAGCTATATGCAAATCCAGGAGTTGACACATCTGTTGGTAGCTAGCTAGCAAAAGTGGATTTTGTATATTTGAGCTTGTTTTAAATAACGCAAACTATACAAAATTTAAATCTAAATCCTTTTCCATCTAAATGCAAATCAGGTGTGCTGTCTCAGTGCAGTTACATCCCTTAAATTTAATATGATCTCTTTAAGAAGCTATTTATGGAGTACCAACACCTTGTCTGAACCCTTGCACAATAAAAACATGTTACCAGCAGTGCCTTTCAGCATGTAGAGTACTGAACAGATTTTTTGTAAGTTCACCCAGTTTAAGGGATATTTCTGTAATTACCAAAACTCATTTTTTGTGTCTCTGTAATCATTAATCCACGTGTATATGCAAGATCTTTACTCAAAATGATATTTTTAATGTAAAAACTATATTATTATTTTTAGATTTATAAATGTTTCCAATTTAGTAAAAAAAATAGTAAAGCACTTGTAAAGCTTTTGTTTTGAAATGATTTACATTCCTGAGCAGATATAATTTGAGTGGTTTATGTTACTCTTGATTCATTTCTGACTTCTCTGAGAAGTCCAGTGTTCAAATAGAAATGTGAATTCAATTTGCTGTTAAAAATGATAAAAGTGATATAATTTTTTAACAGTTTTTGAAAAATTTGTTGTCAAAACGTACGTGCATTCCTGCTTTTTTTTTTTTAATGTAACAGGCGGTCTCGTAAATTTGCTAAGAACTGTACACACGTGTGTTAATTGGGGGGAAAAAAAGTGAAACATGTCACGCTTGTAAAAGAATAAACACTGTAAAATGCTAGAATTTTGATCCAAATTTGATGCTTTGCTACTTCAAATAAAAAAAAAATAGTGTTAGCCACCCGGTTGCTTGCTGAGAACAAACTACTTCACTCCAGTTGAGTGTAAGGAGAACCATGGCCTGTTTCTGCACAACTGGGAAAACAGCAAAAAAGCAGCCTACTACTATTATTATCAAGAAAAATACAGGCCCTGCTTACACTCTCACTTCATTCACTGTGGCCTCCTTTCTCCCTCTCAGAGGCTCAGAGAAAATATGAGGACAACTGTGACTCCCTGCATGAGGAGTCTGTGTCAGAGACGGCAGAAAACTCTGGAGAGGAGGCCGGCGAGGGGGCGCTGGACGTAGAGGCGGGAGAGATGACCGATGGAGGCGAGGATGACTATGACGAGGAGGGTAGCCACCATCTGGTAAGAGAAACGGTTGACAGGCCTGACAGGGGGGAAGAAAGCAAGGCACTTTGGGACATCTCAAGTGGGCAGACAGTCTTCGCCTTCTGAAAGTTAATTTTCCAGAATTATTCATGGCCACAGATCTAAGAGAGCGGTTGCTTCACATGAGTGAATGGTGAGGGCGTCCGGACTGACAGTTTCTCCCTGTCGACCCTGGCTGAAACAGTGGAAGTAAGCCTCTTCTCAGGCCCACACACAGGCACAGGCTCACACACATACACATGCTTGCAGGCTATAATTAAAGCAGTGGGTTCAATACACATAGGAGAGCTTTTAAGACAGACTTGACATGAAGTGGTGTGGGTCCAACCGTGAAGTGAAGGTTCAGCTCAGAGGTTTTCTTTCACAAGGTCAGTAGAAGCGGCCAACAAAAGATGATCCCTCAAAGAGATTCAATTATTAGGATTATTTAAAAATAATAATAATTTAGTGGAAAATGTCAAATTCTCAGCTGGGTTCATATAAAAACATGAATTTATTTGACTAAAGGGAACTTTTATCAGTTTTGTATAATTATATATTACACTATGTGTTAAACTATATAGATGTATATAGATTTCTGCTTGTTAACACAGTAAAACAGCCAATAATCAGTGCATTTAGGCATGTCGACCAAGACCACCTGCTGAAGTAAAGACCGAAAGTCAAAATTGGGAAAGAAAGGTGATTAGAGGTGGGCAGATCAGTCCAAATACCAATAGTATTGACACCAGCATTGGTATCAGTAATGGATCAATCCTTTGTTTCTATCCTCGTAGTTCAGTATGTAGCCCATTTAAACAACAGAAGCTGTCCCAAAGTCCATTAGAGACATTTTAGGTCTCAAAAAATCATTTCAAAATAGGTGAAAAGCTGAAAGGTGTGCTTTGTTCTCTATATTCTCTAATGTACAGTGTACATTGTTGTATTAATTATTGTAGAAAGCAAACATCACAGTGGTTTGGAGGTCATTCAAATGTGTGATTTTCAGATTGATGACGATTAATCTCAGAAGTCATCGCACACTGTTCTCCTCTACATAAACTGCTCGGCAGTATCACTAAAAGTGATGTTGGTGAGTCTGAATGTGATATGGTTGTTGTTGCCAGACTTTTGAGTATTGTACACCGTTTATCTACTGGGATTTTCCCACACAACCATCACTAGTGTTTACAGAGAATGATCTGAAAAATAGAAAATATCAGCAGAGTGTCAGTTCTCTTGGTGAAAATAACTTGTTGATGCAAGACTGCTTCAAGCTGATAGGAAGCCGACAGTAACAGATAACCACTTTGAAAGCCAAGGTATGAAGAAGGGCATCTCTGAATGTACAACAAATCGAACCTAGACGTAGACATATGTAGTCAAAATAGAGCAAAATTATTTTCACCTTCATTTTAATGCACTGCTTAAATACTTGACATTAGCCAGTGATGGCGTAATTTAGTTATCAGCCTAACAGAAGGATTACTTAATGAAACAATACAGTACATCTTTTGTGTAGTTACAGCAATCTTTTCATTAAAATATCATAAAAACACCATAACTGGTCAAAACCCCTAGAACCAGTGAGGAAGGTAAGGAAGGCATTTATATGTTTATGTTTCAAACTACCAACAATTCAAAAAGATTACTATTTCCAATCAAGGAAAATCTAAAACTGAAACTAATCAGTCTTTCCGCTGATGCGATAGTTCCCACAATGCTTATATTGATTGTATTCACTCAGCCAGTTGATCTCAGTCAGCTGTGGCTTAGACGCACATTTATTACGCCAGTGATTTCAGCTGAAAAATAGACTGCTGGTAAGTAAAAGAGACTGATGTACGGTGAAGGTTTTAAATATGTTTTCCATTTCACAATCGTCAAGTTCAAGTAGTGACATGGAAACAATTGATACTGGTTTTATCTGTATTTCCCTGGCCTTGTTTTCTTTATTATGCTTTATTTATTAGCCATTACCCAGCAGGTGAACATGGCCATGCTATCCTAGATGAAAGCTCCGTGTCCTCACTAATGGAAGAGATTATTTTTCAGAGGCATGGTGGAAGAGATTTATTTGTTTCCTGAAGGTCACATTGATCACACTTTGTGATAATGTGCTACAAAGACTGTTCTGCGGGTTGGCATGGCTGCTCTTGTTGAGCGTATATCAGCAGTGACCTTTAGAAAAGATTAAATACAACCTCTGTGTTCAGTTAAAAAGGCTGTATCATGTCTGTGATGTTAACCACCTCTATGTGCTCTCCTTTACAGATAGAAAACCACGTATCGGATATTGACAACTGAGATCAGGTAAGAGCTTTAGATTTGTATTTGATCTAAGCATCCATTATAGCGGCTGTGAAGTCGTAATAAAAGACCGCAAAAGGTTCTGGGGGGGCCTTGCAGCCTGCCCTCATTAAAGACCTCACATCCAGTCCTCATTAGAAACCGTAGCTGCTGAACTGTGTCCTGAGCTTCTCTAAACATTCGTTAATCATCTCCTAAGTCATAAGCTCCGTGACATTTGGAAGACCAGCTTCACTGAAGGGCATCTAATACCGAATTCGACAGACGGAGCAATAATGACATTCCAATGGGCCAGAACTGCCCATAAACAACATTCATCTAATTGAATTTTGTGAAAGGGGATATGAATGGTGAGGCCTAAGGTAAAGAGTTCCCTGCTTCTCGTCTCTCAGGGTGTGGGTAATGATGCAGCCACATCATCAGTTGGCTTGGTGCTAGCTAGCTCTTCACAGCATGGGTGCGCGGCAGTGTTTACGAGTAGCTCAGTGTAGACGTAGCACTGAGTTAAACTCTGTTAGTCTTCTCTTGGTGTTGGATGACTTAAGGCAAACTCACTTCATTAGAGGCTGCAGAGCTCTGTTGATTTTTGTACCCAATTTTGATTTATTCGTTGTAAAATTATATCATTTTGTACGTAGCATAAGCCTACATTTGAATTCCGCTTTTCGATTTAATCTTTAGAGTAATCCCAGCTACCGCTACCAAGGGCTGCAGCTGAAAGAATATAAACTATAACGGTCTTATGAACATTTAAATATTAATTTAGTGGAATAATAGATGGTGTGATTTGTCCATGTTTTAATGACAGAGCACTGATACCCTGTTACTGTTACTCTAACATAGCTGGGGTTTTTGACAGAGGACCTGTCCATGTTTCTGATGGTCACATGCTGCCAAAGCTTCAGCTTTCATGTAAACTAGCTCATAGCTAGATTGTTAAACCTCCGGTTGAGCTGATAGCCACTTTTGTGTGACCGCTTAGCATGACTGCTGATGTTAGGGTAGATGAAACCAGATAACAGAGGGACATGCCGCATACGTTGGACTTGCTTTGTAGCACAGTGCTCTGGTTGCTGTTTGTGATTCTGTTGTTATTTTAGTCTCACCGGTGTTTTTCTTCTCGCTTGTTGTCTTCACCTGCCATTTACTCTTTTTACCTTATTCACTTATATCTGCCATTGTTTAATTAGCTCCCACTGTATTCATAGCCCGCCTCCTCTTTGAGATACCTGTTTATATTCCCTGTTGTTATGCTGCATGTGTTCCTGGTTTTCTAACTTTTTACTAGTGCTGTCAGCGTTAATCTCGTTAAGATGACGTTAATGCCATAACCACATTAACGCGGCAAATCTCCGTTAGCGAGCTAGTGTGGATCGCCCCGTGCGTGTGACTGCACGGAGCTAATGCATTAACGAGCTAACCGCGCTAACGCGGTTATGGCGTCAATGTCATTTTAACAAGATTAATGCTGACAGCACTACTTTTTACCATTCCGGACTTTGTGCTTACATGAGCTTATATTATTTGCCAATAAAGGCTCCTTGATTCCTCTCATTGCCATTTATGACAAGACTAGTTATTTCCCTCTGTTCTCCATCTTTATGCTCAATGAAGCTAATCATTTGTGTGCTTTTGCATTTTTTTTGTTTGATTTCTAGTGGGATTTTGTACAAAATTAGCATATTCTATGTGGTTGCTATGTAGCTACAGTTTCTTAATGTACAGGCAAAAATGTTCAGTTTAGGCAACAGCTTATTCCTCCCTCCGCCTCTTATGAAACCACGTTACACTTGAGTTTTCCATTTTCTTTCCATGTGTCTGCCTTATTGAAATTCCATCAGTGGCCAATTCACTGAACCCCCTCACAGCACATACATTTAAAAACCTGAAAATCCCACTCGAGGATCGAGAGAATATATGAATGTGTAGCTTGCAGGCCCACCAAGGATTGAAAATCACAGTGAGAAGAACCTCAATAAGTCATGTCCAGAAGGATTAGCGAGGCAGCTCCGGCTACCGGGAAATATTTCTGCACTTCCCGAGATATTTCTGAGGCCATTCAGAATGGACAAGCCTTAAAATTCAACTTAATCCTCATCAGATTTACAGCATTATAAGCATTCACCATGTTTGAGGTGGAGACGCAGTTCTGTAATGTATTTTCACAAGTTTTCTCCTTTATCTCTTCAGGGTGAGGAAGCAGACGCTCCTGGTCGGTGGTATTAGAATTCATCATCACCTTCAAGAGACAGGAAATGATCTGTAAGGGATCAAGACACCCATTCAGGACTGTAAGTTGTGTATGAGAGACGCCGAATCACATTTAGATGCCTGACTGTGCAGCTCAAACAAAATGTGATGTGATGATCTCTAAAGAAAATATATTCAAGACCCATTTTAATTCAGTGGCCCGAGTTTACTTCATGTGCAACTTATATTTCATTGGAAGAACTCGCACTCTTATCCTGAAACTGAAAAAAATCAAACCGAAGTCGAAGGACTAAAAGGATTTATTTGGATTTCTAAATGAAATTGTGTTCAAAGATGGAAATGTTTTGGTCTATTGTTACTGCTCTTCTGAAATATCCTTGTGCTGTAATTTCTGTTTTTCAAAGAATTTTTGTTTATGCTCAAATATCAAATGAATAAATGACAGAACAATCTGTGACCGTGGTAGGAAATTCAGCAAAAGAATGAAACATCGCTGCCGTCTGCTTCGGATTTGACTCATACATAAGCCAATAGCTGTGAGCATAACTTTATCCAGCTTTATCCATTTATCACACAAATGCCCTGTGGGGCTGTTCCATCATATATTCCAACTCCTGCCAAGTTTCAGAAGCAGAAAGGGCTTCCTGTGGTAGAGAGCCAACACTGGCACAGGCCTCCTGCCAGGGAGCAGTGCCCTAACGTCTCAGTGCACTCCTCCCCGCTCAGCTTGTGCATCCCAACATGGACTGCTGCTGTTCAGGAGCCAGCGCCTTTCTCCTTCACCCTCTCCTTCTGCATCCTGCATTGATTCCATTTTATCTAGTCGAGCCAGCAAAGTAAGGTTTTTTGAAATGGTGGAACTTGTTATGATTTCAAATTAAACATTGGCAGGCTTTGATACTATCTCAGGATGAGATCTTTGATTCAGAACCCCGAAATTTCTGGAATAATCGAACTTGAAATAAAGCATAGTGCTTCATTAAAACAACTTCACTAGGCACTGAGATCATTTGACCGTTCACTTGGTGCAGCTTACGAACAGTAAAAAAGAAAACATTGGAATTTCTTCAACTGTTTATGTGGATTGCATAACAATCTACATATAGTTTCAGCTTTAGCTGAGCAATTATAATTTACCTGATTATACATAAATTGCTGCAAATTGAATTACGTCCCAAGTGAATGGACGTGTTCAACGTGTTCGTTATTCAAGTCAAGTTTACTCTGGTATTTTTCCGCCATTCAAATTTAACCACCGCAGTGTTAATTCAAACAATAAGAAGCTGATGCTGTTCCAAGCCTGCTGAGAGGAGGTTGTTGTTGAGACCCAGGTGTCTCAGCTCATCGCTGTGTAGCATTGATGAAGATGCATATTGGCTAAAATTCTGTTCACGCCTTCGTTACAGTAAAAACTGTCAGTGTTTTAGTGTTTGACTGAAAAGTTTCACCATTTGTGTTCTTGCATTTGAGTCGATTACCTGTGTCTGAAGGGGAAAACACGAGACAGAGAATATTACACATATTAATTTTACCGTTCATATTCTCGTAAATGTCGTGTTTTAAATGGATGATTGTCGTTATTCTATGAACATTACACTGACAGCAGTACTAAATATTCTAACTGGCCTCAGAGTATATAGGACCACTGTGATACATTCATTATTTTCATGGGGAAAGAAAACAACTCCCACACGTCTGTTTGGTTTCATAAATCACACCCTGACTCCAGGTTTCAAAATACTGTAGTTTAAATTATAAAAATATAAAAGCCTTAAACTGGAATTTGGATACCGACAAGTTCTTGCTACGTATCGCAACACAAACAACAGAATGATGGGATAACACAATCTTTCCATTCTTCTTCCTCATGTTGTATTGTTGGCATCCCTATTTTTTTCTCATTAAGGTTTAGTTTTCATATTATAAAAACTTTGTGGGACATTTTGCATGCTGGGAGGATATCCGACCCACAGGAGCTTTTATTTTGCAGTTGTTTTGCTAGCAGACACAATTAACAGTCCTTGGTGAGTCCACTGAATTAAAAGGACATTTTTTTGTGAGTTAATGAAAACTTTGTTTTTTTAGAATTACAGGACAGCATGGGCAATGACCTGCCAGAACCTCGTCTGTAATTTTATATATTTATAATGTAGTTTCACTGGTCCAGCCCAATTCAGGTGTATGTGGCCCGCAATGTAAAATACATTTAAAAACCCAGAATTAAACCGTCTGATTGGTTCTGAACCTCTGAATTATCAAAGGTATTAATAAGAACTTCCCCATTCTTGGATATGTTTATGATATAGTTAATGTTAGTAAGAAGGAAACAGGCCAGTTTCAGCCCGCTGTATTTATATTAAATGGTATGTTATATACATATTTGAGATCAGAGCAGGGCGATATGACCAAAAATATTTATCACAATATACATTTGAAAATTTGACGATATAACTGACGATATAATTGACACTAGACAAAATACTTTACAACTCCTGAACTTTATCTGTGCAAAAAAGAAAAAAACATCAATGTATTTTCACTTAAACAAGCAGCTGTTTTTTATGTGCATTAAAGTTATATAAAAATGTAACAGTGCAAATGCAAATTCCTTGCTGACAGTTTAACCAAAAGGCATTTCCAGTGGAAATTGGCCAACATATCCTCAGCATAACCATGTATAATATCCTCAAAAATTAAAGAGTTTCTACACACACAATACGGTAATATTATGTTGAAGTGCAGTACATATCACTCCGCCAGGCTCCTGACTACGATAGCCGTAATGCTCCGACAATCCATCAAGCGGTGCGGGTTCGTAGCTTAGCAAAGTCGTACTTTTTTTGAGCGCCGTGTACCACATGAAATCATTTTGAGGTCACTAAACACAACCAGAATTCATACATAAGGCACACGTAATTATAAGGGGCACTGTCGATTTTCAGAAAAATCAAAGGATTGATTTTAAGTGTGCTGTATTTTCCAAACAACACGGTAATAACGACGGCCAGCTAGCATGCGCTACCAAAAATAGTGCTTTGTTGTGTATCTGGCGGACGAAAGCTAAACCAGTTCCACACCACTGACGTTGCAGCATTTTTACAAACCAATTCTGGTTCATCCGTTTCATTCAACGATCCACTTTTGCTCTTCTCATTCTGCGTCGCCGCCATGTGCGTATGTAAACAAAGGCACTGCGCATGCGCGTTTTACCCATGTTCTATCGCGCTATTTCATTTTCCTATCGTTGCCCAACATTACACCGGTATTACCGTGAATGGTATGATATAGCCCAGCCCTATTTGAGATTGTTGAAGTTCTTATTAGTAGTTGAACTATAATAACTAACAATGCCATGTAGCTAGTTAGCACCATGTTGCTCCATCAGCTGGTATGCATTATTTTAAAGCTATTAGCATAGTTTAAAGGTTCCCTAATGAAGAAGGGTTGTTGTTTGGAGTAACGCTACTAAAAAGATGCATCCTGGATACATAAGAAGGCTATATAAGACATTTTTAATTATGTGATTCAGTCTTGATGAAAGTTTCACAGGTTGTTTCACTCAAAATACCAAATTAGAAACTGGTTATACATAATTCATATTGTTAATAATACAAAAGACTTTCTCAAGAATTTCCTGATAAAGCTGAGACCCTGTTTTTAAGTTGGCGTTCCTTGAATTGCTAAAGGTTTGATCCACCCTGGTGTAACCAAGATAAAATATAAATTCATGACTCAGCATTCTTTTGAAAAACAGTGTCGTAATTGATCTAAAAAAATACACTCATCTGTGGTGTTTTTTTAATTGTTTTTTGACTATGGAGAAAATAATTGTTCTCAAAAACTATGAATACCAGTTAATGTGTTGGTTGTATTCGAATTGATTCCAATTGTTCAGTGATTTGAAAAGCATAAACAAAAATTATTGTAGCTTGAAAGTACCAAACCAAGGCTATCAAAATTCCATGCCACCAAGAGTAGGTAAGCCAATTTTTCTTTGTGATTTGGTTGAATAAACTCCCTTCAGCAGAAGATTTCGAAAATGGAAAGTCACTTTGCACAATATTATAAATACACTACTCAGTCCTGGCAGGGCTACTTGGGGAAAAACATGCATAAAATCAAAAAAAGATTATCCTGAAGCTCATTCAAAATAAGCATCTGGTGAATGATGATAATGTGTAATATTTAGCACTATTTTTGTATCCCGAACATGTTTAAAGGAAATGGCTTTGCAACATGTTTATCTTTTTTGGTTTTGTTTGTTTTGGGGGAGGGGTTTTTGTCTGGGTTCTTTTTTTGCTGGTAGCCTGTTTTTTGATGGACAGTATGGTGACGTGTCAAATATTCTGCAAAAACACAGAAAAAAAACCCTCATTGCTTTTAACTGTCGTAATTTATCTGGGTCACTTTAGAACACTTTTGGCTCAACTCGCTTTTCTTTCCGCTGTAAATAGCCCTTATCATGTTTATTTCAAAAAAGGCTAGATGAATTTTAAAAGTTAAAAATAATAAAAAATAATACACTGACAGTTTGTTGGAGTACTTGCAGGTTTAAACCAGAATCGTGGGACTTGTAGAGATGTGTAACTGATAACTGTTGTATAGAAATGTACATTTTTTTGTAAAAATATTTTTATCAAAAGGCATGTTTACTGTAACTTTGTATTTTCAGTTCATGTATAAAACGTTATATTATAACTGTTGTATGAATAGAAACTTCATTGTCATTGTAGATAAAAAAATTTGTGTTATCAAACAATAAAAAAAAAACTGTTTGTGTCATTTAACTAGTCAAATGTTTCAATGAGCACCTGTTTCCTTTTACAAATAAATATGAACTTAAGGACAAAGAAAGCTTTTGCGTTTACTGTAAACAGATGTGATAATTACTTGCAGATGGTTTACAGATGTCTGTAAATATTTGGTGCATCATTAAGATGTGTCTCTTTCATATTCCTTCCCTGCGTTCATTACCGTGTCCTTCTCCATTTCAGACTTATTTAATCGTGATTTGTGGTTGATTATGCAGCGTATGTGCCGCACTTGTCACCACAATGACATTTTAACAAGTCATACAGCGCACTGTTTGAATGCATGTCAAATTAATGTCAGTCAACAGACAACTGGACACTATTATGGCAGTTTGTCATCTTGTATTTCACTAATGGCACCGGTCTTGCTGGCTGCCAGTTGAAATTACTCTGTGCCTTCAACTGGGAGCTTTTTACAAAAACAATTTAACTGTGGCTCCATGTTCCTCGCTGGCAGGTTATTTGAATTCTGGCGCAGAGGGTTTAAAAACAGGTGACGATAAGGGTGTAAGATCCGTGTCAAATTAATTTCCGATCTAAAATTTTAGTTCAGAATTAAATATAAACTTCATTCACATTTAAACTGAACTATGTTTTGCATTCCCTAACTCTAGAGATGTCTCACAGGCAGGTTTCCAAAATGCCAAATGCATTTGCATTAGTACTGGTAAAAATGAATGGTGATGAAGCATGTACTACAGGCATGTGAACGAAAATGGTTTTTTTATAGGACTCTTTGCAGGAAGACTGTGGCCCTACTGGCGCAGTCTTTCTGAGCCTGCATAGACTGGCATTCAAGCAAATTCACCCCAAAGTCAGGTCATGCAATATGCAGAGAAAATGCAAAAAATCCATGAACTGCATCTTCTACTCAACAAGCCTCAGTTATCATGTTAAATGGCACAATTAGAAAAAAACTGAACAAGTATGGCTTGTTTGGAAGGGTTGCAAGGAGAAAACATCTTTTCTCTACAAAGAACGGCACAGCTTACATTAAGTTTGCAAAGTTTCATCTGAACAAACCACAAGACTTATGGAACAAGGCAGATGAGACCAAAGTTGAGATGTTTTGACACAATGTGGAAGAAAATATCAGGTAAAAACTAAATCAAATATATCAGCACAATTGCCAACTCTGAAGCACGATAGTGGAGTAGTGATGGTTTTGGCTTGTTTTGCAGCCACAGGACTAGAGCATCAAGACAACCATCAATACCAAAAATATTCTAGAGTCAAATCTGAGGCTCTCTGTCTGGCAGAAAAAGCTTGGCCCAAGTTGGGCCAAGCAACAGGTCAATGAGCACAGAAGCAAATCTGCAACAGAATGACTAAACATGAAAAGAATTACAAGATGTTGTAATGGCCAAACTTGGCCGAGCTCAGTGAACTGAAACAATGTTATAAGTGGGGGAGAGTGGGGCAAAATTCTTTCAGTGACTAAAACAGAAAATGATTACTTCACGTTATTGCTGCTAAATGTGGTTCAGCGAGCTACCAAAGGGTCCTGAGGAAACTCTTTTTTTCCACATAACTGTATATGGGTGTGGAAAAAAAAAGAACACCTACTCATAGCTGAATAAAAACCATACATATGTTACATATTGATGCTTGCTGATTTTGATGCTTGGACATGGATGGGTAACTAAAATGGGGAGGTTTTTTTTTTTTTTTTAAAGAACAAAAAAGTTATCTGACATTTGGGAAATGATGGAGATGTATTCAGGATCTGTAAAGTAAAGGATGAATTCATGAGATAGGGAATATGTCTTTGTTTAGGAAAATGTTTTTAGCTCAAAGTTCAGGGAAACAGAAAAAAGGGTTTCTAGAGGTGCTGAAAAATCCCATCCAATCTCAAGGACACTTCAGCTGGGCATACGAGACTTAAACTTGTGTCCTGCGGTCGAGCAGCAGTCTCCAAACTCATTACACTTGCCCTCACTCAGATTAATAAACAGTCCAGTTCTTGGGGTTCACTTGGGAACATACAACGTGATTCCAAGGCTGATTACGACCCTGATTTGGCCTTGTTTTTAACAAGAGTCAACACTGTGTGACTGCAGAACTCAGCAGGGCAAAACAGAAAACTGGCTGACATTATCACATTGTTCATCCTCCAACTGTGAAAAGTCATAACCGGAATACACTTTCTTATTTTTTCTTATTTTTCTTTGGAGTAAACAGCAGCGTCTACTAAAATCTATAGGTTCCGCAAGACAACCTTTTCACAGTTGAATAAGGTTTTTAGTCCATATGGACTTTCTTCTTTGATTGTGCCTACTCCCCCAAATCATTTTTCCCATCCCTTGTGTTGCTCAAATCAAACCAGCAACAGTCATGCTGCATTTATCACCTCACAAGGGGCGTCTCTCTAAAAATAAGCCTTGCAATTAGTAAAAAATCAACATCTGCTGCAATAAAAGCAAATTCTTCCATAAGGGAGCAATGTGAGATAAAAGATGTTAAGAATCAACCAGCTTGAGCTCTGCAGGGTTGTTGTGTCTGATTAAAGCTCCCTTCCTTGTTAGTCTACAACACTAATGTCCTTGAAAGGTTCGGGTATGTCACTTCTACTCTGGCGAGGTAGCTGGGCAGCAACAGATGGCTGATTTAAAGCCCTCCATTTATCCACAGTAAAAGGTAATGCAGTAAGGTTAATGAGGGCCAGCTTCAATGCCACACACAATTACCCCGCTGTACCAAGTCTACAGCACCAGCGGTTGGCATGAATACACACAGCTGTTTCTGTTTAACCTATATATGGGAAAACTTTTCACCCCTGCTTAATGCACTAGAGTTTATTCATTTATACACAAACGACAGCGGTGTCTGCCGTGGAGAGAAAGGCGATATTCAGCTATGATAGTGAGCCTTGGGATAAAACTGACTACACAGTTTTAATTCCAGTGGAGCTGTTAAGCTTCTGCAATATTGAATTTTTTATTTTCACAGCTGGGGAAATAAAAAATAGATTAAAATTAATGGTGGTGGTGTTGCTGCTGCTGGAGAGTTGCCTGTTAGGCAGCTCTGGAAATGTGTGTGTGTGTGTGTGGTACGTGCATATATATTTTTAATTTAAACAACCGAGTCCGGTTTAACCGTCAGCTCACGTGTATTCATAGCTGCCGACAGATTAATTTCACTTCTTCAAACTAGTCGCTCGCTGTTTGGGAAGAAAGCAGCTGACCAGCTCACTTCAGTATAAAATTCAATCTTTAAATGATCTCAGCCGCCAAAGTGATTACTGCACTGGAAGAAGGGCCCGTTTAGAAGCAGCACTTCACTGATAACTCGTGCTCCATCCTAACTATATATTTTCATTTCTGTCTAAATGTGTTTTCTCAGTTAGTGTACTGTAAACGTACAGCACAGAAGAAGCCAATACTGTATTGCATTTCAAAAGTTGGAGAGCATTTGCTTTATTGCAAATATCCATTTTCTCAGCTCACTGCACAAATCTCAATTAACATTTATATTATGTTAGCTTAGAGGGGGGAATGACGAGCATATTTTCACTTTTTGATTCAGAAAACATTTAAATTAATATGCGTGCGTTGCCAATAATGTGTCAAGCTGCAAAGGCAGAATGAAGAGTCCCAGTTTTAATCTCTGCAGGGGCTTTAATGAAATCAGTAAAAGTTATGACAGCAGTGACAGATGAGGTGTTGCAAAGTCATTAGGTTCAGTTAGAGGGTAGAAAGATAACCAGGCCAGCCTGAGCGGGGGATTAATGTCTGCCATTTTGACAGTGTACACAATTAACCCTTTCCTCCTAGCTGAATCATCAAAGCCACACCATTTTTTAATGGTTGCCAAGCAATTTTACCTCCCTTATGTGTGAACAGACATTTACCACATGTAGATGTAGCACCGCTGTCAAGATTAGAAGCATTTCAGGGCTACACTATATCTTTCCAAACTGTTTTATTACCATTGCAATTTTAAGCCTATTGGAAGAAATTACATTGATTCAATAACAAAGAACACCAATCATTCCTCCCAGCCCTGAACGGAAAAGTCATCAAGTTCTTTAGATAAAATCAATCACGGAGTAATTTAAGACAGAAAACATGACAAGGTGATGTATCGTGAGAGAATATTGCAGAGCAAGTTGAATTGTAATGGTCAGGGTAAGACAGCCGTGTTAGAGAATACACTTCATGCCTAGGCTGGAGTTGCAGTTTCAGCAGGCACAATTGTTGCATGAGAACAGGAAGTCGAAGATAAAATAAAAAGCTCATTTGAATCAACACAGACATAACAATTTATGTAAAAATGCTTTGTAGATTTGTGATTTACTTCAGTGATATAGACAGTGTTGGGAAGGTTACTTTTAAAATGTATTCCATTACAGAATACAGAATACATGCCCCAAAATGTATTCTGTAACGTATTCCGTTACGTTACTCAATGAGAGTAACGTATTCTGAATACTTTGGATTACTTAATATATTATCATGCTGTTTACAACTAGGTGAATGTACTATTGCTGTGATTTATTACTGTTACTGAAGGTCCGCGGCTCCGAACCGTAGTAAAGGGACCTCTGGCTAATACGGTGGGTTCTGTGTCAGGCTAGTAGCCGAAAACTAGCTTTACTTTGTTGTCTGGGTCAACTTTGCTTGTGAGAGACAAAGAGAGGCGTTGAACGGCTGCTCCAAAGGAACTTATTGTTTTTGGAGGAAAACACGAACACAGTGTACAGTCGAGTCTTAATAGCGTACTTACAACTGGGCTCGTCAGGCACTCTTCTTGGCTGCAGTGGTTATTATTATATTTACATGCTTCCAGCTCCCGTTTTTGCTCGATGACAGCTCATACTTTTTCTTTTTCTCCCTCCCTCGCTCACAGACACATAACACGGGTATGGCAGTCCATTCTCCCTGCAGCACGGACTACACTGCCTATGATGCTACATTCTTTAGAGCTATACCGGTAGCATTCTGCCTATTAGCTTAGCACAACAACAACAAAAAGGCCTCTCTCACCCAGGAAGCACGCAGAGAGAGAGTCACCCTGTAACCATGGCAACCGTAACGCTGCCACCTGGAACAACAGAACGTAGCTGTCAAACAAAACCCAAACAGGCCTGACCCGCCACAATATGAAACAGGGAAGTACCGCCGTGTAATCCATTTATTTCAACAAAGTAACTGTATTCTAAATACCACCTTTTTAAACAGTAACTGTAACGGAATACAGTTACTCATATTTTGTATTTTAAATATGTAACGGCGGTACATGTATTTCGTTACTCCCCAACACTGGATATAGACAACATATCATTCATATTTGGACTTTATTTCTGTTAGATCACATTTTATGAAAAAACTGCAATTTGGTTTTTGTCATTAAAATCATATGACTTGGATGGAAAATCTTTTTTACCTTGAACAAATAGAAATTAAAGTTTTTCACCATAAATGATGTTTATTTCTTTGAACTGTCTTCCTTGGCAAGAAGACCATTGCTGGCATCAATATGTATTTCTCTGCAATATGCAGCTGAGATAGAGTGTGAGGAAACTATGGAATAGTTCTTGCAAGATGGAGGGTAAAACATGTGGACAGGTGCAGGGGCTTGAAATGTAATAATGCTGCAGATTTCTGCAGGAATAGCAGGAGCAGAAGGACAAAACACGTGCACACATGTGCAAACCAACACACACACACACACACACACACACTATCAACAGGCCAAGGTAGAACAGGGTAGAGTGAATGTAAACAGTACTACAATTTCCACACTTATTACCCCGAGTGGACCCAAACACCACACATGTAATGTAAGTATGTAGGAGAGTGGGTGGCTACAGTGTGCATTCATTGAAAATGTGTTTTTGTCATGTTCTTCACAGAAAGAGAGCAAAGGCCGATGAAAAACATGGAAGATAATTAATGGACATAACTATAATAGTTATTGGCAAAAGCGTATTCTAGAAAGGAGAAATATTTATTTAGGAATATAAAACAGGAGACTTGAGGTAGAAGTCAGTATAAGTCAGAACGCATTCACATAGTTTGTAGATATATGTGCTAAAAGGGTTATATCTGAGGAGATTGTTGAGAACAGTTTTGATGTTGATTTGATGTTAATTGTGCACCTTTACTATTTTTGAGGCTGCAGGCTTGACGTTTATACCCTGTGAGCTTAAAAGGTGCCCCAAGGTATTATTCTGTAAACAAACAAAAGTTGTGTTTACGCTCTGTATTCCTCGCTAAAATCCATTTATTTTCTCATTAAAATTTATAAGCCAAGTTATTTTAATATTTAAGATGTTTCTGTTTCTGTTTACTTAGTGGCAGGCCTCTTTTTCTCTGCTGTTGATGGTGCTATCACCGCTTCATGTAGACCAACAGAAGGGCATAAAAAATTAGCAACTGATGTGAATTGCATACAATATCACTGAGAGCAGAGGGGGGGAAGAACTGCAAAGAGCAATGATGTGTCAATGTGAAGTCAGTGAAAACATGCAGTCCCTGAGATTGTTGAGTGATCCCTGGTTCCACCAGTCACCAGGGAAATGTATATATTTCTGCCCCGGTTGACAAGTGGTTGCAGGAGTTTGCTTGCTGTTGTGTTTAATGTGATGACTGTGCTCAGTCTAATAAAGCCTTCAGCAATTTTGGGCACACATGTTATTTTCAGCTCTCTCTTTCTCTCTACCACAACAGACTAATGCAGCACCCGCATCAAAGCAGCCACAGCCCCAGTCCATCTGTCCATCTCCCGCTCCCTTCTCCTCTCACTCATAAAAAAAGACCCCAAGATAGTTAAACTCTTGCAGCATGAGGTCATTCCTAACCCAGAGTAGGCACCCCACCCTTTTCTGGTCTGGGTAGCGACAAAAAGAATGAGATTGCAGATGCAATCGGTGGAAATGAGCTTTTTCTGAAGAGTTCAGCCATCAAAGAGACGCTCAGAGTAGCATTGTTAGTCTTCCACATCGAAAGGAGCCAGTGAACTGGTTTGGGCATCTCCATCTCAAAAACCCTCCAATGTGGCTGAATTACAACAGTTCTGCAAAGGGCCAGAATTTCTCCACTGTGCCGCAAAAGACTCATTACAAGTTATCGCTAACACTCGATGGGAGTTGTTGCTGTTAGGTTTAGGGGCCATTAATAATAAACACTTTCATTTTGAAACTGCAGTTTGTGTCTAATATTTAAATTAGTTTGATGATCTGAAACATTTATGTGTGACAAACATACAAAAAATAGCAAATCGAGAAGTGGCAAACACTTTTCTCTATATTTTGTTTGTTTTTCTAAAACATCACTGTACCCACTCATCTCTGTGTAAAGTTGGTGTTTTTGCATCTATTTATGCATTCAGCCAACACAGAAAAATATCTTCTTCGTTTATGACCTTTTGCTTGAGGTATAGTAAGAGTGTAAAAAGCAGTGAAAATATGGGCTTTAAAAGCAAACAGAATTAGCTGAAAGACTCTAAAAGGGGAACTGCACGCTCAGGTATTACCTCATGTGGCTTTGCCATTATAAACATCACTATATGCATTTAGTCAGTGTAAATACCATTTATACATCTAAACAAAGAATGGCAACATTAATTTTGTTACTCTATGTTTTAAGTAGTTGATGCCAGTATGTAAATTCAATGCAGAATACTAAATAAGTAAAACAAGCGATAAAAAGTGAAAAAATGGCAACCAGCGAGCGTAGAGAGTGGAAAAAAGGCTAAAACACATCTCTCAATGCAGTGAACATATCTGACTGCTGGAAACAAGAAGGGAGTAATCCTCATTACCTATGCAGCTGTGTGGGCTGAGTTATCCCTTCGGTTCTGCACTAATTGCTCCGAATCAATAAAACTGTTTAATCCAAAGGAAAGGTTCCCTGTCACATTCAGGGTACGATGACCTTGGGAGCCCTTTGCGTCTGAGAGATGAGACACATGTGTTTTTTCCTCCTTTTTTTTATTCTATAGGAATCACTGACTTGAGAGAGACAGGAAGACAGACAGGAGATAAAGAGAGGGGATACATTTTAAGTGATCTCCTTCGAAGCAGCATGCTTTTGTTACATGCCTCAAGGTGTCACTTCCTAATTGAATCCATTCTTTTGTTCTGTGGCGAGGCCGAGGAGGCTCGAGGACAGCCTGAGGAGGAAGACGTGAACACCTCAAACGCCTGCAGGTCATGGTTTTGTCCCCACTGATAACTCTGTATATGAGCAATATCCCCCCCAGATAACTCTCCACGGAGACAGGCTCCTAATGGAAACAAGTTAATATGCATCTCAATGGGAAAATTATAACATAGTAGAGAGAATTGTCACATTATAATTATGAGCAGTGAATGGGTAGAAAAGGAACCCTTCAGGTTTCGTGACTGAATCCGCTCCTGCTCCAATTACATTCTCGAGAGGCTGCTGTCCATTCATGCACAACCACAAATTATTGTCATTTTTGTCCCAACTGCTATAATTATAATTCACATTGTGACAAAACTTTAAAATAGGATGAGACAGGCAGTGATGGTGTTTCCAAAGAGAGCGAGAAATGGGGACTGAACACATAATTATTTGTTTGTATATAGAAGGGAAAATCAATAGCAGTGTTAAAGAACTGCATTAAAATTCTTACTTAGGGAAGAAAGCACAACTGTTTCCAGTAAAATGTATGTAAAGTATTAAAAGTGAAAGGGGGGAAAAGAGAAATGAGAGTCATCTGAGAGCATTAATGAGTTCTGGGAACAAGGATCTGTATTAGTGGCTGTTTCTTTATATGAAACATTGGCTACTTTTAACTCTTTTGGGCTGAGAGAAAGAAAAAAACGTAGAATTGAACATGCTGTTATCGGCTTGGCCAGCTGTATGGAGGCAATGCTGTATGCAGGATTTACACCCATCTCTCAAGCTCTTTATTCATTTACGACAACTGTTACAATTTCTGCCTGAATTATGTCCTTCAGGAGAAACCTGATAGCTTGAGAGAGCTGAAAATTTCTGATCCTCGAAACAACCATTACATGCTGTCCCTCTGTGTATCAACCAGTTTTACATTATGGCACAACATCGTAGACAAAAATGATACTATTGATAAGCTGGATGAGGCTATATCCCTCGTGAAGCCTGCTACTGATTTGACCAATGAGATGCTGATAGACCTACTAGATGCCACCATGCCGAGTTATCGATTAGCATACACCTATTACCTTAGCTTGTCATTGGAATGATAATAGCTAATTATATTAAGTAAAAAAGTAAAGGGTGCTCTTCTTGTTTTGTGTTCTACTGGCACATTAAAGCCAATACGCTACCACCAGCTGTGCCTTATGTTTCTATGGAAACTCATTTGCTCTCTTTTCATTCTCCTTCTTGGGGTTTTCTCTTAATATTGTAGGGTCTATATAAAGTTGGAAGTCCATGCCAGAGATGAACCTGAAGAACACTGTAAACCCGAATGTTCAAAGTAATTAAATAGATTAAGTAGTGTATACTCAAAGTCTTTAAAAAGTTCTGTTAACTTAAATATGTCAAGTTCGTGTAACGTGTTCTTCTTTTTGAGTAAATGAAACTAATAATTTTTGATTGAATTGAACTATTTCTATATTAAGTAAGCATCACTTAAAATCATAACTTAAGCACAACGTAACACAGTTAAGTTAGGACATATAAGAATGGTAAAGTTCTGTTATTTTTGTTGTTTCAAGTAGGTAGGATTTAATAATAAACTTAATTTATGTAGCACATGCTAAAATACAATAAAATCAAATAAAAGTGTTTCACCAAATAAGTAAAATCAAATTGTCTTAAATGCATTAGTGGAAGACAAAATGTATTTATTTTAATATTCATTGTCTTATCAATGTATCCTATATATATATATTTTAATTTTTTCCTTAAGTGTTGAGCAGCTGCAGGAATCAATTTTTATTCCGAGTTAATCTCTGATTCACCCTCCGAAGCGGAAGGCGGCGCTAATGAGCAGTATACACTGATCGTTTACCGCTATTTGGAAAAAAATACAAAACACAGAAGAAGTAAAGGTATATGGGCGGGAAACAGCACCAAAGAGGCAACACCGACGACTGGAGAAAGTTGGACCTAACGGCAGCAACTAGCATCACTGGACTTACAGTAAGTTTTCAATGTTGATATTAGTTTATTGTTAAAATACGAATATTTAGTTGCATTTTGGGGGCGTGTCGAAAAGAATAGCAGAAATGTCGGTCCGTGTTTTTTATGTGCTTTGCTGCTCTCCCCGAAGGAAACTTTGCGCTTGCAGAGCTAGCATTAAGTTGTTGTAATGAGGGTCGCAGGCTGTTTAAAAAGTTAGATACTACTTGTTCTAGAGGTGGCGCCCGGTCGCCTAGTATGAAACAAAGTGTTTTAATCTCTCTAAATTTTGAAACCCCCTCTCATGACTCAGAATAGTTGGGTCCAAACAAGCCCGTTGTCCCTGCAGTTACACAGCGGAGATACCTGTCTGCAGTGAGAGTGCTTTCAAGCCGCTATATTTTAAACTATATGTGCAAATAAGTGGTGCAGGTGTATTAGGCGTTTGAGCGACGGTCTCGATAGGTGTTTTTTATATATATCAGTCACTTTACGCCGTAGAATGATCGGGAAACTCATCCTTCTAATACACCTGCTCTGACGAGCCACGTTGTTCACAAGCCAGAGTTAGAGGGCCAATGAAAGAGCACGGCGCACACATCGTCTCCTCTCACTTTGCCTAATTAGTGGAATCACTTGTCAATCAACTTCTGCCAACCAATTGGCACTCTTGGATCACTAAGGTCCTTATAAACAAACCTGTCGATCAAAACAACCAGAATCGTTAGGAGAGAGAAGCAGTGATGAGGAGCCTGACATTTTTGACATTAACTGTGTATGCACATTAAATAATTTCAAATAACATATGTTTGGGGGGACCTCTCATCAGTAAGGCTTTAGTTTGTAGAAATGGCGTTGTTGTTGATTTAACCATGCCGTTAAAGTTCAAGTGCTGCTGCTTGTCTTCAGTATTGTAATATTTGCTCGATGGCTTTAGTATCTTGACTAGAGATGCATTCACACTTTGGGGATTAAATGAAAAGATCATTAACAGGGAAAAATTATAAATGGAAGTATTTATAATTTGTCACCGTTTGGATGCTTTTTAATTGTTCATCAGTTTATGCCTTTGGATCTCTCTGTTCCAGCTTCAAGAATTAAGACAGAGTCAAGGAAGAGAACTGGGGATGTGATAAAGATACCAGGTAATTCGTTTTGTTTGTGAATTCTTCTACCAATCACCTCTCGCTCTCGCTCTCTCTCTCTTTCTCTCTCGAGTTGTCTTAAAAATATGTTAAACTAACTACTAAACCAACTTTACTTGTGCTATTTTCCACCTATAGATTCTTATATAAAACAAATTGTTTTGAGGAAAACAGGTTGCCATTTTAAAGCAGTGTTAGCTGTAGTCCATGACCATGTCTTTGTGAGCTAATAGTAATTCACTTATTGTTATTATTTATCACTTATTAATATAACTTAACTGTTATATTAAGTTGTAAGTATAAGGAGTTCTGTTTTGTTTCCAACATGATCTGGCAGTGTAAGTTGTGCGCAGCTTCCTTCACCTCCAGAATACAGTTATTTAGACACTACAGGCTGCAGCACAGCCACTATTCCCGTATCAGCCCTCTTCCATGCCTCTACACTGATTGCATTTGTACATTTCAGACACTTAATGCATTGAGTACTCATTTGTCAAGATATCATACAGCACAACTTAGCAGTTGTGCAGAGCAGAGTCAGAGGCCTGTGTTATTTAAATGCCCTTTATGCACATTTCAGCAGCCCTTTTCTGAAACAGGCCTTTTCAGTCATCTCAGAAAGCATTTGAAAAATCATGAAACAGTGACATGCCCATATAAGGATTGTAGGTATAGCACAAATGTGTACTCTTCATTCAATTCCCATAAAAGTAGAGCACACCAAGCAAGTCTTGCAACAGACTTTCAAAGTGATATTGTCAGTGAGGATCCCCATAATCTCCAAGCCAGTATTTCTGAAGTAGCTAGTGACTTGCATGAAGAATGCCCAGGCCAGAGCACAGAAGTGGGGAATGATGATCAGTGTGACACTGACAGTCTAAGAAATCAACTTAAAAAAAATGTGTCTTCCTTATTCCTAAAGATGCAGGCTATCCTCCATGTCTCAAACACGGCTACTCAAGAAATAGTAGAACACTTGAATCAGATCTTCTCCTTATCTGAGCCGTTGATCAAAGAGGCAGTTAGTGACATATTGCAGAGAAATGGTCACAGTATTGCAGAACCTACACTGAGTGAAGTTGTTGCCACTGTCATGGATTGCAATGTTCTGTCTACATCAACCTCTAAAGGTGCTGAGTTGAGTTCAACCAAGCGCAGAAAAACCTTTATTGAGTGCAACTACCCTTGTGTAATGCCAGTGGAGTATCAGCTGGATCAACCTGGACATACCAGCATGTATGTTCCTATCCTTTCAATGATTCAAGAGTTGTTTAAAAACACAGACATTCTTAAGAAGATTACTGAACCAAATACTGCATCTGGTCAATATGCATCATGCTCTGATGGCTCTAATTTCCTTGAAAATGACTTACTGTCAACAGGGGATCTCATCCTACCACTCCAGCTATATATTGATGAGCTTGAAATTGCCAATCCACTTGGCACATCACGCAAAATTCACAAACTTTGTGCTGTATATTGGGTCCTCGCTAATGTACCACCAAAATACCGATCAGCATTACATGCTATACAGCTAGCAATACTGGTAAAAGTGACAGACCTCCGTAAGTATGGATATGCAGCTGTACTTGCTCCATTGCTGCGTGATGTTCGTACTCTGGAACAAGACGGTGTCTTCATTGAAAGAGTTGGCCAGAATGTCAGAGGCACCATCTTTTGTGTTTCTGCTGACAATTTGGCTGCTCATGGATTAGGTGGCTTTGTAGAGTCATTTAGAGCAGGACATGTTTGCAGATTCTGTATGGGCTCAATTGAACAGTTTCAAGTAATTGAAGTCAGAGAGAGAAGGTTTCCTCAGAGAACCGAAGCCAGCCATGACCTACTTGTACAAACTGTTCAAGAAAGTGACACTTTGAGCAGCCACTTTGGTGTTAAAGGTGGCTGTGTTTTGCATGAGTCCCTGAATTACTTCCACACAATCACGGGGTTTCCTCCAGATATACTCCATGATCTTCTGGAAGGTATTGTTCCCGTGGAGCTTTCTCTTTGTGTTAAAGAGATGATCCGGCTGAAGTACTTCACTTTGGAGTATTTGAATCACAAGATTACATCATTCCCATATCAGCACACCGATAAAGTGGATAGACCTCAGCCCCTTCACAAAATGTTTCTTTCTCGAGGAACGATTGGAGGTAATGGACATGAAAATGCCACTCTGCTCCGACTTCTTCCATTGCTTGTTGGCAGTGTAGTACCAGAGGGTGATAAGGTATGGGCAGTTTTGATGGAGCTGAAAGAGGTGGTAGAGTTAGCATTGTGCCCATCATTTACTGATGAAACCTTAGACTATTTTGTGTGCAAAATCAGTGATCATAGACAGGCACTGCTAGAAGTTTTCCCTGAGGTTAGGCTCCGTCCTAAACATCACTACGTGGAGCATTATCCTGCTCTAGTTAAGTGCTTTGGGCCCCTGCTGCACGTTTGGACCATGCGGTTTGAGGCCAAGCACCGCTTTTTCAAAAGAGTGGTGCGTGACACTCAAAACTTCAAAAATATTTTGAAGACAATGGCAGTCAGACACCAACACATGATGGCATATCATCTTGCTGCGCCATCATTTTTCAAGCCAAAAACTCAGGCATCCAGGGTTGACTCTGTTCTGGTTTCAGCTCTACCAGAGGTTGCTCAAGCACACATTAGAGAACAAACAACTAGTGACACAATCTACAAGACATCAAAGGTGACCATTGATGGCACAGACTATGTCTGTGGAATGTTTCTGTCTGTAGGAGTCAGTGGTGGACTGTCTAAATTTAGCAAAATAAAACAGATCTACCTTGTGAATCACAATGTATCTTTTCTGTGTTGTGACTATGAGTCCTGGTATGTTGAACATCTGCGGTCCTATGAGCTGTCAACTGCTGACACAAGCCTGTCAATCCACCTGCAGTCTGATCTCAACGATACAGTCCCTCTCTCGGCATACAAGATAGACGACTCGCTGCTGCTGACCCCCAAGCGGTTCATTCAAGTGAGACAGAACTGAGTTCAGGTAATAATGAATGGTTCTTTTATTTATCAGTTATTGTGTTTGTATTCACTTTCTGTATAATTGAGCAATTAATATATTCTATATCGTACCTTTTAACATCCTGATTTTGTCTTTTCATTAGTACAATGGCAGCTGCACCTCCCCAACAACCAATGCTTATTCGTGTTGTTGAGACAGACCGGGCTAGAAAATTAAAACTCAGCTCACGACCAGCCTCTGTTGATGCACTGATCATGATTATAAAAGAACAGCTGGAAATCGACCTTGACTTCAGTTTGCTTTATGAAGATCCAGACTTTGACGGGAAACTTACTTCCCTTGCAGACATTGAGGAATTGCCAGAAAAAGCTGTTGTGCACATCTCACTTTCAGAAGACTCCAGCTCTACTGCATCTACTGATCTACTTTCAGATGTGTCATCTCCAGAACGTCTCAGTAGGTGGCCTCAAGGTCCTTTTCCAGTTCCCACATTTGCATTTGATGTTGAACTGAAACTTCAACATGGAAATGCCGAATATGAGAGGAGCAACAGACACCTTAAGCTGACTAGAGACCTCAAGCACAACATTTTAGAAAAGCTTGCATCTACTATGTATAGTTTTAAGGCTTACCCAAGTGATAAAGAGATTGCAAAAGCTGCTGAGGCTCTTGTAGCCAAACATCCCTGCTTGAAGGAAGCAGGATCTGAGACTGGCTGGAATGGATGGAAAAATAGCATCAAGTTTAAGATGGGCAATTATAGGACCAAGATGAGACGGGCTGGATGTCAGGAGGTCACTGTTAATGCTGGAAAAAGAAGTAGAAGTAATCCTGATAATGAACCTTCACATTCCAACATTAAAAGACCCAAGAGAGCAGAAGTCAACTTCCTACCAAACTTTCCCCAAGGAAAGGATCCTTCAAGCCTTGACCAGTTGAGGCAAGCAATTGTTGAAGAAGTCAAGAAGGCTGAGAAGAACCTGCCCCTCATTAGAAAGTTGATGGAGACCACATTTCCCCTGCGCAGACAAACCATAGTGATGTCCTGCCCACCAGTGAAGGAGCTCTTGGACCTCTGGCCTGCTCTAAAAATGGAGTCTGAGGTAATATGGATCAGCTCTCTTTAAAATGAAAATTGTAATTCTTACTCATGTGGCAGCTTTTTGCTGCTTTATAAAGCTGTGCGAGATTCTTCAAATTGAACTGTATTGTCCTTCTGCTGTAGTTGTATGCAGAGTTTCAGCGGATTACAAATCAGAACCTGCCCAATACATTCTACGCTGAACTTGACCGCCATCTTCCTCGACTGATGACCTTATTCAGACAGAAGGCATCAAAAACTGGGAAGACAGCAGATGCCCTGGCTGAAATTCTAAGAATTCACGATGAACAGGTAATAATAGGTTGTTACACATTTCATAGGTTGAACCAGTGGAACATTGGACAGGTTTAATGATTTAAATGAGCTTTTTGAATTTTGCTATTAGTCCACTTTGTGTTTGCTATTTGTCTGACTGTATTAAAGATGTGAACAGGTTATTTGTGGACATATGTTCTGATTTGACTGTTGCTGTTGTTGTTCAGTAAACTCACCAGTATATACAATTCTGTTTTTATCTGGCAATAGGAAATCCATGATATCCACACCAAGCGCACTACCGTTCTCCACGCCCTTCCTGTCTATCTGTGTGAGGATGTCTCTGGATTTTTCAGAACCTGCACTGTGAGTGTCCTTAAGTATCTAACAGATACTACTGTGTATATAAACAGTGCATCAAAGTACAAACATGTATTTTGATGCACTGTTTGGACTTACCTTTGTTTAGTCTACCCATACGGTTTCCATGTATGGTCTTTTCTGTCTCCTCACTACGAATGAACCGAATTGGTGTTTTGTTGAAAGTGATAAGATGTTTAGTAAAACATTTTCCTGTGTATTTCCTTTAGCTTAGTTTCAGTCTATCTCACACCACTTGATTCTCTGGTGAATTAGCTGATTTATGTGTGCAGAACATGGATCTTCTGTTTTTCACCTCTTACAGTGAGACCCAGGTCTCCCTTGTAAAAGAGGTATTGGATCTCAACGGGAGTTGGTAAAATGAGAAATTATATGTCGTTTGTTGTATTTCTTGGGTTAGATTGTGATTAGTATCTCTTTTTCATTCATTCAGGACGAATCTGATGAGTTGGAGCTTGATGATGTTGAAGTGGCCCTCTTCACTGTCGTCAGTGACCATGACACGACAAGTCCAGTTCACTACCAACCTGTGAAAATCTCTGTCGTCATTGAAAGTGATGCCGTGGTCAGTCTCCCCAGATTTGGTGAAGCCTTCCTGGTAATGTTTGGACTGATCTATGCACTTCACCTCAGCTACCCCAAAGCCCTGACCAACACTTTAGAATTTACTCAAAAGATTTTACTTGGTCTAGAAAGTAGTAAACTGTCACCCAGGTTACAGACCCTCAAGAATGACTTGGTTATGTAGAAACTCATCTGAAAGAAGGATGCAGGGTGAAGCATTATAAAAGGCTAGTTCAAAGTTCTCTGCTTTTATCTAAATAATGCCTCAAAACGTTTTTGTATTACTCTACAGGTGTTCAGCCAATAGGTCCAAACTATACAACGAGCCTTTGTTCTCATTAACATAATGCAAAGCAACACTAATGTTTTGTATGTTTTAATGTTTTTTGTAATACTATTTCTAAAACATTGTGGGCTGCGCAAGATGACCTAAATTTCACTGTTTGATACTTGTTAATGTAAACAAATAGCATTGTAATTCACTCAAATTGCTGCCCTGTTGCCTTATTCAGATATTAGCCAGAGAGCCAAAAGCACATTTTGATATTATTTATTATTATTTGGCATTGTTCTTTATTACTCTGACAGTTTTCCTGACTAAACAATTTTTGGTCTACTTATTTTAATTTATAAATGTTTTTGTTAATTATTTTTAATTTTTAAAAAAAAAATGTATTTAATTTCAACATAATGTGCTAAAAGGGAGCAGGCAAGATACTGTTCAATGGCAGATGTTTATGACTTTTGCATATTAAGTTACCGATACTCAGTGTAATTGAGGCAATATATTGCCTCAAAATTTTTAAGTTTTGGGTCACATGTTTTTAAGTATCAAGTAGTCAACATATTTGATTAACGTGTACTTAAAATAATGACAACACAAACTAATAAACATTTGAGTGTTGTTAACATAAAAATGTTGTGGTTGTGTACTTATTTTTTATAAGTTCTGTGAACTTATTCCTTTGAATTTGTAAACTTGAAACTTTAAGTCATATTAACTGCAAATATTTGAGTTGACCGTTCTGAAAAGATACAAGTACCATGTAATCCAAACTTTTATGTTCTGGAAAAATTTGACTTTTGAGTTGATCAACTTAAAAAAATTGAGGCAATCGATTGCCTCAATTTTTTTGAGTTCTGGTAACTTATTCGGGTTTACAGTGAAGATGGAAAATAATAAATGTAAACTAAAAAAAAATGAGATCACAAAGAAGGTTTGTTTTAGCTGGAAAAAGAGTGGGATTTTATATTTTCTTAAAATAAGCTCAAAAAATAACATTAAATACACTACTTAAGTAAATGCATTCAGTTACTTCCCAGGCTTAACGTTTGCATTGCTTTTGGTGAAAATGTACAAATCTGGATTCAGTAAAGGCAACAAAACAAAAACAAAAGAAAACAGAAGAAACATACTCTGTGTATTAAAATCCTTGTCATTTTCTTGGCACATTATATATGCCACATACAAAAACCTCAGATCAAAAATTCAGTCTTGACTTTGCCTTCAAGGTTATCTGTACTCAAACAGATGAAGGATTCACTTCTTTACTGTACAGGTTGTGAATATTCGTCATATTTTACCCGACTTCTCCAGAATAAAAAGGGGATAAGAAAATGAATTTTCCTTGATCCAGTCCAGCCTCATTCCAAGGCCAAATTGGCTATTGATCTCCGTCTCTTTGTCTATTAAGGGAAAGCCTTGCATGCCAAAATTGGTCACCACCGTGACGGCTGCCCATATCTCAGTGCTGATTGATTCTGTGCGGGCTGTGGCTGGCCGAGCCAAACCAAGGTTGATGGGAGAGGGGATGAGGTTGATGGGAGAGGGGATGAGGATGATTGTCTGCGGTTACTGTCAGCCTGGCACTCAATGCACATGATCAGTAGAGCGGGAATCCACACAGACCAATCCTTTTGCCTAGTTTCCTTGGCCCAGCGTTCCCCACACCCTCTGTGTTTCTGCCATCAGTTTAAAGGAAAAGGATACAGAGAGGAAGGTTATTCCATTCATTCTTTTGGAGGGACTTGATGCAATCAATAGTGCCAGAGTGGGATGATGGCGCAGTGACTAAGGCAGTGCAAGGACTTAGGCTGTGGTATTGTATAAGGAGGCAGAAGAAATGAAAATCCCCCACTGTGAGTCAGTAAGAGACCAACAGTCACTATGATTGCTCTTTTCTTTGAAAACTCTTCATCTGTGCCTTGTGGCTTTCACTGGTTTGAATAAGAGGTGATTGATTTCAAAATCCCTCTGAACTTAAAGCTATTTCACACAAGACCTGCATTTCTATCTGAGTTTTGACATGCAGGTGTCTTCCAGGACTTGTATCGCACTGCTTTTTGGATTTGGTGATCGATAACTGCAAAGCACGCTCACCAAGGAAGCTGGGTGTGCCAAGAGATATAATGGGATTAAAACATTTTACCCAGATAAGGTTTTTGCCCTGCAGTTAAGCAATTTTGTTGAGTTACTTCAATCTAAGCAGTAATGAGAAGAAAAATAATCTCATGCGACTGATGACTTACTAAATTCTCAAATATAAAACCATCAAATGAAATTAGCTCATGTTTCTACGATATGCCTAACGATGTTGAATAACAACATCAGATCTCAATTTAACTTAAAATGTGATATGGTTTTTGTTTTATGTTTTTGGTTAATGCAACATGACTCGATTATTAAGTCTGTTATGGAAAATCCATTTGGGAATGTGACTAACCAGGCACATTGTTTCAAGTAAAATCCTGAGATGCTTTTTATTTTATTTCTACAGTCTCTTACATCATTTTAGAGCAATTTTTGTCTGCTCTTCTTTACTTCAATGACTTTAATGACGTGAGTTCATCGAGGTTTGAATGTACTCATTTACCCACAGCTCTCTTAAGATTTTGCAAAAGCTTTTCAACGTGGTTAAAGTCTAGACTTTGAAAAAGAAAAGGCCACTTATCCATTCTGCTGTATATTTGCTTGAGATCATTGTCCTATTTAATAACCCAGTTTCAGACAAGCTTTGGCTGTGATCGTATTACTTCTGACTCTAGAAAACTTTGGTATACAGAGGAGTTCATGACTGACTCATTAACTACAAGGTGCCCAGGTCCTCCGGCTCTAAAATAAACCCAAATCACAACCCCCCACCCCCACCCCCACACCACCACCACCACTGTGCTTGACAGTTGGTATGAATGTACCTTCACTAACATTAACATTTGACATGATAAGTGGGGCCTTTAAATGTTACATTTTTGATTAAAACGGTAGAATGATGGATTTGAAATGGTTTGGAAATTACCTTATGAAGAGCAATGAGCACCATGAGTTCTTTGTCGAAGACTTCTGCAGTCTTTCCTCATCAGCATTGCGTTAACACCTGAATGCCCCAGACCTACAAACTGTCAAAACTTCTGGTTTTATTAGCAGCACCTGGGCAGGTGCCTTCCATTTAAATTCTTTTTAAGCATTAAGGATGTACTTAGTTGTTTACATTCTGCTTCTGCATTTTGACTTATCTTTGGTTAAATAATGACACAATGTGATGTCACATGTTACTGTTCATCTTACATTTAAAGGCTATATGCTTTTGTATTATGTTCTGATACTTTAAACCCAAACGATACAAATCACATTAGGAAACATAATTGATAATAATAAATATAAAATATTATTTTAATCAATTAAAGTATTTTTAACCTCATATTAAATATTTTACCACTTTTGGAAAAGCAGATAAATGCACAACATAAACACCCCTATGGTATAGAGGTTTTTTCACTCATCCCCTTTCATTGAATAGGTTACCTGTAATAGAGGGTCATTGTGCTAGATGCAGTGTTGGGCAAGTTACTTTGAAAAAGTAATTAATTATAGTTACTAGTTGCTTCTTCAAAAAAGTAACTGAGTTAGTAGCTGAGTTACAAGATTCTAAAAGTAATTAATTACTTGAAAAGTAACTATTGTGTTACTTTAAAAAAAAATGTTTAACCCTCTGGGGTCCAGGGTATAATTGGCCATTTTTGACTACTTTTGATTTGACCTCTGCATTTCGCCTTTAAAAACTATTGATTTGCCTTGTTTGGTATCATTCTTTTCAGCACAACCGCACGTGTTTGAATTTACAGTTATGTTTTCATTTTGACATACTGTATTATTGCAATTGATGTAAAATCAGCCAAAAAACAAAAAATCCTTGCAGAAAAAGTTATATTTTTTACTATTTTAACCACAAACTTGTTTATTGAATCATATTTCATAACTTGAAATGCAAATATAAATGGTCAATTTAAAAATCATATGCACAAGTTTTGCAAACAACAAAGTTATTTGCAGCCATTTACCTTTTACCCTTTTTTATAACCATTTCAAACTATTTACAGAACAATCAGCTGCTCTGCATTCAATAAGATGCCACACAAATTATTTGTGCCACTCCAAAAAAATAATTTCTGTCCACTACAAAGGAGAACATCACAGCCTGATACCTGCAGGCCTGACAGCAGCAGGTGTGTCACTCCTTTTTCTACCTGGAGACAGCAGTCGCCTCATTGTTCTGACACACAACACAAAACTATCCACAACACTACACACTAACTACACAAGACAACACATTAACTACACACTCCAAACACGCTAAATGTCACAAATCTCTCACATCTCAAAACTCGCTCTCTCTCTTTTTCAGCTTTCTTTCTTTCTCTCTCTCTCTCTCTCTCGCCGTCACCCCTAAAACGTCCCCCTCTTCCTAAACAACCAAATGTCATGTTGCCATATCATTTTTGATTGGTCGACATGGTACAGTTTTCCACCAACACAAATGGGCTGTTTTTTGTTTAGTTTTTTTATTTTTTGCTCATAAGCAGAGAGTGCTTGCTGCTCTGTTCTTAGATGTTAACGTGACGAAACTATTGAGGAAAAAACACCCGTATATATTGTTTATCATGACTCTGGTTTTACGTGGCCTATCAACACAATTTAAAAACATATCACCTTGTTGCTTTGTCATCTTGAAGTGGCCGGGTGATTGGCTTACCACGACTACTTTATTCTTCCTCAGTCAAACAGCAGCACTCATGCGATTGTTTTGCCTCTAGCTCCAGGTGTTGTGCCAAAAAGTGATTGTCTGCTAGAAAGTGATTGCCGTCTGCAGGAGCGTGCAGCTGCTTAAAGCTGTAGCGCCCAGATTACTTACGTAGACAGCTACTTCAGTGCAACTGATATAAGGTGCGGTAAGCTAAAGACAGCTTCAACCTTCTGTTTGTTGAAAAATAGTAACGCGATCGCACCGCGTTTTCTTGTTAGTAACTATAACAGCGTTGTAATGATAGAAAAAGTAATTAGTTAGATTACTCGTTACTGACAAAAGTAACGCCGTTAGTAACACCATTACTTGTAACGCTGTTATTCCCATCACTGGCTAGATGCACATTGTTTTGTGTGACTTCTCCTTTCCAGGAGATAAACCAAAGTTGCAGTTTAAATGGTGATCTTGATTGACTACAACTGACAGTTTAAAAAAAAAAAAAAAAAATTGTCATGACATTCATGCCCATGATGAGTGTATGTAAACTTCTCACCACAACTATGCATGTGGTGTGCCGATAGTATGCAGCATGCTTGTCTCTGCTGCTGGAAACAATGCAGGTGAGAGTGAAATGGAAATTAAAGCGGGTCTATTATGTTCAATTAAATTACCATATGTTTGTACTACTACCACTATGGTAGCTTTGCATGATTCATTTGTTCAATAATAATCCTTCTTTTTCTTATACTGGGACTCAGTGCAGCTCTTTGGTTAAGCCATTTCTGCTCTTCTCCCTTTAAGAAACCCCCCATTTACAGCCAACTTCTAATATGCTGCTACTGGGTTTCCTGACCATATTAAGGATACCTTTGCATATTCTTACATATTTAGAAGACAGAATTAGTTTAATTCTTTACTTTCCATTTTTTTATTGGGTTGTCCAAAAGTGTTTTCAAAAGAAAACATGTTATTAAGAAAATATAGGTGTAGCCTTACTAACAAGTAATACTACTTCATTGACTGGCTACCCTCCTAGTAAATTCTTGCACTATTTTTTTTAATTTATAAAGAACGTTAGTCATGAAATATCATTAAATGACTTAACTCTCATGGAAAACCAACAAACCACATAATGTTTCGGGTTTTAGGTTTAGCAGTAGTTCAGAGAAAATTATTTCCGTCATTTGGTGATGGCGTGCCTGTCAAGGCAAATGGTCTGTTTCTGAAATGTCAAATGAAACACTGCAACCTTTTGAAAGGTTAGGCATAACAAGGGAAGCCCTACTGTACAACCTCCCAAATGTCTGACAAACAGTTTGGTTCCAACACAAGATTAACCTCCCTGCAGACTGAAGGGCATATAATAAAGACATCAAAATGGGTGCAGATCATAAACCGAGTCAGATGAGTCTTAATCACAACTACAATATTAATGCCTGCTCCTAGGTATCAATAAATCACGGGTAACAGTGATGGTGGCTGCTGAATTTAAATGATATCTCTGTGCATAATTTGATTTTCCCAAACAGCTGCTCAGGGTAATGTGGAGGACTTTGTGGGAAGGTGATGGAGTGAGCTCCGGAGAATCCAGCAGCGGAGGAGAAGGCATCCGTAAGATGGCCTACAGCTTTATGAGAATGACTAGAATACTGGTCTGATTTAAAAACTTTTTTGAATTAGGGGATGTGGTATAATCAATTTGGGCTCCACGTGAGATGGCTTCTTTTGTTTTGATGGAAAAGGGGAGCTTTAAATGAGATGAGATTAAGACTGTGTAGCTGGAATTACTGAGTACTGCAGGTCAAATCCTCACATTACCCTCCCCGTCTCACGAAAACAAACACACCTGCAGTCGCTTTGCAGTGTCACGGGGCATAATGAGGTTTGTTTTCAACTTCCATCTCTGCGGTGCCATGTTTGCAAAACACCTAGTGGAAAAAATCAATTGATGAGGTTGGTTCTAAAGTGAGATGATCTCTCATTAAAAAACAAATCATGGATTTCTCCAAAATGAAGGTGGGCTTAGGCTTATTTTGTATATATATATATTATATGACAGCTGCTTTAAAGCTACACTGAACACTAAACATTGGGATGGATAAATTCTGCATTGCTAATGGAAAAGGAGTCACTCAACACTGAGGTGATAGTGACAACGGCTGAAGCTGTTGTGGTTATAAGAAGGACAGCCACAGGGGATGCTGTTTTGCTTTCCACTAGTGGTCCAAAAGTACAAACCAAAAAGTACAGATCACATATCAGCTTTATGTAAAAAAAAAAGACAATGAACATTTAAAAAACAAACAAACAAAAAAAAACATGGCTACGACATTCAGAGACAGTGCTTTACAAATTTAATAGACCACCAATCCTAAAATGTAAAAAAAATCTGTTTGAAACCATAAATATTATTTTTGCTTTTTATTAGGCAAATAACAAACTGAATTTTAAACATTTTTATCCCCAAATTTGAGCTGACACACCGAACTTCTCTGAGAAGCCAGAAATTCAAATCAAGAATAGTTTCCAACCAGTAAACTACATTTTCTGTTCAGTTTCTGTTATAGTAAATAACTATAATTTGCCATCTTAATAACAAAAAAATAATAATTCAATTTACTTTTTTTCTTTTGTGTTTTGTAAAACAAATTTTAAAGTTTTAGAGTAAGCTTTTATGTCCTCTGTCATATTGTCCCTTTCACTTAAAATATTAATTTTAAGCATGATGGCTGATTAGTTCATGTAGTGCTATGAAAAGGATTTTTTGAGTGTGATCCCACCTTATGATATAACTCAAATTTAAAAGTTTTGTATTTTTCTCTCCAATATCCACGCAGCACTTTCTATAACAGAGTGATTCAGCTCTGCTAGCACAAGGACAGATATAGAAAAGCTTTCATAACACATGCAGTGATTCTTTGCAACACAATGGAGCCGCTTGGCAGAGCCTCATAAGCTCTTTAATTTGAAAAATTCTGCTTTGTTGATTTCGAAATATTCAGTTTTACTTGCTGTATATCATTATCGTCATTGCTGTAACAAAAGCTTATTCTATCTTCCATGGTAAACTACCTTCCTGATGTAGGTGTACTGCAAAGCAAGTTCAATATATCCAGGTGTTCCTTGAATCAGCTGGCTTAAAGACAGTCAGAGATAACAGATGTTACATGTCAAAGTATCCCTGAATCCCTAGTTGGCCCTGATCCATCCATTGGGGTGTGAATGTGTGAATCACATGTATGAATGTGTATGTGAATGAGGCTTAGAAAAGCACTTTAAGCGGTCAAATCAAGTATAAAAGCATGATTTAGATACAATTTATTCTAAAATGAGCTCTGAATCTTTCAACTTAAGTATTAATTACCATGGTGATCTAGCCAAATAAATAGAAAGCCACCATTGTGACACTGGATTTAAGGTAAGCACAGCTCTAGAACTTTCTGCATGCACAATCATCCAGGTATAGAAATCTTAAATTGGACTAGTGACAAAACATTTCTCCCACATCTTGGACATTGGCACAAGATATTTTTTCAAACATGGCGTGAATGAATGTCACAGCAATGGTCATTCATTGTCCAAATGTTTGTTAGCTATTTAAAAGCTGTTATCACCTAAATCTGCAGACTCTGTATACAGTAGCGTTCTTGAATCTTAAAGCTCATTTTTGTTTGTTTGTTTGGTTTGTTTGTGGGGGTTTGTAGACAATGCTAACATGCTAAACACATATTTAAAGCATCAGTCTGTTTCTGGTTTATCAAATAGCTGAGTGAAATGTACATTTCACTGTCTGCAAAGCACCAAATGTTGCCAGACAGATTGCAGACAGTGAAGTTTGAGCTTTCTCAAATCAAATGCGAAAATCAAATACTGAAAACTGGAGTTATCTTCATTGAGTGGAAGAAAACACTACACCAAATAAATGGTCATGTTCTTTTGTTTGTGTCAGATGTTTGAAAGAAAAAAAAAAAACCGAGAAAAAAGTGTTTATGTTTTTTCTGCCTCAATACACAGTTAAAAAACAAACACTGCTTTTTGCCAATTATATTTCTATTATATTTGGAGTAATTTAAATTTATTTTGTTCTTCAACAAAAATAATTATCCTATAACAGCTCTGGGCACTTAGTTTGAGATACACAAAATCTTAATTATGTTTTTTCTTCTTTGCATGAAGAATTGATTATCTGCCTTCATTAAAGATCAAATTTAACTGTATCACCTCACTCGATCCAGTTGGAGATAAACAGATCAATAACAAGCAGTCGACTCTGCATAATTCTCAGCAGCCTCAACATATTTAGTGTGCTCCACTAACATACCCACAGCCATGTTTTAGTTTCTTTTAGAATTGAGTTTCTTTATGAAGCACTCTTTACTTTACAAGTTGTAACTATTGCTGCTAATACCACACTGCTATAAAAAACAAACAAATAAAACAGTTTTGCCGCCTCTACAAAAAGGCATCATTTCTGAAAATAATTTTACGCATTGGATCTTTTATTTTTTGACGATATCGTCGAGTAAACCTCAGGTTTTTTTCCGCTGGGAAATGTAGCTATTTAAAACACATTTTTGCTTTAAGAACTAATGATTTTATTGTTTTTCAGTCTTTTCATTGTGTGTGAAAAATGGCTTCTAAATGTCCTGTTCATGAAGATATTACGCCGCACTCAACTTTATTCCAAATCCAATCTCGTGATTCAACATATCGATAAGTTGTGTGTGCTGCTGCGGAAAGATGCAACAAAGCAAATCACATTGCATACAAACATGTCTGCAAGATCATTAATAGCACTGCAGATGCGCCAAATTGAAAATGGAATACAGATGGGTTTTCACACAGTTCATTACTTAGATTGCCTTCTGAGAGCAGAATTGTGGAAGTACAGTCTGCATGCATTGATGAAACTTGTACTGTACCGCCAAAAGAAACTACCTTCTGCTGTGGCTCTGAGGACCACAGATGGGGTTGAGAGGCAGTGTAATGTAGAGGTTCTTTTTCTCATTGTTGCATGTTCATAGATTAATTTACATGGTTAAAGAAATGAGTTATGTTTGCTGCAAAAATGCATTACAGTATGCATTGTAATGCAATGATTTCAATGTCAGCATTTGTGCATTTCAGAGTTTGAAAAATACAAATAATTAATATATTACATAACATATTATTCTTGAGCTGCTTGTTTTATTTGGAAAGGATTTTGCCCCACATACCCCTCCTGATGCAACTCTCCCATTTATCTAGCACTGGGACCAGAACCAGGAGTACACAAGCATGCTCCAACACTGCAGAGTTGGGTTGACCCCAAAAGATCTGCTCTGAGCTCACGGGGGTGATGGACAGGTTAAGAGATGAAGTCAGGCAGAGGTCTATGATATTTGCAGACAACACTAATTTGTAGTCAGCGTAGTGGCCAGGTGGAAGAGAGCCTGGAGAGGTGGAGGTATGGTCCGGAGAGAAAAGGAATGAAAGTTAGCAAAAGGGAAACAAAACTGAAGATGCAAGAATTGAAGTAAAGGTAGTGAATAAGAGGAGCTGTAGATACTGATGATTTTCACTGGTACTGACCAGAATGGCCATGATTAGAATTAAGTACATCTGAGGAGACAGCTCACATGTGAAGAGGAGGTATAGTGGGTATATCGCAAAGGATGCTGAAAACGTTCATGGATTTAATGAAGGAGGACATGCAGAGGGTTGGTGTGGCAGATGAAATTGCTAGAAAAAGGTTCAGATAAATGCAGGTATGACACCAATACTGAACAGAGAGTGCCACATAACGGAAAATAGTCTAAAATACGGAAAAAAATCATAGAGTAAAGCTTTTAGTATCAAGAGCTTCTCACAAAACTACCAATTTTTTATAATTAGTGCAAATTTCCATTTACAGAATAAAGAGAAAATAGATTTATCACAGCCAGTTTAAATTTCTTGGATAATGTTGAAAATTAGGTTGACACTTCAGTCTCTTCAGTGGGGCTCTAAGTTTTGTATCATCCTTTGCAGGGAGAAGGTAAAGTCAAGCACCTTAACGCTTTCAAACTTATACTGCATGTAACAAATTATCTTCTGTTACCTAATGATCAGTGTCCATTTACATATGAGTGCAACTTACACACTAACTAAGCACATTTGTTTATGAAAACTGAACTGCTCATTCAGAACTGAACTGTTGAACATCAGCTTTAAGAAGATTCACATTTCTTCTGAGTGAGAAGCTGCCATTCATAAGACATTAAGCAGCAAACTGAATTGAGTTCTATTTCACTCGTCACGCACATTTTATTCCCAGATGTTTCCTTTTTATCAAAATGTAAGTCACATGAATCATCGTGTTACAGCTCTGACCCTGAATTGAAGTAAAGAGTACTACTGAGCCTGACTTTACTTGTCTTTTTTTAAATTTTATTCAAATATTTTATGTACAAATGACACTGCAATTCATGTTCTTTGTAAATGACGTCTGTTATTCTCCAGCTGCTGTTTGAATAAATTGATCAGAAAAAAAAAACATCCGGTTGGAGTCTGCGGTCATATACCTGGTCCAGCCAGTTGAGAACCAGCCTACATGTGTTGCTTGTTGTTGTTGTTTTTGTATTTAACTTAAAGTAGTTAAATGTGGGTTAAATTTCAAAGGGGAAATAAATCATGTGATCTGCAATTAAAAGTCATCAGTGGACTTCTTGCTGTGGCAATGACATCAGTGTTTCAGCTTTTACACCAGCAATTTTGTGGCACCACTCTTTAAATGAGTATATCAGAGGGAAGAGCTCAGCTTGAGGGGTTTGAGCATGTGCAGAGGAGGGATAGTGGATATACTGGCCAAACAATATTGAGCACTGAGCTGCATGGCAGGAGGAAAAGAGCAGAGTCCAAAGAATATAAAACAGCATCGCTTAGAGAAGTCCTCTACTCTGATTATGATGATGTATCTCATCAATATCAGGTCTGCTGTTTTCTGTGTTTTAATATCTCTACCGTTTATATGCTTCACCTGGAAGATCAACCTCAAGTCTACTCATCAATCACTGACTATAAAGTTTGCAGTAAATAATAGTTACACTTAGCTGAGCTGTGCATCGACTTTGAATGTTGCGCCTCCAGCGTGTTATGGGATGACATTTTCTCCTTTCCCTTCTTAAAGGATGGCCCAACGTATCTGCTAAAGGAATGAAAAGGAACCCACCAGAGTGTATTTCCTCAGCATTTAAAGATTTACTCATTTCACTCAGTGAGGAACTTCCTTCAATAGTAAAATGTCTCTCTGGTTCTCCTACAGCCAAAACCATTACTTTACATTATGAGCTTGTTAAATGGATAAAAGGGTCTTCTGATGTAAAATGAAGCACTGTCCTTCAACCAAAGAGTGAGTGCACTTTACAAAATAAATATTTATCTGCCTTTACTGCTGTAGAATACTTCCTTTGACTGGCACTCTGGTTTGAGTCATAAATAAAGCCATAATGTCATAAAACTGCGCTCGGTGAGTACAAACCTAACTTTGGAGGAAAAGTCTTATTAAAGTGCCTTTGGAGACAAAGTCACCAAACTTTTATATGAATGCTTTTATCAACTCTGTGTGCTATCTTGTGCCCCAGTGTCCACTGAGTAGGTTATGGCTTTCTCCCAGTTTACTTAAGCTGGGGAATGTGTTTTTAGCCCAGAATGGCTGCCATAAGGGATGCCAAGAACTAAGACTTACTTCCAAAAGGACCATTAATACGGTTTTGTTTAAGTCGTTGTTTTGGTTTTGGTTTTTCATTCATACCAACACTGATTTAGAACCACAGATTCTATATATGTTTTGGACTGTGAGAGGAAAACAGAGTACATGAAGAGAACATGCAAACCTTACACTGAAAGGCCACAGTCAGCATGTGGATTCAAGCCCAGAACCGTCTTGCTGTGAAGTGGCAGAGCTCAGTGCACCACCATGCTTGCTTTCTTTGTCCATTTAAAGCTAATGGCTGGATATATGGTGTACATTTAGCTTATCAGTAATGCAGTGATTTAGATTAATTTGAGATGCTATTTTATTATCTTGTTTGGCTTAAGTGGGGGCAGTTCTGACATTCAATTTCCTTGTAAATTATCAATATCACATATCAATTTATCTGATTGAGTTAATTGGCCACCACCATCGCTAAGCAGCATAACAAAGACATTACATTCGTGGAAATAAATTGTACGCTGTGTGGCCAAATGTTTGTGCCATTTGGACGCGTTTCCCATCTTTGTTGTGATTAGCGTTGGGGTCGATACTTAAAAGAAGTCATTATTACACACATTACACAGAACACTTTCCTTAAAGTATTGTAGTTGTTTACTTAATTATGACCAGAAACAAGTAATTTATTATACTACTCGTTACATTACTTTCGCGTTTCTCCGTAAAATGACCTGAAAATGTATTGTCTCATAATTAGCATCTAAGGATTAAAAAAAACAGATTACAGTCCCACACACTAACACAAGTCCCTATCCTAATGAAGGCACAGATATGAGCTTTCTCTTAGTTTTTAAGTAAGAACACAATGCTGACAAAGATGAAAACCAGCGCAAAGAGACTTTAAAGTGATCGTCACAGTGAGTTCACTGTAGAAACATGAACAGGTAGAAATGGAGGCTCCAACCTAACTTTTCATCGGTTTGTTACTATTCACTCAGCTCTAACGTCACTCTGGATTCTTAGCTAGCTTAATGTTAGCATGAGCAAAGTTAGCATGCTGTTTGTGCAGCTGCTTTCAGAGAGCAAAAGTTGTGATGGCAGGAACTGAACTACTGGAAACCAGGTAACTATAAGTACCAGTTCTTAATTCCCATCCTATGTGCAACACTCTGTACATTCTTCAGAGTCTTGGAAGTGATGGCCAGAGGAGCCGATGGTGCGATATGGCAGCCTCGCCTCTGTCAGTCTGTCCCAGGGCATGCAATCCATTATTATTTAAACCAACTGTTAACTGTATATTTCTGTACATTTACGTATTATGATTCATATTGCCACATTCATTGACCTTGTTTATAGGTAACTTCATTGTTTGATCACGTTAAAATGTTCCTAATTTAATGTCTAAAAGCACTTGTAAAAGGCAGAATCCCATGTAAAATTGGCGCAACAAACTCTATTTTCATTACTGAAAATGACTGTATTTTCATGAGAAAGTTATTTTCTGTTATTTTACGGTAGTATTTTGGCGCCCCAGCTGCCGGAATATTACCGTTTTTTTAAGATGTTTTTTGTAACAATGTAGGAGCTCTGTAACGGTCAGTGGAAATTATCAAGCTAGTCTTATATGGTGGAAACCATTTACAATACATACACTATTTCATCACAGCAGGAAATTGTTTCCAACAAATAACCTTGAATAACACACTCTGCACAGCACCTGCTGAGCACCAAATAATGGATATCGCTCTCAAGAGCTCGTCGAGGAGAAGAACACAGAGTTTAAAAGGATAGATGAAGCTACTTTCAGCTGCTCTTTTGTCCCGAGGAGTCATCAGCAGCAGAGCGTCCTGCACATTTGACTTGGCAGTTTTACATCAGATGGCCTCTTGCATCCAAGAGGGATTTGTGAATCTTACTGAAACTAAACCAGCTACCTTTGGCTTGCCAAGTAAACGTGTAAACCACTACACTTTGAAGCGCACACATAGTTTAAAAGGATGAAATTAAATATTTAATTTCCATATATCAACAGACTGGTGAACATATTTAAATCATCATAAAGATGAATGCAACAAAACCTGTGCGCTCAGGGTTGTTGCATTTTTATGTATAAATATGACACTTTATTGCTTTATATTCTATGTTCAACCTAAATGTTTATCTCCTATTTTCATCGTTCAATACCTCTGTTCTTCTTCTCTCTGCTGACAACCAGTATTGATCTTTAGACTTTCTCCACCTGTTCCTCCCATTTTGTCTTGCAGTGTTTACCACTGTGTGCCGTCGCTTCCCTCCATTTTGGTCCTCTCGGTGCACAGCCGTGTTCCTAAAATCCATTTCTTCACAACACCTCTGGGCTACTCACCTCCCTGGGGTGAGGTGAGCCCTGCTGTCATCATCCTCTCTCTACTTGTAATGCGGCTGAAAACTTCCCTCTCTTATCGGCAGGGTCTGAAGAGGCCTAAACACCAGGCAGAAAGATGGGATTTTAAATCGCACTCATTGAGGCATTCATCCAACACAGATTTACCACTCGGTGTACAAGTGTCTGCCTTCATCTGGCAGCCCTGTAAAACAGTGGTAGCAACATATGTGCTAAAAATCATGCCAGTTACAAGCCTAAAGCCTTTAAGACAGGAGATTCCTATTTACAACATTTATTTTGGTGACAACTTGGTCTCAAAGCAGCCAAGTAATCCATTTTCAGGTATTGCCTGTCAGTCAAATGGTGTGTGCAATGCTTTGCAATCTTCCCTCAGTTTTTCTGTCACTCAACGATTTTTTAGGTTGCTATGACTGCTCGTGCTTCTCTTCCATTTATTCCATATAAACAATGCTTCTGCCTCTGATAGCATAAAAAGAAATTCTTTCTGTGAGCCAGGAGGGTGTTTTTTTCCCCCTTTTTAAACAGAAAAGATCTCTCCAGCAGTAAATATAAAGGCTTTCATGTAGTGCCTCTAGCAGACAAGCTCTGTCCAGAGATTTCTTAATCAAAAATATGAGAGACTTTTATTTCAAGAACAATGTTTAGCACTATTCCCAAATGAGATTAGTTTACAATGGCGTTTTTCATTTAGTGCAAAATTAGAGTTTGGGGGTTTGTTATAGATGTAATGCAGTTTCTTCACATTGGCTGTTTACTTATCTTTTGGGGAAATTGTTATTCTTGTGGAAAGCAAGGATTTTTTTTTTACAGCTAAATAATTTCAATCAAGCAATTCACAAACTGCTGTGGCTTATTGAAGATAAAGATATTTTTATTTTCCTTATTTTCTGTCGTGTTTATACTGCTGTGATGGTGGATTCTCGTATTAAACAAAGCATATGTATTCTTGGTATGAGCAGCAATACTGCCAAGAGAGTGGTGTGATGCTCATAGCAACAGATTGTTGTGTTGACTGTTTGATGTCAGTGAGATCTCGTAACTTTTACAGCCACAGGAGTCCTGTGAAAACTTTAAGAACCACCTATAGCAGCAATAAGTGGAAGTAACTGTTCTCTGTATGACTTTATCAGTGTCTCACATCATTGTGGAGTAATTGTGGCCAATTCTTTACAATGTTGCTTCAGTTCACTGAGGTATTTGCTATTTTGTACAGCTCTCCTAAGGACCCAGCACATTTAATTTTAAAATACTTTGGTATACAGAGGAGTTAATGTCTAGCTCAATCCATGTCCCGTGGCTGCAAAACAACCCAAAATCATCACCCCTCTGCTACCGTGCTGACAGTCGGTATGATGTGTTTGTGCTGATATGCTGTGTTTGGCTTTCTCCAAATGTGGTGCTGGGCATTATGACCAAACAAACAAGACTCCGGTCTTGTTTGTCCAAAGGACATTGTTCCAGAAGTCTCGTGGTTTGTTCAGATGCAACTTTGCAAACCTAAATCATGCTGCCATGTTCTTTTTTAGAAAGAAGAGCCTTTGTCCTGGAAGCCCTTCCACACAAACCATACAAGTTCAGTCGATTTCTAATTTTACTGTCATGAACTTTGACATTTAAAGTTTTGGACCTAAGTCCTGTAGAATCTGAGATATAGTTTTTTTGTTGTTCCCTTTAGCAGTGCACTCTCCGAGGGTTCAAAATGTATAATGAGAGACCCTCGTCATTCCTGTAGAAATGGTAGGTGTATTTGGTAATGTGCAAAAATATGAAAAATGACTGTATATGGTCATCACAGCTTAGGCTGTCAACATGGACTCTTCCTTCTGTTTGCTGTTCAAACCGTCTGTACAAGGAGCAGCAAGTCAGAACAAAGACGGCTTAACGTGTTTAAGCACCTTGTTTCAAACAATGACCTATGAATCGTCATAAAACTGTATTATTGCCAGGATCTTTACCTTATAATATAAAACACCTTGAGGCCACTGTTGTTGGGATTTAGTGCTATATAAATAAAATTGAATTGAAGTGAATAATGCAAAACTATTCTAGTAGAGGTTTTATGTTCAAAGCGCTGGCCTTCATTTCAGTAACACTGCACTAAATAAACTTGAGCACTGTGCCACCAAAGTTTGTTACCTAACAAATGTAAGAGGTTTAACAAATATGAGCTTCAGATGAACTTTAATGATCTGTTTGGATCTGGACAACCTCTGATTTCTTTTTCAGAGTGGCTACCAATTTATTTGAAGCTAAAAAAAAATGAAATTGAGGACAACTACTGTGATCCAATCTTATCTCCTTGTGGGGAACCTATGTGGCCTGGCGGTTGAAAAGCAACCTGTGTGCAAGACATTCTTGGTTTGATGCCAACTGGAGAATTTTGTTGAACATTATTTCACCTCTCTTTCCTCATTTTCTACTACCTCTGTTCAGCCTTGGAACAAAATGCTCTCAAAGACACTCCTGAAATACCACAAGTGCACATGGTTATGCCAAGAAGCTGTACACTAATTCAACAAAGATTTTGATTAACTCTTAGCCTTTCTTTTTTTTAATATATATTCTATTGTTTTGTTTTCAAGCAGTATAACATATTCGTTGTTCTGCACTAAGATCCAAGAAAATATTTAAAATAGTACAAACTTAGAAAAGCCAATAAAGTTTGTTACCAGTTAGAATTTACATAAAGTTTAAACATCTAGCTTCTGCACCTGCCATTTTCAAAAAAGGAGAGAAGAATGCTTTCCTGAAAAAAATGTCTCTTAGAAATTGAATGATTCAGCAAATGCTGCAAAAATGTCAGTGAGTCCATATTCCCTTATCTTCATATTTCCACCTCATTGTTCAGGATATTGGAATATGAGCCAAAAGGCAACATAAAGTAAATCAGTACAGTTTAAAAGCTTAAAGCAGCACCGCATCACCTGCTGGCTACAGCCCAGGTTTGTTGCTGCTTATCATCCACACGGATCCTAAAGAGCCTCAGCTCCTGCACCTTCCATCCAGTAGCCCACTGATCTGCTCACCCCAATCCTCACAGCAGGGTGTCCCCTCCTACCAGCAGAGTTTAAAGTGGGCCAGAACAATCCAGAACCTTCTCTTAATGAGCATTTAAATATGATAAGCAGATTAACGCATATTACTGTCAAATTAGTAACGTTTTTGCCTGCTGCAGCCTGGCAGTTGCTTCCAATGACAGCATGGAGATACTTGCTCAGTAACAAGAAACTAATGAAAATATCCTACAGCCCACTCACACCCTTTTTTTTTCTTCTCATCCCTCTGATACATTCACGGTGCAGATGCAAATAAAATGGCTCGCAGTACTTCAGCATTTAGCTAGCGTCACATAAGAGGAGCAAGCGTAAGCTGAGTAAAGGGTTTTTTTAGAGCCAGGTCATTTCTGATTCTGCTCAGTTTAGCACAAAATGAGTGTGTGAGCTCAATGTAAAGTTAGTCTATTTCTCAGAGAGAGAAAAAAAAATAATGTGACAAAATCAGAAATGAGAAAGATGTAGGTAAGAGAGGACAGGAGAGGAAGATGAAAGATGATTTTCAAAGGCAAGGAGTGCACTGCAAGTAAAATTGGCTAAACTGGAATTTTAAATCTTACATGTAACATCCTCGTTTGAGAGGTTTTAAATCAGATGTCGGCGCTATACATGATGAGTAGCTGAATACGTTTGCAAAACAAACTGAATTATACAAATTTTGTATTATTTTAAGGTTAACATACCAGGCTGTTCAGTGCAGGCTACACTGGTTAGATCACAGTGCTGTGGTGAAGTTCACAGTGATTCATTATGCTGTGCTGGTACAGAGCAGGCTATTCATGGTCACTGTTAGGTTACATCAATTAATTGAGGCAATGATTTTAATTAGATTCACTCACCTAATTCTACCTTTTATGTTAGCTTCATACAGTCCAGAGGAAATCAGCTGTATAGCTTATGAGACATTATATCTTGCTGAGTGAATTTGGAGCCTTAAACCCACAAAGAGCAGTGAATACTGGAGAAGCAGCAAAGGTCGGGTCATCGCTGCTTGTACAAAGGAGAAAAATCAGCTGGACCTCACAAAGCAGATTACTGTGTGACTTGTTTCTAAGTAATTACTTTGCCCATGTTGATCTTAGTGTGACCCTACCTGCTAAATCCCACCTTAACGCCTGCCTAGAACTCAGACCTCCTCTCATAAACAAGAACTTCAAATCTGTCTTTTTCTCTGCTGCTGACTTCCAGTCACCCTCGCCTGCTGGGCTGAATCTTGTTTCTTCCCTGTTACAGAAATATATCATTAGGATGTTGCTTATCATTGCTCTTATCATAAATTCTTAATCATCCTATAACTACAATTGACTAATTGTGCTTTTATCTGCAACTTGAAATATGAAGTTAAGGAGTTCTGCTCCTTTTCTTTGTAAGCACCTCCGGCCTGTTTGGAATTTTGTTTGGAATTTCAAGTCTGACTTCAAATTTCTGCTTCAAAATACCCTGCAAAAAGATAGCAGATAGTATGAGAGTGATTGTTTTTGAGTAGTGTATCAGAACCTGAAAAAAATAATTTTAAAAATCAGAAGGACTGTTTGTATGAACACTCTTCTTCAGCATATTCACATTCACATGCTTGTGTTGTATTTGTATATTGCCCAGGGTGCTAGCTGCTGACTGCCAGTGAAAAGATCTGCCAGCTCCAACTTTCATGACATTTGCCAGTTTGATTTCCTCCCTTCCAAAAACTGAGCAAACTGACTATAACTTGTTTATGAGTAGTACCAAACAGAAAAACTTTTTAGATAAAAAAAAAAACATTTCACTAAAGGTTTAAGTTTTCAGGTGGGGAAGGGAGGAGTCGGGGGTGGGGGGTCATTTTATTAGCTGATTAAAACCGATGACGTGGCAGCGGTTTAGCCAGATTTGGCCCACAACTGAGGCGATACGAGGCAAGGACAAGCACAGAGCTGCAAAGACATCCTAAAAAAATTGTATTTTTTTGGTTGAAGACTGTGTGACTGTGATGGAATCAGCCACACAGGGGTAAATCAGTCCACTTTTTACTTTATTAGTTTGCTTTGCAGTTTTCTTCATTAATCATTTGGTTAAACCTAACACTGGTATTATGAGGCGCGCACATAGTAACATTGTGTGGTTTTTCTAAAATGTTTTGTTATATTAATTATGTTTCTCTTTCTTTGAGTTACCTGGGTTTGGGCGGTGGCTGTTTCCTGTCCTTTGCCTGGCAAAAGGCGTGGCTGAGGACTCTGTGAACAAAATGCCTGAACAACCATGGGCTTACCAGGAGCAGGGGTGTTTTAGGTTTAGTTGGGTTATTCTGTGCTTAGTTAATATTAGTGTGTTTTTGTTCCCCCCCCCCCCCCCCCCCCTCCTATTGTGTGTAAATGGTTTGGCCAAATCATTATAAAAGCTACCCTCATGTGTCTTTGTAATTAGGTCAGTTTGTGAGTTAAGTTGTGTCTCACTTTGTTTTGTTTAAGTTTCTGGAAATTACTTTTCGTAGCGTTATATTTAGTTGACCTCTTTTATGGGCCTGCTAAGTATGTTTTTGAATTTTGTTCATTTTGGACTTTTTGAGGGTTAAAATAAAGATACTTTTTTTGCCTGTGTCCTCTTTGGCTGCTTGGTCCCTCACAGTGACCTTGTGTGTTTTCAGGGCGCTTAAATTAAAAATTTTAAACTCCAAACAAGATTTATTTTTTTATTTTTTTGAGAATTTCAAAAGCAATGCTGAAGGACCATGAACATTTTGCTCTCGAAACTATAGCTGAAAGCTGCTTGTACATTTGTAGCACCCTTTAGACGCATACGAATGAAGCTAAGCTTTTAAAAACTACAAAGTAAATGTGATGAATTGGTGCAAAAATTGTGCAACTTAAGTTACAATAACCTCTTTATTTTGAGTGTGTGGCAAAGCAGTTTCATTCTAAATTAATTTTTAGTCTTAATTTAGCCGTAGAATAAAATTGCTGCTTTGAGTGGCTTACATTAAAAAAACAAGTTTAAAGCATTTTTAGAAAACAGTTACATTATATGATAAGAGTTCTCAGAGTTCTCAGTTTTGTGCCCCATACACAATACAGTTGGAGGAACACCAGTTTTATTAACAACTGAGAACATAAACACTTACTGGGAGTCCTTAATTGCTACACAAGGCTCAGACATGGTGACCTGCTAAAAGCTAAACCTTAACGCCGAATTTTAACTTAAACATTACTAGTCACTGAAGTCCTTGTGGACTATTCTGTACATATTAATAAATGATACATGTATATACAACCATGCTCCTCAGCATGTAGGCAAAAAGTAGAGCTTTAATAAATCAGTATAATTTAAGATCTTTTAAGTTAAATGTTCATCTTCTTCTCTCAGAAGAAGATGCTAGAGGTTGCTCTAGCATCCTCGTCTGTTACACCAACCCTCTGAATGTCCTTCTTTACTACATCCATGACCCTCCTCTAAGGTGTTTCTCTGGACTGACAATGCCATATTCAGCATCCTATGCCTAATATAGCCACTATCTCTCCTCTGCACATGTTCAAACCATCAGCCTTGCTTTTCTAACTTTGACTCCAAACCACTAAACCTGTGCTGTGCATCTGATATATTCATTTCTAATCTTATCCATGCTGGTTACTCCCACTGAACACATCTTTTTGTCAGTGTCACCCTTTCTAAACCTTACACAGCACATCTCAGTACCACCTTGTAAACCCTTCCTTTCACTCTTGCTGCTATTCTTCTGTCACACCTGTCTCCACCCACCCCACCCTGCCTTCAATGTCTTCTTTATCTCTCTTTTCTACTATCTATTGCTTTAAATGGTTTACTACTTGTACTCCTCGCCTACTCTTCACTTTTCCACCTGTCTTCCACTCCAAACACATAATCTGTGTTGCTTCCACTGACTTTCATTCGTTTTCTCTATAGTGCATACCTCCACCGTTCCAGGCTCTCTTAGACCAGCTACTACTACTCTCACCACAGTTCAGTGTTATCTGCAAATATCATAGTCCACAGAGGCTCCTCCCTCATTTCATCCGTCAATATTTAATCAATAATGAATGCAATCATTTTAATTAAATGAGGGCTCTGCCTGTATTCACATAGTGAAACAGAAAATGAACTGGTATTTTTCCGGTGACTTTCTTGTCTTATAGACCTCCAAAAGCAGTTTTTATACTATAACCCACATTTACATATTATGTGTACTATTTATCACACACACTCATAAGGACAAACTGGGGGACTGCGACTCAGCACATTGCAAAGAACATCAAGAGGAAAACTGGTAAAATGATCCAATTACACAAAACAACACTGTTTTTCACCAGTTGTAAATGGGACTATAAATTGGATATATAATTCTGTATGTACCCTTAACTTCTATATTCTCAACCAAGTACTGTATTTCAAACTCTGACAACAAATTCTCTTTTTACACTAATAAGCTGTAGGGAGGTTTACAGTAAACAGTAAATTGGACATTTTAAACCCAAACAAATCTGAGGGTGAAGACAATTTAGATTCCTCCCTCCTATTCCTGAGTGCTGATCTAATTGTTGCTTCTGCAGCTCATATTTTTAATTTATAGCTTGCTTCAGGTAAAATTTCAAAAATCTGGAATGCTGCACAGGTTCTCCCACAGCATAAAGCTGGTCACCCAGGTGAATTAAATGATTACCATCCCAACTCAAAATTGTCTAGCAAAAACCTTTAAGTTCCTAGTAAACGTTCCACTGACACTGTGTCTTGAGTCAAATAACATTTTACAGTCAGAGCAGTCAGGATTTAGATCATGTATCAGCGCAACATCAGCAGCAATTTGTCTTTAATATTATAAAAGCCCCCAGTAATTCTGAATATCACTTTACACTTTGCACTTTACACTTTGCACAATGTTGCAAATAGAATTTATACAGGACTCTCCAAAGCTTTAAGGTCAAGTCTCTTTGCCATCAGTGCAGGTGTTCCTCAGGGATCCATTCTTGGACCTCTTTTAATTCCCCAATAAAAGTAAATATCCTCTTTGCATTTTTATGCAGATTACAATACTTTATATCCCATTGGCTGTTCCATTGATCTGGCCATTGCAAATTTCAGTGTTCTTTAGTTACATTTCAGAATAAAAGAGACTTTCGGCTTCTCACTTATTCACAAGGGTCGCCACAGCAGGTAGCTCCGCATACTTGATCTAACAGATTTTTTATATCCGTTGCCGTTCTTGATGCAACTCCAAAGCATTGGTGTTGTTGTTGGCTTGTTTTAAACTCTGATACAATTAAGTATATGGTATTTGCAAGGTCACCTAAAAGTATTCATCCAATGATCTGTATGCAAACATATGTTCATCTTAAAAGATTTCAAAACTAAAACTGTAGATTAAATACCTATATTAAATAGAAAATTCAGCTTCTCCTTCTATAGTCTTACATTTTGCAGCTACACCCTCTGATTTCACTAGCACACCATATATATATATATATATATATATATATATATATATATATATATATATATATGTCCCTCAGAACAGCAGCTGAGAGGGATGAGGGAGGGATTTGGTCAGCGATAGCTAAAATCTGTAATGCTGGTGTTGTATTTTACAGGCTGTGTTTGCATTGTGGCATTTCTGCTCTAAACCCATTTGCATCTCTTCCTCTTTGTCTGTGTATGTATGCGTGTGTGCACTCATATTTGTGTGAAAAAACAAAGAGACAGTGTGACAGAGGCTGGCAGAAATAAGTGTGCTGTGTTTTCAGAAAGCCCTGTTTTTAGACTGTGACATCTGATGAAGGAGGAGGGGATGAACAGATGTACTTTGCTCATGCGTCTGACAGGTGTACCAGAAAGCTCTCTCCCCTCTCCTGACAAGCAAAGCTTGCGTTCCTTTTTCCAGATCTCCTCTGAGCCGTACTCCTCTCTCCTTCCTTTCCTGTCCCTCAGACACAGACCGGCCCACAGTACCTGCAGGTGGGACCTCACTGGTGACTTGAGCAACGTGTCTGGGATCCTATTAAAAAAAAAGCAACTCAGTGCGCTGTGTTCTCTCAAGTGTAAAGCCTATTTCATTCCCTACGAGCCAAACAGCTTGCAGTCGCTTGACGCTCTGGTGGTTTGTTGCAGATGGAAAATAGAACTGCAGAAGCCTGGGCTTGTTTGTTTTTGCCATTTGGTTGTGATCGAGATACAGTTTGTGGCATGGAGTTGACTTGGCTAAGAACCAAGGCTTTGCACCCTATAAGCTTTTTGTGAACACGCCCAAACTTTGAACAGACCAAATTTAAGAGTTTTATCAATTTAGGAGTAATTTATGCAGTTTTTAAAAATTTAAAAGCTTACTCTGGCAAAACTTTGTTTCTGCATTTCAAAATTCTCGCCAATGGCTCACAACTGAGAATCAAAGGTTGCATATTTTGGGATGTTTTTCTGGGTTTAAACCTCTCTCTGGAAAAACAACAACCTTGGGTTTTATTGTGTATTTAAATGCTCTTTGACAATCAAACTTTGTTTGCATTTTGGAAAAGTCATTTGAACAAAACTGCCCAGAAAGTCAATGAAACTTTTGGTTCAAAAGTACTCTTGACACACACAAAACAATCTGAATGAAGTTTTGCTTAAGGGTGCAAATTCATGTACTGCATTTTCCTATTAAAACCCCCCCACTTCATTTCCAGTTTGGTATTGGGTTGCAATTAAACCATCAATGGATCTATCTGTTATTCTCACATTCTGAATAACTTCGCAGCTTCTGGAATGGGACTATCTGACCAGTACATGAATGTGGGATGCAGAGTGAGACCCTGTCCGCATATAGATGATAAAATAATCAGCAACTGCTGCTGTAAACACGCCAAGTTCCGGTTTCCCACTCCATCACGTTTCAGTCAGCAGTAACTCAACATCTACCAATTCCTCCAACTGGTTGTCGCCTCAGCTGCTTGCCTCAAAGTTCAGATTCATGTAAGTGGACTACTTGTTTGTTCCTTGTCATTGCTACAATTAACAATTACAATTAATGCTCTCCCACTGCTACATCACTTTTCTCATAAAATTAATCTTTTTTTTTTTTTTTTTAAATCCTATTTGTTTATTTATCAGTGCCAGTCAATATTAATGGATATGAGACTATAATATATGATGCAAATAGCCAGATTCACCCATATGGAAAAGATATATATACATCTTATAAAGTTTGTATCTGTCTTGTGTGAAACTTGTATGAAAAGCATACAAGAGTGAAAACAGATATAAGATCCCTTGAAAAATTATATAAATGAAACTTGTATGTTTTGGATACTTACTAAAACAATATATGTAATGAGAAAGTGGCCACTTTCATGAGTAAATCATATGAGTCTTATATGATTCACTATATGAAGTAGGCCACATCTTATGCAAGTCTTTTACAAGTTTTTACTATTTCTTTTCCATTCGAACACATAACATAAAATTATACAAAGCACAACTGAGAGTATATACAACAGGGCACATAATAAAATACAATTACAATGATGTATACAGAGGATATACTATGATAACTCTATGAGGGCGTATCTGTAACTGGAAGGTCGCCGGTTCGATCCCTGGGCTCTCTGTCCTGGTCGTTGTGTCCTTGGGCAAGACACTTTACCCTACCGCCTACTGGTGTTGGCCAGAGGGGCAGATGGCGCGATATGGCCTTGCTTCTGTCAGTCTGCCCCAGGGCAGCTGTGGCTACAACCGTAGCTTGCCTCCACCAGTGTGTGAATGTGAGAATGAATGAATAGTGGCATTGTAAAGCGCTTTGGGTGCCTTGAAAAGCGCTATATAAATCCAATCCATTATTATTATTATTATTTCCTTTGCCTTAAAAGAAATGAGAAGTTATTCCAATATTTATTTCCCTTTAGTGACAGCACAATTTGTTCAAAAGTAGTTTCACCTGTGACGAACGTCACAATTTCTTTTAGTGATGGCGCCAGTACCAATCCCACTGACAGTCCTTTGGCAGGGCAATGCAACCCTATATATAAAACAAAAATACCATGTTTACAAATCTCAGATCTCTAAAGGTGTTTTTAATCAAAATATGTCTGTCTTCAAAAGTGATTCTGTTGTATTGATTATTGTTCTATCTGTTAATGAACAGGTAGTACAACAATCATCAATGTGCTTCATATATAATGAAAAGCTTCAGACAGAATTGGCTATCAGAAATAATAATTTGCTTGAAATGTAGCCATAAACCGTGTGGCAGGAATTAAAGAGAATTATTTAATGGATGTTAGCTCAATGATGTAAGGGTTAGAACTGGAACATCAAGAAGGTTTTAATCCGGTGGCTGCAGACTCTCTACATGGAGTTTGCATGCTTTCCCTGTGCATGCGTGGGTTGTTCCAGCATTTTCCCCACAGTCCAAATACATGCTCATTAGCTTAATTGCTAATCCTAAATCAACCATACATGGTAACCTAACAGCCTAAGATCAATAAGCAGCTAAGAAAATTGATGGATGATTTTCATAAATTGATTCTTCAAATCTGCACAACAATCAAAACTAGAGATTGCTAACATATAACCAGTCCAAATCAGCATCAGCATACATAAAACAGCAAATCTTCCATCTATGAACTTTTTCTCTTGTTTTATAAAGGCAATGACCTGTCAGGAAGTGAGCTTGGATCTGTATAGTGTTAAAAATTCCCTTTCTTCCCTGACCTTGATGCAAAGGCTTTGTTCTTTATATATATTTCTACAGAAGGAACTGCAGAATGCCAATTTATTTCTGTGTGTCTAAGTTTTAAGGAGGTGGTACAAAACAGCAGGCTAAATGGACTTTCCTAAAAGAAAATTAAGGCCATTAATCTAGTCACAGCTAAAACTTAAATACTTTGATTAACACAGTGAGAAATCCTTTTAATAAAGACTTCAAATATACCCAAGGCGATACGGAAAACACGAGGAATTTAAATCACAAATGTTCCATAAAGTTTTTGCAAAGCCTTCTTCGGTCTTTGCAGAAATCGAATACAAGCTAAATTCAGCATCCCCAAGACAATGTTAGTCAGATACTCAAGTTAAAACACGGCAAAGGCATTTGTCCATTAATCAAACGTATCTTTCCTTCTCTTCTCTTTATTGATTAATGAAAGATCCAACATGAATGAAATCACAGTACCGGCTCTATCTTTATCATATCTGTCAGTGATGGTAGTGGTATATCTGCGGCATGGGTTTAATCTTTCCTTTGGAGGCACAGACTCTCGATCAAACAGCAAATCACACTGAGGGCACAGCAGCAGCCCCAAATCCCTGACTTCAACACTGAAAAACGAGGCAAAATATACAGATTCACATGAGATAAGTCTGCAAGCACGAGTGCATGATGGGAATATTTAGTTACTGTGAGGACACAGCAGAGACATTGCTCTGCCCTGGTCTGAATAGCAAACTTTAATCATTATGTGAATCTTGGCTGTCGAACTTGCTGGCAAAATGCCATTAAAGACATTAAAGGGAGATTCAAACAACCGAGTAAAGGGATTAGTTTCTGAAGGGTAGCCAATGACAAACTGCTCTTCATTAATGGAAATTTCTTGGGTAAATATACATTTTAGAAAAAGTGTGGCTCATTATATTGGCCTAATAGACGTGTCAGATATATATTTTTATAATTTCATCGTGACTAATGTTTTAATTTGACTGGCATTTTGACCTTTCGAGTAAAATAATTGTTCCTGTTTCATATTTCAGAGTTGATTGCTTTGCTTTAAATAGCTCGCCGTGTTCTCTTTAAAGAGACCGAATCAGTCCAATTATTTTAAAAGCATATTTCATATGGCCATCAGAGCTTACAATGTGCAGCACATCCTTGATGCATTTATTCTTTTTGAAAGTGGAATTAGAAAGAAATTAAAAGCAAAGTGTATCCGCCATCGTGGCTTTGGAAGAATGATGCCTGGGTTGTGGCAACCGCTGCGATCTGAAAATGGCTGTGAAAAGCAAATCTGCATAGGCAAACACAAGCAGAGAACATAGACACACACACTGAGTCTGTTTCTCTCTTGAACAGACAAACACGATGATTCTTATTTCTCTCACAGGGAGAAGTCCAGGTGCTGTAACCTTTTGCTGCTAGTCCTGTCAGAGTGAAAAACCCAGCTGTGTGCTGGGAATGACATACTGCAAATAGGCCTTCAGCTTCTTATTGGCATTCAGCGAGCCCAACACTTCTCTTTTTCTCTTTCTCGATCTCTGTGTCCCCGACTCTCCTCTCTCTCTCACACACACACCTACAGATCCACTTCCCCGCTTGTCACCGTGCATAATGATAAGCCCATCCAGAGCACCATCTTGTGGACATCTCCAACTCTGGTGGTTGTCTAAAACGTCCCTTTTGATTACATTCAATTAAGCAACTGACTAATCAACTTCAATCAAACGTCTCCGGGTGCTCTTTCTTTAATGGCACAATAGGAGTACCTCAAGAAAAGCAAAAGCTTGTTTAATTTTAACTTTAACACATACCATCATTAGCACCGTCTTTCACAGGGTTCACCGAGACAGACGGAGACGAGGTCTTACATAAATAGATGGTTTTAAAGTTTTAAAGTTGGATCAAAGGGATAAGTTTTCAAGCAAGAGCAGAACTCTGCAGGACTTTTTGCATGACTAGCAGCACTAAACGTGACTAACAACACACTGTGCCATGACAAACAGAGCTCTGGTCCTCTCACCCACAGATCCAGCTACCCCCCACCAGTGCATGTAAATTTAAAAAAAAATCCAATGAGTGTACGTATGTGTGCGCTGCCATGATCTCTGTCCCCAGGGTGTGTAGCGGTGCAAACCCCACTGCCTGTGCTCTGGTGCAGCCATCTGGATCACAGTGGGAAGCACCTGCTTGCAGGCTAACACTTTAACACTGCATCTGCTATGCTCCCCTCGCCAATCATTTCCACCTGAAAACCTTTTCCTCTGTATTAGGAATAAATGTTTTCCCCCAAAAGGCATCAAGTGAATGGATTTCAGAGCAACTGTGTCCTACTTGTTAAGCTTTTCCCCAGATTTTGCTGTCACTTTAATTCAGTTGAAGAAAAAAGGGAGAAGACTTCCTGCTCATACTCAGTTTTACAAATATAATTCTTTAAAGCTGACCTTAATCAATACTTCTAGATAGAAAGTGGATCAAAATAATTTGCATAATATGAAAGGGGTCAATCATGGTGCCAATTCTTATCATTTCGTTCACTGTGACCAGTCTTGCTTTTAGGGAGGTAGCTGTATTGATCAGAGGCGCTATATCATATCAAACAACTAGCTATGAAAACAGTGAAGACTGAAGTTGCTAAAAAGACATATTTTACCCAGTAGAGACCAAACCAAGCATTAAAACCAGTGAATTGTAATGTTATTGTCATTTCCATGTGAAAACAAGAACAAGTCATTGTTCAAAACCTTGCCATATCAACTCAAGAAGTGAGGTCAGTATTTACAGCTTCTTTCTGTTGCCCCCATGTGGCCAAAAATCTCATTGCAACCTTTTCCAAATACTTCCACTCTTATCTATTCAGTTCAACTCAATTGTATTTTATTCATTTTGTTTTTTAAATCAAATCACAAAAGCACTCAAGGCACTTTATAAAACCCCTACAATATTACAATGACAAAACAACAATCACACAACCTTCTTTGGGCAAGGACATGGTGACAGTGGGAAGAAAAAACTCCTTTTTAATAGGAAGAAACCTTTGGCAGAACCAGGCTCGTGGAGGGGCAGCCATCTCCTGCACCGGCTGAGGGTTATGGAGCTACCGAACTTCATCATAGGTAGTGAAAGCCATCGCTCAGGCCAGTATTTCTATCATGTCATCTTCACCTTGAAAATCTAATCTGCCAGGTTATTTATGTCAACACAGCCAAGTGCAGATTTGTTTACCAGCCTCACTTCTGCTCTTACCTCACCCCAGATTTATTGACCAACTAACTCAGTCAGAGGTTGCCACCGAGACAAGCAATCAGCTTGGTGCTCGTACACCCGTGACCTCTGATGTCAAGTTGCTACAGCGGGATGCAGCAGCAGCATACTGATAACGGCTCTCTGCTTGCAGGTGGAGGCAAAAAATCTATAATTCATTTTCAGCTGCCCTTCTGATAGAAATGACGGCGTGAGGCCAACAAATAGAGTTTGTACATTATTAGCTGATGAAATCGCACAGACGCCAAACAACATAATGCAGTCCACAGAAACAGCAAAACCCAGCTTGATACGACTTGACAAAAATATCACTGTATTCTTTCTCTGCAGAACGTTTGTAAAATAAGTAACGGACCGGTGTGTTTGCCTTAGCGGCATGTACCAATGAGATTGCAATTGCAGCTAACTGATTCTCTCCAGGTGTGTACCTAGGTTGCCAGTAATACCTCTTTACCTGTTCTGCCAGTTCCTAATAGAATCAATTTCATGTTTTTCCACTTAAAAATATCTGGTGCTGGTGCCAACACAGCATCAGAGCCACTATGGGTTTCCAGAAGTTGAGCAATAATTTCCACTCAGTAACATTAGGTTATAAATTCTAATGGCACTATAACTGGCTTCACACCAGCAATACATTAAAAAACAAACAAAACATGAAAAGCCATCTCTAGAGCAGGGGTGTCAAACTCAGTCTTATGAAGAGTGGCAGCTGAGATCACATTCAGGGTCACGCATGAAATCACTGAGACGTTTTAATATATCAAAAGCATACGTAATGTTACCATTTCATTTGTATAAGTATAGTTTGGTCCATATGAAAGTCAAATCAATAGAAGTCAACAAGTTGTCATGCTAATATAAATTTAATCAAGTACTGGTAGGAGTTATAAGTTACTGAAATACCTGCAAGCACACATGGGAATACAGTATATAAGGGAAGAATAGTTTGTAGTTCAAACAAACTTAAAAGTTGATATTTCGTTTGGCAACCTTTATTCTCCAACACAGCCTGAACTCTTTTAAGGCAAGCTTTTCAGTAATTTTTTGAAGTAATTTTCAGAAATAGTTCTTTGGGATTTTTGAAGGACAATCCAAAATTCTTTGAATGTTGGCTGCCTTTTGTTCTGTTCTGTCAAGATGACCCCACACTGCTTCAATGATGGTGAGGTCCAAGCTCCAAAGCAAAAACTTTGAAAGACGTTCAGAAACCCTGGAGTACTGCTCAAGACCGTTTTACAAACAGTTACAAGAAAGTCTGGCTGCCTAGAACCAAAACATAAAGAAATAATCAGAAAAGTCTCCAGATTCTTCCACAGTACTGTATTTCTTAAAAGTTAATTAATTAGTTAATTAAAACTAAAGCACAATAGGGAATGCGAGTTTTGATCATGTATATCACTCTCACCTTCCAATGTGAGAATGTGTGAACAATAAAACTTTCGAATTGGATTTTTCAGTTTTTCATCTAATTTGATATAAGATATAAAAATGTTTTTCAAGGGTAGCAAAAGCACAAATATTCTTATTTTTAGGTCATTCTAAACAAATAAAAACACATAGGCCTTACTCGCACTGGAGCACTAAATTTGGCAGGTCACATTTTATATAAGAACCACTCGTACCGAAACTCAGAGGCGAGCATTTCCATCTTCACAAATAGAAGTCAGTGATCTCCTCTGTGTCTTTATTTGTGCTAAATGAGAGACACCAAAACATGTCAAAGGGGGTTGAAACCTTGAACTACAAAGAAAAACAAAAATCAAAGAGGGTAGGATGAAATTCGTGTAGTTGGGAGAATTCTTTTGAAAAGTTTATTGAAAAATGACTACAAGGCACACAAAGAGTTTTAAAGAGAATCGGTTAATGAAAAGATAAGTCATCTGACATATCAACACTTTATTTTGTTTCATTTAACTTATTGTTCGTGCCATATATAACATTACAGTTTGAATCTGCTCTAACATAAGCATTTTCTGAGAATCAATAATGACAATAACGTGTATTCAAAGTCTAAAAGATATTAATAAAATACACAAAGGTGCATAATCTGAAAGAACGTTACAATTGACAGTGTTCAACTCTGTAATTGGATTTGATTTCTTTGTGCACATAATACGCAAAAACCTTGAGTTGCACATGAGATTTCGCTCCCATATCAATGCAGCAGGTTCTTGGCAGCTCATCTGTAGTCCTCATTTCGAAGAGAAATGACAAAATGCTGTGAGAGCATATTCAGTCCATCATCTTTGTTCGTGGTAATCACTTATTTTTATACTATTATAGCTGAGAGAAGAGTTGAGCGGCATTGTCGATATTTACAGATTCCTTCGGTAGGTCTCTGACAACCTAAGAAATTTAAAAGTATATATGTTGATAGCAATAAAATTGTTTTAAAAACACAGCTAAAAGAATGTTAAAAGTCCATGATTTCCTCCTTTACCTGTATTTGTTTCTTTGGTTCAGGAGCGACTGACTTTGAAATGCTCTTAACATCCCTCTGGACTTCTGTGAAGATTTGATTTAGACTCTCCACTTTCTCCTTTTTCACTGTATTGATCTGTGATACCACAATCATGTTAGAGCAGATGCAACAAACACCATGAACAAGGGAGGATACAAAATACATGTACAAAAACAAAACCCAATAAGCCAAAGAAAACAAAACCGGGAGTAAGAGATGAAAGAGATCTTACATGTTTGAGTGTTGTGACGGGTTTCGCTTTGGTCTTGTTCTTCAAGTGCTTGTTTGCCACTTGAAAGACGTTCTTCTGTTTTTTCCCCTTTTGTTTATTCTTTGCCATTTTACCTGTGGAAAGAACGGCAGTCAGCATGGATGCATTTGTGGAAATTATTTACTTTCTCTACCATGTTCTTCCTCCAGTGATTCCCTGTGTTTCTCTGGCAGTCTCTGCGCTGATCACACACTCACAGATTCATAGATTGCTCCTGATTCTAGACGTGCCTGGAAAGCCACCTGATTAGCAACACCTCTTTTTACCCCAAAAAGCTCAGTTATGGCCATGGGCCTTAAAACAGTGGTCAGAAAGTTGTAGATGATGTCAGAAAAGGCTGTAAGTCAAATGAAAATGCACTAATTCAGTCATGTTTTACAGTGTTATAACTTTTTATATTAACATTTTCCTGCACAACCTGCTCAAAACAAAAAAAGCCCTCTCAGTACACAGAGGGCTGATGTTGGAGTTTGATTTATAAACTACATAAATTCACAAATTCTTCCTGCCCAGTGAAGGTGACACACACAACTGCAGATTCTGCAAGAGGCGTAATAAGCAATAAACACGGCACAACTGAAATCTGCAAAAGGTAAAGACAACAGCAAAAGTATAACCTCCAGGAGGAAAAATGAATTGCTTTGTCATTTACATTTTTTTTATTTTAACCTTATTTGGGGACAATGATTTCACCCAATTTAACTGGTGAGTCTGTACATGCAGATTTCATGGTCTGGTGAAAACTGGAATCAAAGTGGATAAGGAGTCATAATGTGGCTGAAGAAAAACAAGCATATTTGTAGCTAAAGGCCTTCGCTGATATTATATGTGTTTTATTTATTTGTTTTCTTTTTTGTTTTTCTTTTTTGGTAGCAAATTTAGCCTTCATTTTTGACAGGACAGTAGAGTAGGGCGGTGGTATCGACTTGAGCATAGTAGCCCCCACAGTAGCATTTCAGCATTTGTATCACCTGCTCAAACCATCTCTTTATATATTCAGACTCTGGGAGGCAGCCAGAATACCTGAAGTAAACCTGCATGCACATGCTAAGGAGAGGGGAACCAGCTTTATGCTGTGAGGCTACAGAGCTAACCACTACATTACCCAGTCGCTCCAACCTCATCCTTTTTATTGCCTGCACTTCTGGATGGATATACAGCTTATCTGGGTTTGAGTCACGGGGGCAGCAATCTGAGCAGAGAAGCCCAAGCCACCTCTTCCAGCTCATTCTAGGGGGACACCTAGTCCCTCCCAAACCAGGTGACAGCTACAGCCTCCACAGTGAGTCCTGGGTCTTCCCCATGTCCAAAACATCTCGCCTAGGAGGCATTCAGGAGGTATCCAAGTCAGATGCCGGAATCACTTTAATCAACCTATTATCTGGGTCTCTGGTGGAAATATGGAACTTTTCATGCTGTAAGTATGTAAAATCTTTATCTTGTGTACATGGGCACAAACTAGCACGTCTGAGACCAGCCAGGGAAAAAACAAAGATCTTGCTCAGGAACATAAAAACGCTTCCATTTAGCTGGGCTCGGGACTGGTACTGGGAGTGCACTAGTCTGTGACCTGTGGTAACGTTATAGGAATTTCCAAAGAAACTGTAAAGCTTAAAGACTAAAATTTATCATCAGTGTGTTGTATTTACACGGAAGGACAGCAAATAGACAACGTGAGAGGGAGACATTGTAAATACCTGATACACATACAGCAGTGCATAGAAAAGAGTTAAGACAAACAGCCAAGAAGAACACCATCAGAAATATAATAATAATAATAATAATGATAATATGTATTACGGTCTTTAACGACATGTAATTATATTTCAGGCAAACTGAAATGCAGTGCAGTTACCAGCTAGTTAGCTGAGTGTCTCACATGTTAGCCTGTGCTATAGTACACATAACGACGATGAAACTAAGCGACTTATTTTACGTTATTTATGTTGGTATAACAGTTCGTAAGTGTACGGCTGTAAGACTTACCGAACTTCCTCGAAGAGTGGCGTTAAAATCCTCGTGCTACTTGAAAACACCACCGTGCCTTCTAAGTGACGTCATTTGCCTGCGACAGAAACGTAACGTTAACGCCCCAGTCACCTGTTTCGAGAGAGTAGCTGACTTTCTTTCTAGGACAAATGAGATAAACGATTATTTAATTTCTTTGTATTGTACTGTGAATTAGATAACTAATTCACAGAAACTAAACTTATATATTTAGGCTATTTTTAAAATCGTTAGAACAGTTTTAAAGTTCTTTGGGGATACAATACGGTTTGGGGCACCTTTTCAAATCTCGTGATAATTTAAAATACATTAAAGTTGAATTAGAACTCATTTAGTTCTCGATGAGTGAGTCTGTTTACCCTCATATTGTACGTCGGGACAAAAAAAAAAATCACGACAGGGTTTTTTACCTCATGCGTTGTAGTCTCAATGAAAAGCAGGTGGCAGCATACTATCATCTCACACCACCATAACTTGTTTTTGCCTGAGATGCATTTCTTCTTTTTTGCTCGCTTTTAGGAACTCCACAGCAGAATATCGGCATCTCCCGTCACACCAACCCACTGCATGTTCTACATGTCTTCTCTAAGATCTTCCTCTTTTCCTTCTGCTGGTAGCTGCATCTTCAACATTTTTTATTCAATATATCCGTATTCTGATTTAAAAAAAAAAAAAAAAACATCCCAGCCTTGCCTTTTTTTTTACCTAATCTGTCCCTCTGATATACTCATTTCCCATTCTGGTCATCCCCAATGAAACTTTTAACATTTTAATTTCCGCCTCCTGTCTTTTTGTTAGTCCCGCTATCTCCAAACCATACATCATAGCAGGTCTCACTACCATCTTGAAAATCTTCCCTTCACTCTTGGTGCTATACTGCTGTCACAAATCACCCCTGACCCTCGTCTCCAACCGCTTCATCCCGCCTGCACTCCCTTCTTCACGTCTCTTGTGCAGTGACCATTTTTTATTTTGGTTTGTGCAGCCTATTATTATGTCCTCTTGCACAGTCGCGTTTTCGTTTTTTCCTTTGGACCAATTCATACGCACCTGTTCATTATCGGTGAATGCTGCCTCATTTGACTTTGATTTGTTTGGCTAAATATTTATATGTATTATAGTCTGAAATAATAATAGAGCAAACTGGCCTTTAGTTTCTGTTTTGCGCCTTGATAAACTGCGCATATCAGATATATGTCCTATCATTTCTTGCTCCTGAGGCAGAAGGAGCGAGATAATCAGTGAAGCAGAGGTTAAGCCAGTCGCCCCAACCACTGAGCAAACTCATCAGTTCGTTTTAAAGCTTCACGGATCAGGTCCCTGTACCGGTAACACGTTGCTGTGCTGCCTGGGAAGCAACAGCAGGTGGCACCATAATACCACCTGCGTGTTTTTTGTTTTTGTTTTTTTTTTTCTTTTTTTGGGGGGGGTTACGTCTTCCTCCAAATACGTCTTCCTTCATAATCTTCAATAAACGCTTGCTTTCCCGTTGCAACTCAGAGTACAATGACATAATAAGGTTTTTCAGAACCCCCCCCCAAAAAAAAAAAAAAAAAAAAAAATAGGGGAATTTATTTCTGGCGTACCATTTTACTATTTTGTCCTCTTGACACATTCGAAGTACACTCGTGCTTTTTAATTTAAAAATGTGTTAATGCAATTTGTGACAGTCATTTGCACCTTGTCTTTATCAGTGAACACTGGCTCATGTGACACTGGCCCATTGATAGGTTTTATTGCATCACTGACAGCCATCATGCAAATCATGCAGCAAATTGGCCTATTAGTTTTTACTTTGTTTTTTATGAAAATCTTACCAGACACGCTCTAAAGTTCATATTCCAGACCCCCCACCCCCATTTCACACGCGAATTTAACGATTGCTTTGTGTGTTTGCGGACATTTGTACTAACTGGGGTTTGCGACAACTTTTTGTGTAATTATTCGAAATCCATCTACCTCTCTATCGATATCTGGTGATTGTTTGCGCATTACTGCCGCAATATCTCCACTGTCACGACTGTAGCCCACTGTCCGTCTGAATGTGTCACTGGGCTACGTGTCTTCTTCCTCACATGACAGACGCGTAAAATCCGTTAGATGAAAGGTGAGCTCGCGCTCGTCGCGCTCGAGAGATAGGCTATTAAAGCTTCATAGCTGCTGGCAGATGAAACGTTTAAACCACCGCAGATTCAGTGAGAGAGAGAGAGACAGAGAGAGAGAGAGAGAGAGAGAGAGAGAGAGAGATCCATTGATCCGACGTGTTGCAGCGTTGCGGTGCATCTAAACTCCTCCCGGGCTGCCGGACGGACACGCCGCACACTGGGACCCTATATAAGCTCTGCAGCTGTCAGGTGGAGGACACTAGCTGCTCTGCACTGGGGGACGAGTCGCTTTAGCTTTAGGGGATTACAGCTCTGCCTGCTCGCTCATACATCCAAACTGTCACCATGTCTTGGGGATACAAACCAAACAATGGTGAGCCGCTGATTGCACTATATATATATATATATTACCAGTCCTACCAGCAAGCGGGCTGCTAAATGAACGAAGGACAGTGCATTCACGGATCACTGCGGAGATTTTTTTTTTTTTTTTTTTTTTACATTGATTTATTTAGCCTACTCTGCATATTTGGAGACACACTCATACCTTCAGCTCCCAAATGCGCAGATAATTAAAATTTTTAAAGAATATATTTATAGATTGATATTAAATACAATGTTATTATTATTATTATGTAATTTCCAGGACCTCAGAAATGGGTTGAAAATTTCCCTATTGCCGATGGAGTCCGTCAGTCTCCTATTGACATCGTACCGGGCCAAGCATCATATGACGCGGGGCTGAAGCCGCTCGCCCTGAAGTACGACCCGTCCACCTGCCTCGATATTCTCAACAACGGGCATTCCGTCCAAGTGACCTTCGCGGACGACACCGACAGCTCACGTGAGTGTTAATACTCATACATTTACAACCGTCCAGGTACTGATTCAGATTTCTCGGAGAAAACACATTCTCTTACATTCATATTACTCAAAGTAACCGAGAAGCTATAAGATTCTTGGATCCAGGTTTGCGGACAATAAAAATCAGGCTCCTGAGGATGATTTATACAATGCAGTCATCTCCACAGCTGCCACAGACTCAAGCTTTAGACTAGAAAGACATTAATACTGTGCTTATAATAATATAGATGCGCCCCAGATTCCTTAACACCACGCCATTAGCGATGGCACAGATTTTATGTCGTTTTTGAAAAATGAAATATGTCGTTTTTACAATAAATACATTTGCTTAAGGTGCAGAGGTCTCCTTGAAAAGGCAAGCACAAAGCGCGATTGAATTGGTAATCTAACCCTTGGTAAACCTTTCCCACGCCAGCTCTGCTAACAGTGAGGTCAAAAGCACAAAAAAAGGGAAGGTTATTCATACACGAGCTTTGTTAATTATTAATGTCCCCACGTGTGCACAGAAACAGTTACTATGAAATTAATGCTAATATCTTTCTCTTTCAGTAAAATATTATTTATTTGTTTATTTATTTTATGTGTGTTTTCATTCTGGTCGTTTTAAAACTTGTCATGTCCTCCATGACATGGACATGGACATGTCCTGCACGTTTGTTTAGGATTCCTTAGGATTTCAGAGTGATGAGTGTTTTCTTTTGTTGTTTTTTTTAGTAGCTCTGATAGGGGATAATCGAGACTATGGTTGCATAATCAACTTAGTCACAGGGATAAAATCTCTACTGCTCACACAAAGTGGTTTCTTATGTTTTCTTAGAATCTTACTGTACCTGTTTTAGGCCCGGCACTTCTAAGAAAGGTGTCTGTGTAACACATTCATGTTATACTCCATTAATTCTTCATTTTTCATGTAGACACAGATTACTTTTTTATCATTCAAGGCCGACAGCTGCCAAATAAATATCCTGTTTTGGAAGGCCGGGGACTCCATATGATGTTGCACCAGAAATAGAACAATATACAGGATTAATTGCTGCTGTTTGAACTACTTTGTATTCTTTAAATAGATACATTACACAACAGTGGAAAGAGGTCTGGTGTTTACAATACCTGGACATTACTTTGAACTGAATGTAGCCATATCTCCAGCTGGGTTTGCACAACAGGAACTGAGACTGCTTCCATGGAAGTGTGTCACAGTCACAGTGTCTACATGTGTGTATCACATCTTATTCCATTTCCTTTTGTTCGCAAATACAGCGCTTTTGAAGTGCTTTTCTTGCAGGTCAGATCTTTTTATGTCAGTGCTGAACAGCTCTGCCATTTTTCTCTCTTTCTGCAGGTTTAACGGATGGACCAATCTCAGGGTTGTACAGACTCAAGCAGTTTCATTTCCACTGGGGAGCTTCTGATAACAAGGGCTCTGAACATACTGTGGCTGGGACCAAATATCCCGCTGAGGTAGGGAATCTCTGGATCATTATGATAATACCGAGATGGCTGATTAATGTTGATGTACAGCAACAAAGAGATTGGGACGGGGGCGGGGGACAAATTAGAGGCCATTAAAATTTGTCAGTGGCAAATCTTGCCTAAAACACAAATCTCATTGGTTGAATTATAATGGATCGAAGAAGAAAGGCCGCCTGGGAGGAAAATATGAGCAATTAGGGAGCTGGCCTCTTTTCCCATCATGTTTGGCAGCAAGTGTGGTTGCAATTTGATGTGTTTTGCCACAAATAGTTGCCTTTTCCTTATCTACTGTTTGCTCACCCAGCCATTGCTTAACCTCAGAGAAGCATATGATTGCATTCCCTAAACAGAACTTTAATTGCGCACGAGCGGGGGGGGGGGGGGGGGGTTTAGAGACTCCAGGCCTCTTAATCCATGATTTAGGTGGTTTGGTCAAATAGTATCCATGGATACTAGCTAGTTAGCTGGCTAATTAACCAAGCTATGCAGCGGAAGGAGGCCGTGGAAAAAGGTGAATCCCTTTTGGCAGAGTGACGTGATGTTTTTTTGTATGTATCCGTGTTTGTTGGCGCAGAAATAAATAGTATAGATGTACTTTTTAATGATGTAACGCAAGATTATTATTAGTTTACTACTTTCCTTGCAGACCTCTTGGGGTCACTGGACCTCATCTGGAGTATTATTGCCTTAATTTTCCCAACATCTGCTTTACGTTATCAAAAATAGAAATAATTATACTATTGTTTCATCTACAGTTTAGGCATAAAGTTTCCTGTAAGGATTTTTTTAAAATGTAAATATAATTTTATTTCTAGCTTCATCTGGTGCATTGGAACACCAAATATGCAAGTTTCAGCGAGGCTGCTAGCAAGCCCGATGGACTCGCTGTGGTTGGCGTTTTCCTGAAGGTGAGCAGAAATGGTTAAAGTATCATTATATGCAGTATTACATCAAAACATGACAAACATTTAACCGCAGTGCATCATTTGTTCTTTTTCAGATTGGTGGTGAAAATCCAAATCTCCAGAAGCTTCTTGATGCCTTTGACACCATCCAGTCCAAAGTGTGTTTCTGTAAAAATAAGAGATGTTTTTTTTTGGATTTGTTTTCTGATAGTTTTCTTACAATGTTCTTCTCTCCCTGTGTTTTTTAAAGGGCAAGCAGACCTCTTTAGCAAATTTCGACCCCTCTACTTTGCTCCCTGGTTGCCTAGACTACTGGACTTATGATGGCTCTCTGACCACACCCCCTCTGTATGAGAGCGTTACCTGGATTGTCTGCAAAGAACCAATCAGCATCAGCTCTGCACAGGTATGTTTGCTGCAAACAGAGCCCATTCAGCTACAGCAGAAGGATTGGCTTTATGCCCACGGTCTAGAATAGCTCTGTCTGCAAATCCTCTCTTGTACTACAATCTAAATAAAGGGCTTAATTGTTCAGATTAACTGTGGGGCTGAAACAAGAAGAAGAAACCTCTGTAGCAGACAGAAATGCAATACAGCAGACACTTGGCCAACTGGGGCAATGAGTGAGAACAAGAGTTCACACAGATACTAGGCGCTTTACCACAGCGTTATCAGTCACCATGTGGGCAGTCAACAGGAAATATTCATCCCGCAAATGCAGCACATTTTGTAGGTGAAACACTGTGACTGTGTTGTTTGTAATTTCAGCTACCTAAACACATCTTACCTAGATTTATGCTTATTTGTAAAATTACAGCTGATGCTATCACTGAAGTGAGTATTTGCCTCTTAACCACCCATTCCTCTAAACTAACAGCCCCCCGGCTGGTTTGTCCCAGTGAATGGAGCCTTGAGTCAATGTGAAGGTTAAGTCTTCGTGGTCACGTGATTATTTCACGGTGGTGAGAATGTATCTCAGGGGTAAACATATGAGTTGTGTGGATATAACCTTCATATGAAGGGTTATATATATATGGTTCTGCAGATAATAACACAGAACTTATTATTTATCAGCTAATTATAAGAGGGTACACCCACCAGATGAAATGGTTTGTCTTAGTAGTGAAGAAACACACTGTGTTCATTATCCTATGTTAATAAATCAAAAGCAATCATATGTTACTATGATGTAGCCACTCACTTGTTGTTGTTTTTTTAGTTTCATGTTCATACAAAATATTTTAGCCAAGACCTGAGATTGATTATCCCCCTCTCACATATGTACTGCATGAAAGCTAATGCCTGTAGCTTTTAGCTTAGCTTAGACCAAGTATTGGCAATCGATTTTTCCAAGGGACCACTTGAGAAACTGGGACTGTTGTGAAGGGTTGAACCAAAAAGCTGAATTCAGTTCTGCTCAGTATTAGTTTAATCACTTTATAAGCTCATTTGTGCAGGCGTCCACAACTGTCCCAGTTTCTCATGTGGCCCTTTGGGAAAATGGCACAAGCAAGCCCAGGCTCCACCAGTCAAGCTGACCATTCAACCTTTTACACAATAGCCAAAATCACTTCTTTTTACCAAGGGGTGCAAAAGATGTATTTATATTCATGCCTACTTTATATTTTATTCTGGTAGCCAATATTTATTTTGAAAGACATTACTGAAAACTGACATGCTGCTCTTTCTTTACACTGTGTTTTTGCTAGCTTGACTTGACCATGTAGCAACTAATATATGCTTAGTACAAAGACAAGATGCTGTAGCACTGACCCCTCTTTTATGAAAAACCCACCAAACATTTTAATTTTTAAGCATCTCATGTGCTCAAATGGGGAATTTGTGTTGTATGTGTTACCAGTTGTGTTACCAGTGTTACAAGGAGGTAAATAAGCATATAAGAAATGTCAACAATAACATAACTGCTAAGCTCAGTTCCCCAGTGAAAAGCTCTCACTGACTGAGCAGGGGGAAGCCGGTGTTGTGTGAGTGACAGCCACAGCAGGAATGATTAACGCTACGACCGTCGTCTCCTTTTTCACAGATGGCCAAATTCCGCACCCTGCTCTTCTCTGCCGATGGGGCGGCTCAGGACTGCATGGTGGACAACTACCGCCCACCCCAGCCACTCAAGGGTCGCACCGTCCGTGCTTCCTTCAAGTAGTAACCCCTCCCCCTCTTGTGACCTTTTCTGCCCTCTTGCCCTTTCCCTTCCCCTTCCCCTCCCCTTCAGCCTGACACCCAGAATTACCTCTCTTGTAGTAAGCCACAAAGCATACATATCTCTCTCCATCCAGTTTCAGAAGGATGTTAAATTTCTGTGGCCCATGGCTTTCCGTGCTCGACAGTCTAACTGTGAAATAGGGCACTAGAAGGATTTGCATCTGTTTCTATATGCATAACAAGCAAGCATAATTAATTTTAAAGGACAAACATTTAACAGTGGTTGCAACATATTTACAAGGCTTCTGCATTTGCTCTTGCTGTTTTTTAGAAGCATTACACAAGAATGTGCAGGTCTCTTTTTATTTTACCCTCAGAAAGCCACAAGGGTGAAAAATTAAGATGAATTACTATCGAAATGGTGCTCTTCCTCTAGCAGGAAGCAGAAAGAACAAGCTAGTTTCAGCATGGCAAAGGGAGGAAATGTGAGGAGCATGAGGTGCACGGCACACAGGACCGTGCTGCTCCTGGTCTGTCTGTAATCTCTGACAGACTGCCAGCCTCTGCATCACAGCGGCTTAGTGTGACGATGCAGCCTCCTCCATCACATCCTATTGACTCAGAAAAATCCCCCTCTGCCACAAATACACACACATCACTGACGCAGTCTCTGCAGACATGATGCCCGTAACTCTGACCTGCTTATCAATCTGAACTGCAGAACAGCATGCAGCGGCAAAGGGCACGGCAGCACAAAGCTGCTAGGGTCGGCTAAATTGAACACCACAGCAGTGATTTATTTCTCTGCTTTTACATCCAGCTCTGCAAGTCTTTCATGTCTATGTCATCCCAAGATGTGTGAGTTTTTTGAGCCTGAAAGCTCATGCAAAATGAGTCTTTACTGTTTCCTAAATTTATATTTATAACCAAAAAGCCTGTTTCCTCTTGATGCCCTCATAACACAGCGATAGACAAATATAGTGCTTCTTTTAAAAATGAAATGAAATCCCCTTGTGTGTATTTTTCATTCTTTTTTTTAAATTTTATTTCTTCAATTCTCATTGTGTAGAGTGCTAATGCGTAAAACGCATAGTAATGTTCGGTCGTCCTGTGGGCGATGTCACAGTGGCAAACGCACAACGCCAAGGAAGAAATTATCCTAAAGCCAAGAAAGAGGAGAACCTGCCAACAGACAAGACTATAGTGTCAGCCTGGGGGTCAAGCCCTGTGTAGGAGGACAACTAGCAATAGGGTATTTATTCTCAAAAGCCTCCTTTAGACCAGTGTACATTTCTGAAGCACTGCAGATGTTTGACTAAGCCAGAAAAGAGATGCCAGAAAGATTGTAATTACTGTAGGAAAACAAGCCTTATGCCAATAATTTGTAGGGCCTTCCTGGAAGTTTGTGCTATTGCCATTCTATTTTGGAAGTGGATATTTTAATAGTGAAATAAATGTATATTTACAACTTAAATGTGCTTTTTGATTTGTGTGTTTATTTATTTCATCATTATTAATGTTAATGTCTCTTCTTATTCACTCATGCAGCATAGGCTAGCAACATGACAGCTAATATCGTAATTGTGAACATGCAGCTTTAGTGAACTTTGCTGTTTATACAAATGGAAAGCAATGTGTGACGGCAAACTTCCTACATATGTGCAATACGCAGTGTAAAGCGTGCAAGTGTTGAATTAAGTATTCTATCTAACACATCAAGCTTCAGGCTAAAATCCTACCTGAAGAAAAATCACCAAATTTACTCAGTAACAGCAGCAAAACTAGGATCCCCAAAAAAAGAACAGCGGTTTTCATGAACAGGAGACTCTTGAAAGACATTTGAAATACAAAATCATCAAACTACTGTTTACTCTCAGACCTATACATTCTTCCCTGCAGATCTGCTAAAATTTGATATGCTATATTTTCCTACCTTTGTTCTGTTTTTACACCAGATACTGCCTGTTTTTTTAAATCAAGACTTAAAAACCCAACAAAGAACCACATCATACTAAATAATGAGAAATAAAGATATGTAGTCAGTCAAAGGTACACCCTCTTTACTTTTGAGGGTTTATGTATCATGACATAATAAAAAGTCATTGGTCCTGTACCAGATGAGCTATAGTATATGTTGCATGACACTGTGAATTTAATGAACATTAAACCAAAATGCAAATTGCTTCCACTGGAAATAAGAATTCTTAATTAAAAGAGTAAAGAGAAGTCAGCTGCTGCAAATCAAACGCATCTGATTAACTTAATTAAATGGTTGGCAAATGTGAGCTCGTCGATAAAAGCAGACGTTTTGTCATTTTGCTGGTGTGGAGCATTCAGTTGTGTCAGCACAACGCCAAAGAGGAAAGACGTCTGCAATGATCTTATAGAAGCAGTTGCTGCTGCCTGTAAATCTGGGAAGGGTTACAAAGTCATTTCTAAACAATCTGAAATCCATCATTCTACAGTGAAAAAGTTTATTCACAAGTGAAAAGCATTCAAGACTGCAGTCAGCCTTCCCATCTGTGGACTCCCAGCAAATTCACACCAACCCGTGCAATGCTCAGAGAAATTAAATGTTAGGGTTATGACCCTACAGTTAGAAAAAGGCTGAACAAGTATGTCCTGTTTGGTAGGGCTTCCAGGAGAACGCTTCTTCTTTCTAAAAGGAACAACAAGATGCAAAGTTGCATCTGTTTAAACCACAAGACTTTGGGCCAAAGCCACAAAATGTCAGTCTTTTAATACTAAACTACTGCACAGCACTTATTCCTTTCACATGCATTCATGTTGCTGCTTTGTCCGCAGGCGTCTGGATTCTGTTTAACTTTTTTGTATTTTCCTAATATTACATTTTCTCTTTTTTTCTAAAATCGGTCGCTTTGTTAGAAGAGGATCTCTCCATGTTTGTAGTTGGTCACATGAGGGGAGACCCCACGTTAACTTTGCGAGTTGATAACCAGGTTTGTGTGAGCATTTATCTTTGCCAATGTCAGAGTGAATCCAAATAATGGAACAGTACCGTGAGTATGAAGAACTCATTTTGTAATCTAGAGTCAACCTGAATTCACTGATCTTTTTTCGTCAGCATGGGTATGTTCCAGGGTGACAATGCTGTTATTCATTGCACTCAGTCTGTGAAAGAGTGGTTCATGGAGTTTCGTTTTACACGTCGGTTGGCCACTTCAGAGTTTAGACCTTTGTATACAATTTATTTATGCAGTGGAACATTATCTTGCATTATCCAACCATATCTTATGAGCTAATGTTACAAAGAGAACCAGAGAGGGTGTGGTAGAGTGGCCAGGACTGCTGGCTTAGTGAAGTAGAACCGATCAAATCTCGCTGTGGTAGCAGCTTTACACTCGGTATGACCCAGGTTGATAGAGGGTGCCCAGTCTGGATCGCATTCCAGCATTTTGTAGGCTGGTTTTCCAACAAAACACAACAAACATTAGACCGCAAAGCCACAGTGAACAAAGCAGCGTAGCGCACCGAATTCAATTCAAATCAATATAAGACTTATTTGTAACCTACATCAACAATTATGTTATGATAAATTACGTAATAACTACAAAAAAAGACTTTGTGAGAATGCTTGGAGCAGACTAACATGTAAGCTGGAGTGTTATGGAACGTTATATTTGGTCTTGGAATGGCTGCAATCCAGGCCATCCGTCGGCTTTGTTACTTCGGAAACATGGCTTAAACAATTTCTCCTCCACGACATAATCCGATAACAACCGATCTCTTTACCCGTAGGCTTCCCGTGGCTGTCATGCGACCGGCAACTGCAGTTAATAATAATACAACAGTTTCTTGCCATTTTTTGTGTTTCTTTTTATCGCTGTGACTGTTTTCATGTGAAAGCCTGCGCGCGCTAGTACCGTTTGCCACTCGTTCCCAGAATCCTTTGCGGTTTTACCCCTGAATGACGTCACGGAGAAAAGAAAACCATTAGCTGTGGTGTAATCTCTTTGAGTATAACCTGTTTTATTGTGAAAGGGGGTTCTGAAACAGGAAGTAAACAATAAAGGTCGGAGTTTGAGTGTTCTACAAGGTGTCGCTTGAATCCTTGCCTAAAACCACGACAGTAGCCTGTCTGTTGTACATAAGTTTTGGTCAGCTTCCACGCTGCAGTGCACTGTTTCAATCAGTACTGGAATTTCACCCTCTGTGGAAATGTGAGAAACTCCTACCTCCTCACAGCTCTTACAAACCCTCAGCAGGAAAATGTGACAGACTACTGTGAGCCGAGCTCTTCTGCCAAGCCTTTCTCAGCTCTTCTTGAGGCTCCGGGAAAAAGTAAGCCTGTGTACCATTTACAGAAAAAAAACGAGCTTGACCACACAGAGTTTCGCATAGAGCCGGACTTGTAAACATTATACGTGCAGTCCACAGTATGTTCTTTGTGACCCCAGTGTAGCATGTGTCTGCCATGAAAATCAATTTAAAAGAGTGACTGCTGAAACGTCTGTCTCACTAACACACACACAGACTGAATGATAAATCATGGAATAACAAAACAAATCTTTGGCACAAACCTAAATTGTAAAGTATCTTTAGGACCATGAGTGAAAACTTTTATACGCTGTCATCTGCAGGAGTGATATTCTAGTTCAGCGAGTGATATCCAGAGATAATCGGATTCAAATTTTTATCTTGAAGCAGTGAACAGCATGTCTGTTTTGTTATGCCATGATTGTGAGGTATGTGGAGCTGCCATAGGTTCTCTTGGATTTTGGCTTTTTTTCCTGGTACTGGGTGTCTACTTCTGTTCCCATTGTTATTGACCCGTCAAGAAGGGTTTTTAAAAGTGATGGTTGTAATGTCATTTAAAACAGCAATTCATTTTCTAAAAAAGGTTGGATAATGCATCATTACGATTCTGGTTACCAATTATGTTTACGGTCCTGTGAAAAACTAGGTTCACACCATGATTCAGTTACTCGCAGAACCACCTTTAGCAGCAATACATCAAAGTAAACTTCTTTCTTTATGAGTCCCTCACATCATCACTGAAGTCTGGACGTTGACAGGGCTTTTGGGACGATTTGTTTTTCAGCCATTCTGTTGTAGATTTGCGGCTGTGCTTCTGATCACTGTCCTAGAGTTGCATGACCTAGCTTTAGCTCTCAGATGGCTTCACATTTGAGTTTGTTATACAGAGGAGTTCATGATTGACACAATGAATGAACTGGCATGAGGTGTCTGTTCTGTCCAAAGAAAATGTTTGAGAAGTTTTGTGGTGTGTTCAGATGCAGTTTTGCAAAGCTAACTTGTACTGCCATGTTCTTTTTATTCTCTTGTATTGTGAATTTTTTTCCTGGAATTGGAATTTCCATGATTAGACAACCTGTCAAACAAAAGGTTGTAATTCAAAGTCATTTTTAAAACAGCTGTTCCTCTTCTAATAGAAATAGGTAAAGCAACAATACAAATTAATTAACTAGTAATTTTGCTGATAATATATTTCTTTTTTTACATTTTTCAGTCGTTTTTCCCAACAATAGCTAGCTAGCTAGTTTAGCTAGCAGCAGGAAATTTTTAATATTAAAAAATAAATTTAAAATAAAAATAAATAAATAAATAAAAAGACACACAAACTGCATAAAGGATCAGATAAACACTACAAATTCTCCACTTAGTCAGCTGTTTTCTTACTCAACTAATGTTAACTGCTGCAAACTGTGTGTTTTCACTGGTTTCAACCACCAACACAAACCATAAACCTAAAAACAAATACAGTCATGTCAGAATGAAAGTTTTACAGCCGTACTTATAGCCCTATGAAAAACTATTAACTTTGACCGGACTCACATTTGACTCCAGAATACTTTGGTTATCTAGACATTGTTCCAGAAGCCTTACGGTTTGTTCAGATTTGGTTCTGTTCATCTGGATGTAGTGTTTTCAGTGGGAGAAACCTTTCATCACGCATCCAGCTGACTTCTTCAGTAACTGACCTGACAGCCTGTTGTTCGTCAGTGGTGCTAGTTTCACTCATTGTGCAAATGTACTGTTTATAAGGTTGTTTAAACCTGCAGTCAGCTGAGACTCATGAAGTCCCTTGGATAAGTGACAAAACATTTCCCCCACTGAAAACGCTACATCCAGATGAACACAATCAACTTTTTGGGATTTCCTTACCTGGATGATTGAGCATGTATCAAGACATAACTCATGTATCATTTTCATTTTAGAGAAAATAGCCTTTCTCCTGGCAACCCTTCCAAATGAGACCTACTTGTTCAGTCTTCTTCTAATTGTACAGTAATGAGCTTTAACATTTAACGTGCTTACTGAGGCATGTAAAACCTTGCATTTTTTGACCTTGGGGGCAAACTTGCTAAATCACTCACTCCTGGGAAGATTGTGCCATTGTGTTATAACACACCTGAATGCATCAGACCAGCAAACTGTAAAGGTTAATATAGCTGATAACTCTATGTGTGTGGCTCTCCTGTACTAGCAGGAAAGCCATACATGCTAGAAAATGTGTCTTTCTTTAGACTCATGTGGCTCACACTTTTAGAAAGCTTAACCTGTTAAAATCACTAGGAAAACCATATTATCAAAGCTTAATTATCTTTTGAGCTACACCCCACAAAATATCCGAACCCATTCTATGAATCAAACTAGAGTATTTCCATCCGTCTTGCTATATATAAATAATTTGCACGATCACCTCAATCCTTCTCTATTTTTACAGCTTCCTGTTTCCTTGTTCCTCCACCAGCTCTCCTTTTGTGTTGCTTCTTTTCATCTCACTTAGTATTGTGACAGCTGGGCGAGAGGAAAAGTCCTGCTGTGTGCCATCATGCAGTACAGATGTTACCACACTTATTTATTTGCCTCCTTCAACACATGCCTTCATAAACTGATGAGACTTGAACACAAGGCCTGATCACTGAGTGTGCAACATGAGTGGCTGTGAAGGTCAGAAACTCCAATGTCATAACAGATTTTCATTACTTACACTGGCTTGAGCACTGTTAAATGGATGAGACCATGATAGCGTACAGGGGTTTAAATAGATTGTATTGAATTTGTAAGGTGGGGAAAAACAAATTAAGGCTAATTCTTTATGGTCAGTGAATACCGTAGATTTGGCACATGCCACTGTCAGCATGTCACTCTTTTCCCTTCCAGGTTTCTGACAAGTGCAGGTTGTTGCATAATCAAGTATAGCAGGCGGGTGACATACATTAAGTACGCAGGATATAAATAGTCATGCATAATCTCTGAGAAGAGAGGATAAGAGCTTCCAAGGAGAAAGATCTCTAAATGAACAATACTGCAGTCAAGTCAGTAGATCCGACGTAGCACTTCTGCGTGATTGACGTTCCAATTTCACTTGATTTTATTCAGTCAGGGGTCGTAAACAAGACCCAACCATTTCTGGTTTAATTTAATCTGGTTGTCCTTGCTTTCACAGTACTGTAGCATCTGCCAGATGGCAGGAGTGTGAACAGTGTGTGCTGTGTTTTGGGTGCGGTCCTTGATGATGTTGTGTGCCCCTTTTCTGACCCGAGTGTTGTAAATGTCCTGTAGTGGTGGGAAGGGTACTCCGCGGATGAATTGTGCTGTTTTAATGACACGCTGGATAGCCTTCCTATCCTGAGTGGTGCTTTTCCCCTACCACACTCTGATGGAGTTTGTCAGAATATTCTCCACTGTGCATCTGTAAAAGTTGCTGAGGAGTTTGGAGGTTAATCCAAATTTAACAACTTGAAAATGTCTGTCTGTAAACACCTCAGCCAGCTCTGAAGAGCGGACTCTCAAAGCACGGCCGGGGATGTTGTCAGGGTAGGCTGCTTTTCGGGGTTTGTCCTCCTCAGACCCTTGCATACCTCAGTTGACGTCACATTGAGTGAAGAACTCCGTGCTGCCTGTGCTGGTAGAATCCCTCTGTGTTGGTTGGTGTTGAGGTTGTCAAAGCTAGCGTAGAACTCATTCAGCTCGTCTGGTAGCGCGTTGCAGCTGACTGTGACCCTGCTGCTAATCTGCGGGAAATCAGTGATGTGTTGCAAGCCTTGCCACATGCATTGAGAATCTGAGTTGTTGTAGTATCCTTCCAGTTTCAATCTGTGCTGCCTCTTGGCTTCCCTGATGGATCTACGTAGGTCAAATCTTGCTTTTTGTAGTCCTCTGCGTCACCAGAGGCAAATGCAGTGGGGCGTGCATGCAGCATGGAACGTACCTCACAGTTCAATCATGGTTTCTGATTTGGATATGTTTTATAGGACTTGGTGGGGACAATATTGTCAATGCAGGTGCTGATGTAACTGGTAACCACTGATGCATATTCCTCTAAATCCACAGAGCAGTCATCTCTCAAGGCAGCAGTCTAAAACGCACTCCAGTTTGTAGCATCAAAGGAAGCACTGAATCATTTGGGAAATAATGTTTGACGAACGGCCTGCATGCTGGATAGAGGAACACAGAAATGTGGTCTGACTGTCCAAAATGGGGGTGGGGCAATGCCTCGTATGCGCCCCTTACGTTGCTGTAGATGTGTTCCAGGATGTTGTTATTCCTTGTCGGAAAGCTGATGAACCTTTGGGAGCACAGTCCTGAGGTTACAGTCATTCAAATCCCTGGCATAAAGGCACATCTTTAGGAATGTATTTAAAATTCTAGCAATTCCTTCATATTAAGGTGTCTGCAGCAAGTTTCATCTCTTGAAGTTGTGATGGGTGAATTGTTTTCCTTTATGAAGTCCTCAGTGTTCAGAAACAATATCTCGTCTGGGACTCTCCTCAGCTCTTCCCAGGAGGGTGGCACGGATGCCCCTCCGGTGGTCCTCCTTGGGCTCTCACACTCTGGGGCCTCTGGATGTCTGGAGCCTGGATCTCCTCCATGCCTGCTTCATGCCCTGGGGGACGGGGCTATGGCTCTCTACACCCTCTAGCAGACTGTTACATGGGGAAACCTTTTGAATACAGGCGCGCTGATCCACACAGGTGTGCACATGGGTGTTCACTGTTCAGACATAAACTACACCTTTCTTTGCATATTGTGCGCTGTCGGTCCTGCGTGCTGCACAACAACATTCAATATTTAGTATTTACTGCTATTTACACTTAGCTAGATTAATGCAATGGTGTTGTGTTTAGTATGTTGCTCTGGGGGTTTTTTTGTTTGTTTGTTTGTTTTGCTTCTTTTTGCTTCTTTTTCTCTCAACAGGTGATCCAGGAGATTTTTTTTCTTCTTTCTCTTTTTGAGTGCCCTTTCTCACTGTCCCTCTTCCCTTCTGTTTTTCTTTTCCTTCATCTTTCTTTCTCCCTTTCCTATCCCCCAGTCATGTCTGTCCCGTCTGTAACAACTGAAAATAAAATAAATTATAACAACAAAGGTCGATCAAATGGACCAATACGCCAAGGCCGTGATGATCCATTTGGCAAAGTAAACCCACTGGGTATCCTTGTTGGTCTTCAGACAACAATTCTGACGGCTAAAGAACCAAATGGGACAGGAAAAAAAAAAAGAGACAATATCAATTGATTATCCAGAAAAAAAGAATTAAAAAAAAAAACAGAAGTCGTTTTTTTTTTTTCAAAATAACCACAGGTCTCTGCAATATATGAGTATGTATTATCACTACAATGAAATTGGATTAGGTAAGGAAGGACTCGTTGTTTTAGTGTTTTTCAAGTGCGTTATTTATTTTTATGAACACCACAATTCAATTTATTTCAATTTTAATCAAGACCAAGTTTCACAGTAAGCCACATGAAAATGCATGTTTGACTAAGATTCCCTCAAATCAGGATTAAAAGGTTTGTTAGATGTATAAAAATTGAAGTCATAGTGTAGTGTTGTTCTCGGAGCTAAACTATTTTACACATTTTAATGAATTGCCTTCACGTGTCTGTCTAAATTCTTGTTTCTTCCTGTTATATGCAGCTATTACTTTTGCTCCTTTCAAAGTGGCAACACAAAAGTGGTAATACAGAAAAGTAACACGGCTGGCATGTTGATTTTATATGTGCTTCTGAACTGACTTCATACTCACTTGTGGAGAATCTGGATGCCATCAGTTCACAGACAGCCTTTAGGAAGCTATCCACTTAGCTTAGCATTTTTTTAAAGTGTCAATAACAATGACGGAGTCTAAACATTCCAGCAGCAAATTTCCTCTGCAATTTCCTGCCTGCAGTCTTCAGTGTTGATTTATATAAACAGCCACTTTTCAAGATATGCACTTCTCTGACATATCCGGATTTTTTATACCTGTTTAAAGGATCTGAGTTTGGCTAATTAGCATCTATAACTGTACAGTGCATCTGAAAAGTATCCACGGTGCTTCACTTGTTCCATATTTTGAAATTCTTCTAAATGTATTAAATGTATTAAAATAAAAACATAACTTGTTCAGCATGACAAATAAACTGAATTCACCACACTCTGACTCCAATCAAGTTGTAGAAACATCTGCAAGATCATCTTTGGAAACACAATGCACCTGAGCGCAATTTTAAAGGTCATGGCATATTTTATAATGTTTCATATTTTTGTTTTTTATTTACCCCACCACCCCATAATGACAAAGTGAAAAAGGTTATCTTGACATCCCTGCAAATTTATTAAAAATATAAATGTTTAAATTTCACTTTTTTTTTGCTTTATCAGTATGGGGTATTTTGTGTAGAATTTTGAATCCATGTGGAGTAAGGTTTACTTTTTGGATAGTGTGTAAATAGTTAGGACTCTTGGATGCTAGACTCACTTTTGAAAACCATGTGGAAAACCTATCAAGAGACAAAGACTGGAGTCTTATATAGAAAAAAAATCTTGTTTCTCATTCAGAAGTTGTAAGATCAATGTACAGTGCACAGTTTTGTCTACATTTGATTTTTGGGATATGGATGATATGTGCCTGTTTCTTCATCCACCTTGAAGCTTCTGGATCCTGTGTATTAGAGTGTGCACCGATTTACCAGACTACATGGTGATTCTTTTCTTGCTCACGTTGCCTCTTATATGAGAAAGTAGGGCCATCCTCCCAGCAAGCGCAGCGTTGTATGGTGTAATAGTCTGCGACTACTCTTGCACATGTTTTTTGTTTGTTTTTTTAAAATTAGTGATCATGGATAGAGTGGCTTTTAATATGTGGTTGTCTCAGTTTATATATCGTTGTGCGTCTTTCTTAAGAAAAAAACCCTCGATCTCACTGAGATCATGTGATTTAATAAAGGATTGTATCAATTTATCTGGATTCCATGGTGACAAGAAGCCATATTGTTTGACCAGGAATAAATATTCCAGCACTTTGACCTTTAACCGGGCAGTGCAATTTCTAATATAAAGAAATGCGTCACATCTCAGTCCCTAAGCGATTGTGCAAAGCACACGTGTTTACTTTATTTCTAAGACATGCCAAGTGTAATCATTAGCAAACACTCACCCTGCAAATGACGTGAAATGTCATTGGAGAAAGCATGAGAGTGAAATTTACTCAGTAAGTTGAACCTAAATGAAAATAAATTTCCAGTAAAGTGCTATAAATTGTTAGGCAGCGCAATTTATAATTGAAACAAATGTGTCACATCACATCTCAATAGTTAAGCACTGAGTAAAGCACATATGTTTACTTTATTACTAAGTAATAAAGGGTGTTACTATTAGCAAACACACACCCCTTGTGTGATCTGAAATCTCCCCATGCACTGAGTGAGTGTGTAATTCATTCAGTAATTTGAAATGAAATGAAACTTTTTTAAAACAAAGTGCCATGTATTGTTGATATTGTGAATTATTAAGAAAATTTAATAACATAATCACAAATAGATCCTATAAATAGAACATTTGCTGCTCGAGCTGCATCCAGAACAAGCTGGGACAACAAGATATTTGCCTCCTACATCAGCGGCACTGTTTTCACATGTTAATCCATGGGGACCAGAAAACATGCTCACTGCCAATAAACAAAAGGGAGAAAATACAAATATTTGTGAAGTGGAACGTCTGTTATTAGTTTCTCACGAGGAAAGGCAAATAAACCCAAACTGAAACTTGTAAGGCCTTAAAATGAAGCTGAACATATGGTCTCTCCTGTGGGCCTGACTGACTTCAACCACCAAGCAAGCAGTTAAAGGTATGCTTCCCACCGGCTTCCGCAGGGGCTTGTTGTTGCATCTCCAGCCAGCAAGCAAACCTGTCTCCAACTAGTTCTGTGTGATGTAAACTTAATTTTTTTACCAACAATTTTTATTCAGTCCTGTGCCCCAGGGTATCATTCTGTTATTTGCCTTACCTTACTCTAAGATTAGCAATCATGATAAGCTGTCACATGGAGGTCGTTATCAACTTGATAAGTCAACCCAGGGGTCAATGCAGCTATGAGTGTGGTCATATGAAAGGGGTGGAATCTGACCAATCACACACAATGACAGGTCTACAGGGAGCAAAGCGGATGATCTTACACAGGAAGATAAATAATTTAATTTTATCAGTATTACATTATAATACATGTAATTAAGACATTGGTGAATTGATATTGTATTAACGTAAAAGATCAGATCAGGGATGTCACACACACCTCATTTTGAGCTCAAATGGACAGGACAAGTGAAACTCCCATTTCTCTCAGTCTAAAGAAAGTTTAAATACACATTTAATTTGATGGATGTCTTAAAATAAGAAAAAGAAGTGCTATTTCACAACTATTTGGGCTTAAATCGTGAGAAATGAATGTGAAAAATTACAAAAAAAAAAGACTAGTAGTTCAATACTCAGACCGGGATGTAATTATGACGTAGACAGCTTTTGTCTTTTTTACTGTGGACCCACTATGAAAAAATCAGATATTTCAGTAGTTGATTGTAAAAAAAAATAAAAATTCAGTTAAATAATCTATTACTTAATCAATATGGCATAGTATGAGTAGTCACGGGGAAAATCGTTATCAGTAAGAAAAGTTATGAAACTTATGAGAACACAGTTAAAAGACCAAACTTCATGCCCTCCTTCACATTTTCCAAAGCCTTCCAGTGCATCTGATTGGAGTCTTTCCCTGGCTGAAGGAGTTTAGACTAAAAAATCCATGAGGGATATTCAAGGATCAATGATGCTATTTGGTGATTGGTTATTAGGTGGTGATTTCATACCTTTCAATCTCTTATCTCATACATAACCTTCTCCAGATCACTGTCAATAGCACACATTAGCATGTAGATGAACCCTGAAGTTAACTGGAAATACCCAAATTCTGCTTTTTGAAGTTAAAAGCTAAATAAAACTTGGTCAAAAATGGTCAAAACAATTGTTATTGTTTTTTATTGGGGAGCCTGGGAATTCCACGCTGTACTAGGGCCTCCCCCAGTAATCGAGGAATTATGAAAACGTTTGATAGTGTGTGAGACGTCCACGTACAGCAGCTCTATCTTTAATGAGATCATGGGATAATGCTGGTTAAATGCAGGGTCAGGCTCCTGCTGAGCCAAACTATCTCCAGTGATTACACTGCAGTTCATTACAAACTGTTGTGACGTTAAAACCATCCACTCACACACAGCTGTTTACATTTCATTAGCTTACTATTCCTGTCATGGTCAGGCTGAATAACGATGATGGTGCACTTGGTGTGTACTCACTGCATCTGTAATGTGTCTGTGGTGAAACTAATCCCCAGGATGCTTATTCATTTTGATTTAAACGGATTATCTCACCTGAGTTGCTAGTTTGTAGAAACATTTGTCTACCCAAAATTTAGATATTTTAAGAATTACAATATCTTTGTAATATGTCCATTACACTTAAATATTAATGAGAAAATAAAATAATTCTTCTTTCAGCTGCAGATCACCACTGCAGATCATTTGCCTCAATCTCACCCTCTGCTTCCTGTACTGTCACATCAACCTCCTGCATGTTATCTTTCACCACATACATGAACTTTCCATGTGGTTTTCTGCTCTCCCTGCTCCTTGGAAGCTCCATATTTAAAATCCTTTACCCATTTCGTCCACTGTCCCTCCTCTTGACATGTCAAAACCATGTAAGACCTGCCTCTCTGACTTTTTCTCCAAACTCCTCAACTTGAGCTGTCCATCAGCAGTAGGGCTGCATGAGGAGGAGGAAAAGAGTTTCCACGATGTCGTGAAGGAGGACATTCAGATGGTTGATGTGACAGTCTGGAATTATCTGGAACTTTTAAACACACTTTGCAATAATAATGCAATAATAATAATAATGATGATGCATTGGGGGCAACTCCTGTTGGGTATCCCAGAGTTCCCAAGGATACCTTGACATGTAGACTGGAGAAGCCTGTGATTGGTAGATGTCCCACGCCACCACCTGACTCTTACTTTTGGCATTATGTGGAAAACATGTAGCAGCACATTAATTTAATGGATATTTGAGTGGCGTTACGATAAGTGAAGCCCGATAAGAAAATGATATCCTGGGTATATAAACTTGTTTCTTGCAATAAAATCAATGCTTCTCTGTTTAAGTAGCAGACACACCTCAGCATCAACTGCTCAAGAGGAGACTGTGTGAATCAGGCCTTTGTAGTTGTAACTCCGCTACTGCGACCAGTGAGAACTATCTGAATGGACAATAGTCCCTTATGTGAAACCCATTGGAGATGAATGAGGCTTTGTGAAGGCAAACAATAGGTGCACAGAATTTGTGGGATCTCCTTCAAAACCATTTAAAAGCTCCAAATAATTTTGGTTTTGAGGCCATAAAAAAGGAACCTAAAATTTGAAACACCTCTTTTTTCCCTATTACATATTATACATGCACTCTAAAAGGTTTGGTACCTCCTGCAATAATCTACAACATAAAAGTACTATAAACCTTTGAGTAACAATCTAGACTTTTGCCTAGTACTATATGTGATTCAACTGTTTTGTGGTTGTTGTTTTTGTTTTGTTTTTTAACTTTAGATAACATAGTATGCGGGTACGCAAGCATCTAGTTCAAACTTGTAAGGGAAGAGTTAGCCTGACATTTTCTGAGAATATCAGCTTCTCTGAAATGACATTTTATGTCTAGTGGCGGTTACGGGGTAAATAGTGACACATTGTCTGAACAAGTTACAAAATATTTTTATTGCTCACGCCAGAGAAAAAGAGGCCTGAAAGTCTGGTATACCATTAGCAACAGGGAAGTGAAATGACAAATGTTTGTAGATGCAGTTTTTACAGTTTGAACAAAATAAAACAAAATGATTGAAAAAAAAAATTCTGTCTTTAAATTTATGAATGCATGCCACAAAAAAATGTTCTTTTTGAGCGTAATGTAAATTCATTATTGACGCTAGATAGGTCGATGATTGTTATAAGCATACAGCCGTGCACTCTAATATACAAAGCGCCGAGGGAAGCCACTCATGTGCATGCCCTTTACACTTTTTGAGTCAATCCTCTTTTTGGCAGTTGGTAAATATTCTAAGAAAACTGCAAAGAACATTTTGCAATGATTATCTTGAAATCAAATGCAACTGGCTTTGACGGTTTTTCTTGTTTGCTCAGTATGCCACGAGTGGTGCCCTGCAGGGTGTGAGATATAGACTGCTCGCTTAATTGACACGTCAAATCTAGATGTGTTATTTCATGAGAACAAAATGACGAAAACAGCAGTCAGTAGAAACTAAAGCAATGAAATGTTTTATGAGTGGATTTAAAGTTGCACCAAAGCTCATAGTAAAACATTGAAATCACTGGTTGGGAGCTTAATAATGAACTCCACAAAACTGGGGGAATTAGTGTGTAGCACCTATGTGTAACATCCCAGAGGTTATTGGACTCTCGAGAACGTGACAACCTGTCAGGAACATCATTGCCTTCATGATCCTGTGTACACACTGGCCTCATATTAAATATTAGAGGTAGTGTTCCTCTTGTTTCTCCTCACACAAAGGAGCAAATAGGCCTTGCTGCTGGGCAGATGCCCTTCTAAGCCCTTTGTCCAGCTCTCCTTTTGTAATATAGTATCTCTTCCACATTCTTGAGACTGTGCAGGGAGACGCAGGAAACCTTCTTGTGACTGAACCTGTGAATATGCCATTAGGTCTATGTTGTAGTGCTAAACCTAAAATAAGCAGGCCAAAGTCAACTGATGCTGGGCAAATGGAGAAAAACCGAGAGTCAGCTGTCAAATGCTCCGGGAGCGTGCTCAGGCACTCCCAGTTGCACTAATTAGGTTTTCTGAATAAGATGTTTTGTTGTTGCCTCCCTAGTGCAACTGTTGTCACTTGCGTGAAACATGGTGACGTTCTGGGAATGCAAATGTCCTTGTTGTGCTGCGTGTTCAGGATTTTAGTGTGGGATTATAAACATAGCAGCAGAAATAAACCATGCAAAAGCCACCTTACGTAACCTGCAGTATTGATTATGGTCTGTTTTTAGCCCTACGTTTCCGTGCTGATGTCTCCGGATTTATGTGTCAGTGTTTACTGATAACCGTGAGAAGGAGGTTTGATATTAACGGGTGTATCACCTTTGTAGTCCACTCCACTGCTCTCATACAGCACAGCAATGGCCTTATCTAGGCCACCTACACCGAACCTCCATCAGTGCCTCCACCTCCTCCTCCTGTTTGACTGGCCAAGCTGATAAATGAATGAATGAAGTTATCAGGCTGGAAATTTGCTTAGAGAGTGTGCCAAACCTGTACCAAAGCCAGCCATTTCTTTGTCCTTTCTTCTTCATGATTTGACTTGCTTTCTTTCACCTTTTGTCTAGTACGATCTCTCACATGTTTCAGAAGGCTGACTCCTTCAGGTGGAGAGAAGTTTTGCCTGAACAGAAAACAACAGTCCCCATTCATTCAGTTTCTTATTTTCGTGCTCCTCTTTGTTCCTTTCCAGAGCACTCAGCTTAAAAAAATATTGTCCCCATGTTGTTGTTGTTTACCAATGTTTTACACTATTTTGCTCTGCTTCACTCCTGACCACAGTCAAATTAATTTAGGTAGATTTCATCCATGCTTCTGTACTCTGTGTCGGTGGTTTGCTGGCTAGTATTACCCATGGGAATAAGGTTTCTCGTACAACTGCCAAAGCTCAAGTCTATCATATTACCACCTATTTGCTTGAGCATGTAATGGCAGAAAAGGGCAGCAGTGGGTCTGTTGTTTATGTACTCATGAAAAGAAAAGTTTTTCAATACATAGATTAAAAGAGAAAGTATTTTCTTCCATGAGAGTTATTTTAAGGGCAAGAGAGCCTGGCAAAACCATTTTTTTTTTCATGTATTGGACAGTTTTTGAGGTTTAAGGGCATTTTCAGTGTGTAGCTTGTTTCATTCTGACAAGTGGAAAGAAACTGTCCAAAATGCCCAACGTCGCCAACAAGTTTGAACTCTTTGAGCTCAGGTTTGCCTGGGAAAACATCCTAACAAGGAATGGTGAGCTGACGCTGATACAGTTTGAAGTCTGTGGAAAGCCTTTGAGGAGACAGGAGCTGTTACTGCTGTTCTTAACCTTTTCACTATAGATGTACTGTCTTTGACTTGGAGTCCTGTGTTTGAGTCTTCCTTGCCACTAGGTCCCATTGACAGATTTTTCTAATAAATGGTAATAAAATTCATCAGGTTGGGACATTAAAGGCGTGGTAATTAGATTATGTAGGCCATTAAGGAGTGAATTGCACTAACTATCAGTAGATCACTACAATCCATAATTTAGTAATAATTCTTTTATCTTTGTAAAGCATTTACTGACCTGTAACAGAGATATACTTTGACTCCATGTACAATATTGACACAAAAGTAATTTATTTCTTTTTGTTTCAATCACAATTTAAATATTTATTTGAAACAATTTGATGTAAATTAACATTTCTGTTCAGCATATTCCTCATTCCAATATCATCCGCTTAAAAGTACAATTTTATTTGAGACTAATCAGCACACGATGGCGAAAAAATGTTGGTGGCATTTTATTATTGCATTAGAGGCTTAAAATAGTAAAAACTGATTGATTTACAAACTTTAAAGTAGATCTGTTGTTTCACAATTTGGTGGCGAAAGAGAGATAGTCAAGTACAAACAAGATTAACACTAATCAAACAGCATAGAAAATCTGTAATCATACTACCAGTGTGACACGACATTTTTACAGAACTTTATATTTCTGATGATTGCTTGTTATTTAAAAAGTCCATCTGCCACCAGCCTTCTGGCGCCATAAATATATAAGAGGAAATTCCTCCAGTGTAAACAGAAATGTCCTGATCACTCCCCACGGATCCTAAATAACTCTACTAAGGAAATGTGTCCTGAAGTGATTAAGAGCTGCAGCGCTGGCCTGCATCAGCTTTCATGGGGCTGGGAATGGCAAAGCGTTAATGCTAGCTAATGCTGGCTATGTATTAGCCATCATCACGATTACTGACACTGCTCAAGAACTGCGAAACTGCAACACTAAAAGTTGCCATTTGTCATTGTAACAATAGCAACTTGTTGTACTATTTTCAGAATACATAACTTGCAAATAAATCCATACCAAATAGAAAAACAAGATTGAATAAATAATGAATGAAGTTCCAAAGTTCTGTGACTGTGTACATAAAAAGAAGAAACAAAGACGTGGTTTCCATGTTCAAAGCAGCCATTTCAGGAGCAATGAGATCACAAGTTAACTGCGCAAGGTCGCAGTAATTTGATTGTACCACCCTTTAACATAAGATTTCCCTGCTTAAAAGCAATTAAAAGGTTAAAAATTAACAACAAATTCAAATAGAATTTGCTAGAAGCAAGCTAACATAAAAGGAGACAAACAAGACAAACTGTCACAGAAGTGTATGGGTTTGAGATAAAATCAGTGTAAGAGACAGCGTGTAATCAATGTCATCTTTGATAGGTGATTTTTTTGTTTGGTTGGGGTTTTTTGTTTTGCTAAAACACTGCTGGAATGTATTTATCTGGACTGCAAAATCTTTGTTTATTCACAGTACCAGTGCAATAACTTACAGGCAGACACTTTGTGGCTCAGTGACTCTAGCTATGAGGAAGTTGAGCATTTGTTTTCTCAGGCATGTGGGCATGTGGGTATGTGGGCACAGAAGGTTTCACTCTGAGAAGTGCAAAAGAGAGATTTTGCTGTAGATGCAATGACACTGACATTTTCCCACAGCTTGTCCAGTTGCTAAATCTTCACCCACTAATAGTCCTACCAGAAAGCCTCCAATGTAGCTGCACATGTGTCTTTGGAAAGCACATTTGATAAACCTTTGTTATCCCTGCACAAGCGAAAGTAAAGAAGTCTGCACTACTATTATTACTTAATGTCTTCACAGTGAATCTATATGACAGAATATGCTCATAAATCCATGCACGTAACTGCTGTTCTGAGCATACAATGTATCACTTACTGCTTAATGCTTTTGCTTAGTCATGTTAATGGTTTACCATCTTATCAGTGTTGATATCAGTGATAAAAAGTTAATAAGTAAATGTAAAACGTCTACAGTTGACCTCTAATCAAAAACTGAGATTTATAACTAGAGAGCCTTCAGTTTGCTTTCAAAGCTGTGTACATGCTGCGTCACACAGTATCTGGTACAGCTGAAGGTGTGGTTTGCTTTTTTCATTCCACACTTCTGGCACCTTATTGGCCATTCTCTGATAATATACAGTTAATCCAATAACATACTTTCTGTTCATTTTGAGGTGATTGTAACAGGAAAAATATCCGCCCATGTCTACAGGGATGCAAACATGAAATATTTAAGGTCAAGTTGCTTTACTTTTTGTTTTATTTATTGGCGTGAAGATTGTCATATTAGCAGAGCTGCATGACTTTTACTCTGGCTTGTGGTCTTTGGACCTCATAAACAATTAACCTCTTAAGCTGCAAGCCTAACTGATCTCCTGCCTTTTGCCCCCGTATCAGGGGGCGTTGGGGCTTAAGAGGTTAAAACAATCTAAGAAGCATTTTACAAAATACACTGAGAACAAAGTCCTTTTGCAAATCTTCTGTATGCAATATTGTAGGGACTACCTTACAATATAAAGCGCCTTGAGGCAATTGATGTTGTGATTTGGCGCCACATAAATGAAAGTGAATTTAATTGAAATTCTGGTGCTTTAAATTTTAAGCTAAAGCAGGATAGTCTTAATTAATGGGAATTCTAACACCTGCAATTCTGTCACATCTGGCCAGACTGTGAGATACAGTCAAAAGCTTCCAAAATAATGGATCAATTTCAATGTAATTAAGTAGTGTTACACTCGTTCAATAGTGCTGTAGTGAACGCACACGTATCCCATCATTGTTATTGCTGATTTTGCAAGTATGTCTCAATTTTAATACATTCTTCACAAGAGAAGCAAATATCCATACTCGATCATGCTCCAAACATTTCCCCTGTGTTAGTGGCGATACTGCAGCATGTCTGTGCAGTCAAGCACAAACTAAACGCAGCTGAAGAGTCGTCTCCCACAGTCCCAGGCCTGCAGGCCCTGCACAAGATTATAAGAAGTGACAGCATCACTGTAAATTTGACAAATAGCACAACACGGGGAAGACCTCAGGGGTCAGGGCTGCGTCTGCGCAGGATGTTGATGTTAGCTAGCTTGTGTGTGTGTGAATGAGAATGACAGTGCGGACAGAGATGCAGAGATGTGTAAACAAAGACTGCTCACAAAGTATTCATGGAATCCTTCCACTAAGAGCTGTTACTTCAGCTGTTATCACCGAATGGATATAACCTCTCTGCCTCTCATTGAATGGGTGTCGTGTAAATCCTCTACTCTGAGATGCTAATAACATTTCTAGATTCATTCCTGACATATTATTAGAAAATTCATCAAGTGCTGAACTCTGTTGTGCAGTCTCCAAATGAGCAGTTTGCTAAATGCTAAATTCTCATTTTAAGATACAGATACTACTATCAAATTGCTATCTTTCTTTATCCGATCATTCATGGTGTCCTTGAATCATGCAGTCTTGTCCCACAGTTAGTTTCTGTTAACAGTGACAGTGTGAGCCATCTCAAATTCAAATTCAAATTCAAATTTTATTTGTCACATACACAGTCATACACAGTACGATATGCAGTGAAATGCTTAGACAACTGCTCGTGACCTAAAGAAAAAAAGAAAAGGCTATGAATTAGGAAATAAATATGAAAATTAAAAAGGGTAAATTTAACTAGGAAGGAATAAAATAAAATAAAATATAAAAATTAAAGTTAAAAATGAAATAACTGTACAACACAAATTAGAATGAAGGGTAAATTTAACTGGGAAAGAATAAGATAAAATATATAAATTAAAGTTGAAAATAAAATAACTGTACAACAAAATACACAATACACAGTATAGAAATATATAAGAATGTATGAAGAAATATAAATATATATATATATATATATATATATATATATATATATATATATATACACAATAACAGCAGCTGTACAAGTATTAACTGGAAATGAAGAATATAATGTCCAGTATTGTGCAATCCACATTATTTAGTGTCTTGTGCATTCACACCCAAATAAGAGAAGCACATAATGGGGTGAGACCCGGTTGAGTAACGCTTTGAAGCGATTAAAGATGTTGAAAATACAATACAAAGCTGTCAGTCTTAAATGCAATATTATGCATTTTAGTGCCAAAATCTTATCAGTAAATAGAAAAGTCTGTTCTATTTTATCTCTACTGAAATAAAATGCAATGATGGTAATAAAAAACTCAAAGGTCAGCAAAATGTAGGAACATGGACAAGAGCAATGCAGCATCAAAAGACACAGACAAGATATAAGTAATATATATATTTGTGTGATTACACTGACAGTTCGGCTTTGATTATTATAAGACAGAACAGGCAGCGTAGTCTGATTTTAAATAAACCACATAATTATACAGAAAAAGTTATGTATGATTGCATTGAAGTTTAGGTGTAAAAACATGCTAGTGTTAAGCGTTATATACATGTCTATATTAAGGAGTCAAACATACATCAGCTACATAGACTATAGGCTCTCTGATTCTTCATATTCAACGTTGTGCAGGATTTTTACAAGCACTGTAATGTTTTACGGCATGATGATTGCTTGGCACGTTTAATCAAAATTGGCTGTGCAGAAAACTCACTCTAGCCATAAAGAAAAAAGATGTTAGGGGCATCAACAGTTATCTAACTGGGGAACTCTGTGTTTCCCTCCTGCTGCTTTGATGCCTTTACAGATAAAGCTGATTGCAGCTAATTGCCATCAGGAAACAGGGTTTTAGGGGCAGGTGGTGGGGTTGTTTTCTTTTTGATGTATTTGTAAAGCCATATAGATATAAATTTGGATGGAGCAACAGTCATTAAATAATGCTATTGTGAAAAAAAGCATCAGATCAGGGCCACATATTACAAAATATTGTTCAGAGTATGCTGCAGTTATATTCTAATAACATTACCCCAACTTTAGATTAACTTCAGGGTTGTAATGTTGCAGAAAATCTCTGATTACTTTGCAGCCATGCAGCAGTGTTGTAACAGGTACAGCTGGTTGAGATTTACTGATGAAGACATCCCAAAAGTTTTAAAGAATCCAGATCATATCCTCTTCTCTGTGCACCTTTGTAGCTGAAGAATTGAGGTGAAGGGTCTTTACATTACAATATAAAGTACCTTAAGACAGCGAGAAAATTCAAGATTAAGATTTAAAAACAAAAAAATCAAACTGAGTTGAATTAAATTCATCTGAACTTCCTGAAACCTCTGCTCTGTTTCTGCAGTGTTGCAACTTACTTAACTACATATTTGCTCTTGGGCATTATGTAATATGTTTGGAGGGCAGTTGTGCACGACATTTCTGAAACCTGCTACGGCAGCGGGCTAAATCACCTAGCTCAAAAGTCCGATGCTAACTGTGTCTCTGTGTTGGCAAAGCAAACATTAATAGTTGTGATAAAAACAGACAGAGTAGGCCAATTTTTCCACAGTGAGCTTCAGGATGAGTATCGGAGAGGTCATCGGGTCATCATAATCTCTCTTTGACCCACATACAGAGGGGAAAATAATTATTTGATCCCTGGCTGAAGAAGTAAACAGTCTCTAATTTTTATCATAGGTCTATTTGAATGAAGAGACAGAAAATCAACTAAAATTAAAAAAAAACCAAAAACATGTTACATAAAAGTTATAAATTGATTTGGATGTCGTTGAGTGTAATATGGATTTGACCCCCAGCCAGAAATCTGGTTCTCACAGATTGGCTGTCTGCTACATGGGCATGCAGCCCAGTACATTACAATCAATCAGTCAATTACAGATAGTGCTGATCTCAGCTCGTTCTGTTCTAAAACACATCTGCCCACAGAATTAATTTAAGCATGAACAGGTTTGCAATAGCAGGTTTATTAAAAACATGGTAAATTACAATTAGAGATCAATAAAAGCCAGCTTTCAATGATGATGGCTAACTGTGTGTCTGTACATAAGAGTTCACGGGATGCAGAAACATTTACAAATAGCCTTTCAATAGCTTGAAAAGCATTCAGTGTTTTCTCTCTACATTTAACCAGGCCTTGTAATTTTTGATCTTATACCAAACAACATATACTGTTGTACTCTTATTTCCTTCAGCATGTCAGTAAAGATGCATAAACATAATCCGCATGCAATAAATAAGGGGCTTGTTTTTACCCCTAACAAGCTAAATAGCTGCTAATATTTTGAGTCAAAACAAAACTTTGTTTCGGGTTTACTGTGATTACATTCTTACACTGAAAAGAACAGGATTTCCCTTAAGACTATTATGAACGAACAAAGGTTTGCATTTGTCAATGATTAAGGCAGCTTAAATTGGGTTAATTCAGTGGTGGTTTACACCTGAGGCTTAGTTATGGCTCTGATTCATTGCAGCACTCCTTTCTTTAACCTTCTAAGAACCAAACTCTTCCACAGCATGCATTTTTTAATTCCTCTTTGATATTTGGGCTGATTGGGACCTGATGAATGTAAAAACAAAGAATTACCAGATTTTTTTTTTTTACCTCATTTTTCTTTTTTAAGAAAAATAAGAGCCACATATGAGGATATTTGTTTAAAATTTCGATAGAACAGTGGCAGTATAATGTCCTCGTAAGTGGATATCAGGCCCTTGTTGACCCAAATTGAGTATTTTGGTCTAAATAACCCAAAATGTGATGTCCACATATGTGGACGCCAGGTCCTAGGAGGTTAAGGAACAATGAAATAAACTGTGATAAGAAGATGTGATGGTGAGTATCCCACCCTCAAGTTTGTGTCAAAGTCATTTTAAATGTCCATTCTCAGAATGTAGATCTCGTTATCTTAATATAGAGCAGAACCACGTTAATCCAAAGCCCTAGTACACACACACACAGACTGCAATAATGATCTTATGATCATACACATTATTAGGGTGCCAACTCACTAACCAATAAACATCTGACACACACTGTTCCAAAAAATAGTAATGTCAAAGTATCTTACTGTATATTTCACAGTTTTGTTCTGTTCTTCTAGAATATCATTAAAGTTACGTAAATAGACTGTGATTTCACATTTCAAATGTAAATTAATGTTAAATCACTGTAATGTAATAAAACATAATTGTCATGATTATTAAATGTATCTGTCTGTACATATGCATATTTAGATTGTTAAAATACGTTCACAAATGTATCATGATTTCACAAATATCTGTCCGTTATTTGAAAGATCGAACTGTTGAATTCAAATGTAATGCTATGGAAAAGTATGTAACATGATTCCTATAAGCTTGTGTTACATCACATAAGTATTATTATCAGTGCTATTTAGGGCGATTGTGGCTCAAGACTTGGCAGTTCGCCTTGTGATCACAAGGTTGCCGGTTCGAGCCCCGGCTCGGACACTCTCGGTATTGCGTCCGTGGTCAAGACCCTTCACCTACTGGTGATGGCCAGAGGGGCCGATGGTGCGATATGGCAGCCTCGCCTCTGTCAGTCTTGACCTTGTTTATAAGTAATTTCATTGTTTGATCACGTTAAAATGTTCCTAATTTAATGTCTAAAAGCACTTGTAAAAGGCAGAATCCCATGTAAAATTGGCGCAACAAACTCTATTTTCATTACTGAAAATAGCTGTATTTTCATGAGACAGTTATTTTCTGTTATTTTACGGTAGTATTTTGGCGCCCCAGCTGCCGGAATATTACTGTTTTTTTAGATTTTTTTTTTTTTCCTATTTATAGATAATTTCATTGTTTAATCACATTAACATGTTCCTAATTTAATGTTTAAGATCACTTGAAAAGGCAAGATCCCATGTAAAATTAGCGCAAAAAACTGTATTGTCAATACTGGAAATAACCGTATTTTTACGAGGAAGTTATTTTCTGTTATTTTACGGTATTTTGGCACCCCAGCTGCCGGAATATTACCGTTTTTTTCAGATGTTTTTTTTAACAGTGCAGGTTGGTTTAATGAGATTTCACTTTCCACCTATTACTATGTGCTTGAGTCTGCAGACAGAACACTCTGCTTTCCATGACCTCTCTCATCAAGCCTCTCTCTGGACAGACATTACTTAATCAGGCTTTGCATGCCAGTGTGGTGTCTGGGTCTCCGGTTTCCTCCCACAGTCAAAAGACATGCAAATGAGGTTATAACTGATTATTTTAAATGAGCCATAGGTGTGAATGTGTAAGTGTGTGGCTATTTGACCTTTAATTTCCTGCTTCTAAATTCAGACAAGTTTAAGTTTTTTGTACTCTGACCTACAACACGATGTTGAATCAAATGCTTACTCTGGATGACATTACTTTGGCTTCCAGTGATGCTGCGTCGTTTATGACCAGGATATGTCCTTCAATGTGCAAATTAAACAAATCTGAAGTTCTGCCTTCCTGTATTTGCACAACATCTATAAATTTAGAAACATCCCGTCTCAGATTGATGCTGAAAAACCAGTTCATGCATTTATTACTTCTAGGCATTTTGCTATTATCAGAATGTTATAAAAACTACCTGAAAAGCTTTGAGCTGATCCAAAATGCTGCAGCAAGAATACTGACAGGAACTAGAAGGAGAGATCATATTTCTTTCATACTGGATTTTCATTGTTTCCTTGTTAAGTCCAGAATTGAATTTAAAATCCTTCTCCTCACATACAAGTCTGCAATAATCAGGTTCCATCTTACCTTAATGTCCTCACAGTACCATGTTATTCTAACTTCACTCTCAGACTGCAGGTTTACTTGTAGGTCCTAGCTCTCACGTTCACCTCCCACCCCTTACTTTAGCGTTCCAAGTCAAAATTGGCCGGTCTGTTTTGACAGCATAACATAAACATAAACATTTTTCACCACCAAATTCAGTTCCGTGGTCGACCAGAATGTGACAGGAAGGGTATTTAAAAGTAAAAAAAAAAAAAGAGGCAGAGGCTTTCAGGCACCTTTTCTATGTAACCAGCTTCCAGTTAGGATTCAGGGCACAGACACCCTCTCTCCTTTTAAGATTAGTCTTAAAACTTTCCTTTTTGATAAATCATATAGTTAGGGTTGGATCAGGTGACCCTGAATCCTCCCGTAGTTATGCTCTAACAGGTCTAGCCTGCTGGCGCCTCCCATGATGCACTGAGTGTTTCATCTTCACTCACCTTTTTCACTCACTGTGTTTATAAACCACTTTGCATTTAATCATAAGTTGGTATTCATCTTTGCTTGTTCATTAGTGTGTCTTTTGTCCTGTCTTCCTCCCCTCATCCGTAACCGCTCATGGCAGATGGCCGCTCCACCGTGAGCCTGGTTCTGCTGGAGGTTTCTTCCAGTTGAAAAAAAAAAATTCTTTCCCACTGGTTTATGTTTCTGTTGTTTCTGTTCATGTTGAACCACCAGCTTTCTGATTAGTAGATGACATGATCTACCTCCTGAGCTACAGCCACCCCAAGGTGGAGACAAATAGATATCAGATCTTTACACGCCACTTCTCAGGTTTGTTTAAGTTTTGCAGCTGAAGTCCAAATTAGCTGCTACTGGCTAATAACAACAAACATTTTGGGTTGCAGGTAATGTATTTGCCAGGATACTTTTCCTCCATTTTTGGTTTACTGTCAATAATGAGTCCTTAATGTCATTTAAATCAGTATTGATTTAGCAATACAGTAATGCTAAATCAATAGTCTATACTTCAGCGGCTGGGATACGATGTCAGGATTTTATATACTCCCTTTCAGCCTCATGGTCTCTCTATGAGGTTGAAGCTTAAATGCAGTGTTTTTAAATACATCAAAAGGATATATAAGCATATTAAAGCAATGCAAAGTTCAGCAGCAACCTTGTGTATTTGCAACAGTTTGATGTATTATAGTTTCACCAAGCAGGTTATATTCAGGAAAATGCCTCTTTTGCCACATCATGCTGATGCTGGTTGCAGGTAAAAACCAAGCCGAGTGAAGATAAGATATGGTGCAATGTTTTCGGTCTATGACAGGAAATGAAAACACTGCAGCAGTAAGGGCAGAGAAAGCAGGCAATAAAGAGAGAATAAATGGTAAGCATAGAAACTAATGCTTAGGAAAAGCAGAGCCTGAGAGGCGTGGGATGTTTATCTGGGTTTGCTTTACATTATCTTTTCTTGTCACTGCCAAAACAAACTGGTCTGCAGGTAAAGTCGTATCCCACCCAAACTTCACTGACTGTGAAGCTTTTTCTAATGGCTTTTGAATGATTTCAGGGTTTAAATCATGAACCACGATGCAGTTGTACGATCATAAGATCATTATTGCAGTCTGATCATATTGCTGATTATGTAAATTGGGACTATTTTAATCCAGTAGCTGGATCCAAACAAAGGGATAATCCATCACTGTATAAGCTGAAAATCCTAAAATGGGATGGTCCATGTTCTTCCTTTCTGTTCATTTATTCAAACTATCATTTATCAGCAGTCCCTGAAAAATTAATGCATCGTGCGTATAGTGCTCTTTCGCAGTTTAAGCACTCAAGACGCTTACTACAATGCTTTCTCATTCACCCAATCACACAAACATTCATACAGTGCTTTTTTACCTAAACCTGAGAATTGTTAGCTAGCAGTCACACACTATGATAATTCAGGGCGACTCAGGTTTCAGTATCTTGACATGTAAACAAATGTATTGTAGGAGGCAGGGACCAATCCACGGACCTTCCACTTGGTAGACCACCCACTCTACCACCTGAGCTGCAGCTGAAGGAGCACATAAGAGGAGAGACGTGTAACTGGAAGCCAGAAATAACTTCTCTGGGGGGATTCAGCATACACATTGCACATGCCAAGTCTTCCCTCAAATAACAGTGCTGTATGGCATATAACCGTGAGGCTTAGAAACAAGGCCAGCTCTCTACTGTGTGCATCCTAGCAATGGAAAGCACAGAAGACGCCTGCAGCGACACTCAGTCCACTCAGCTTCTCTCTGCTTGCTGTGTTTGATAACAAGATATGAGTATGGCACATAGCAGTCCAGAGCCTTCTCTGTGCATGTCGTCAGCTGGCCTCATCATTTCAGCACCTTTTCCTTTTAGCTCTTCGTCATCACCTTCCATCTGTTCATTAGCCACCAAATATGAGTCGACGAAACCAGCAATAAAACAAAAAATCCTGAACCATATAAATGCATTTCAACTATCTGCACAAGGCTTCTTTAAGGACAGTCAAAGTTCTTCTGTGGATATAGCTTTTGCTCTGATCTGCTTCAATAATGCTGAGGTCCAGCTGTGGTGAGGCCATGACTAATATTGTTCCAGTTATGCTTTTACTGCATCGGCAGTGTGTTTGGGATTCCTCTCATACTGAAAATTGCTGCCATTCACACACATTTGACATGGTATTGCATGGTTGTTAAAAATCTAATGGTGCTTTTTTGTTTTCATAATTAAAATCAGTTTTGGCAAAAGCCCAAAACCAGTGGCTGGAACGCAGTGGTCCTCCAAAACCATGACAGAGCCTCTGCTGTGCTTCCATGGATTTTCCTTGTTTTTCTATCTGCATTGAATTTATTTAACATTTGATTTTTCTGAGAATCTGACATTGCCACAAAACAGTTGGCCATGATCCAAAATAAATATTTGTGTTTTTACAAGAGCTTTGGAAATTTCAGTAATAACATTTGTGTACAACAGCAAATAAATGCAGGATTTCTATGACAAAATGTGTATGAGCAGGATTTTTTATAAGACAAAGAAAAAATAGCAGCCATACTGTAGTTTTCAAGGACACAGACTTGGGGATATGAATGGAATATCAATGGCCTTTGGTCAGACTTTTCACTCCTTTTCGCTCTCTGGATTAAAAAAGAAGCACCAAGGATCCCTGCTGAAATCCTGTTTGTTACACTCTCATTCAGATGCATATCAGGCCACTGAGTTCCTTTTCAGTCCACTTTTGTGTCACCCTGGCCCCGCAGCTCATTTTCTGTGAATGTGTTCAGTGACTACCAAACAGCTCCCCTCCCTCCTTTTGCTCTGGACCACTTCTCCCTTTCACAGTCACAAAAATGTGCAGAGGATACATGCTGTGCATGGCAACACTGAGGCACATGATGCAGTACAATCGATACATACATACATAAATGTTCTATACACATTTATGTGTGATGATTTTTTTGCTCTCTTTGCGTGATTATTATTTGCTTGTATGACTTGCATTTTGGTGCAGCGTTTAGCATAACCTTTATTTAAAAAATGAATGGACCTAAAAGTTGAAGAAATTGAAGGAAAAAATGTGTTTGTTATTGTGTGTTTAGGAGTCCGCTTGCCTGTGAAGAAAGAGTTGATTTAGGGTGCTTATGTGCTGTGTTTATGGCTCTGTGTCCGTGTGCTCTTTTAATCCACGGGATCAGTGCTGAAATCTAGTTGAAACTCAAATTTGGATTATGCGAGATCTTACATAATGTAATCCCTGAAAAGAAAACAGACAAAATCTAATCTATGTCCTGGCAGAGTACATTGGAATTTTACTTAACCCACAGTGGGAGTCTCACAGTGGGTTTCAAGTAACATCTGTGCAACACCACCATTATTTACCCTGACCTGCTGTCAGGCACAGCTGACCAGCTGTATACTTTGATGTATATTTTCTACATATCTAGTTGCTAAATTGTTTCCTGAAGTATACACAACAGAATACAAGAAAGAAAACCAAACACTGGTGATTCACAACATTATTCGTCATTAGAAATTTTTGAAGTGCTGATCGAAGTCCAACGATTCGTTGCATACTGTTTAACTTTACATCATCAATAACCAACATTGGCAATTATATTTCATTGGTTTGTCTCAAATGTCCCAAAAGAATAAAGTAAGTGAACAACTCAGATCTGTGCCTTGTCATCTTGTGCACTTGTAAAGTAACCCACAGAAATTACATAAAACTGTGTCCTCAATCCAGTTGCTCATAATGAATCATCTGGACTCGCCTGGTATATTTTTGGATCCAGTCTGCTTGACAAGCCTGTTGGACACACAAAGAGGACAGAAGAGGTCAAATGGGGTTTTTTTTTCTTTTGCTTTATGGAAAGGAGCTGCACTGTTATTATTCTACCCTTCAGATGTTTCTTTCTCCCACTCATTCATCACGTTCTGGCGTAAGCCCAAGTGTGTGTTTGTGAGCCTTCTTGCCTCTGTAAAAAGAATAACCAAAGGCACAATAAGTACTTTCCATTGCTATACTGTATATGTGATGTGATGCAGTTGTTATTAGCTATGATTACTTAGTGTGTTTTACTTACTGTAGTGTCTTTAAAATGTGCCAGATTAGTAAGCAAACAAAAATGCACATAGCCTGTAAGAACATAAACCAAAGTAGTCACTTAAATAAATAATTTTACTAAAACAACAAGCTTTATTTTTTAACCTGGTCAGCGTGTACATGTAATAGCAAAGCAGTGGTGTCGTGAAATACACTTACTAGTCTTATAAGCTTTTAAGTCAAAGCAAAAAAAATTGCTAATTAAAGTTATAATTGGTTCAAATATAACTATAATTATAGCTCCAACCTGAGTGTTAGCTAAAAACTGTTTCCTTCTGCAGCTACTTCTTATCTCAGCTTGTAACGCAGTGCTTTACATTTACATGACATTTCAGTTTCAGTTGTATCCTATGGCAGTTTGTGACAGGCTGCTAATAATAAAAGCATGTCATTTGTTCCCATTTAGGTGAATCCACAAAAATGCCAAAGATAGCAGAGTTTGAAAGGAATATAATAGTGTTTTTTCCCTGGCCGTGTAATTCCGAAAGAGATTTTAGCTGAAAACTTGACATATCTCAGCATGGTGTACAGTCTGTCTTTAAAAAATCTGAGTAAACTTGACAATTGGAGGAAAAAAAGATGAAGTAGCCGACCTAATAAACTAACCACAGCACATATCTGCAAGTCATCTACCTGAGAGAAAATTAGGACTTCAACATCATTGAAGCAGCGTTATCATCTTGACAGAGAACAGGAAGGAAAGGCAGCTAACATCCATCATGTACTAGGCTTAAACATGTTTATTTCTACTGTGAAGTTTCTCATGTTCACACAACACTCTAAGGAGACTGACTCAACTCATCTCAAATGGCTATTTTTAATTTTTTTTGCTCAATTTTTAGGCTCAGAAGCTAAAACACATTTATGTACAGGCAGGTATACAAATAAAACTGCACAATACTTCAGGTCATGTGTTAGCCGTGTTAATCTGATTACCTTTCCAGGGTATATTCAACCCACAAAGCCCAATTCTAAAGCAATGTCACCATGTATTTGATTAGTGGTTAAGTCACACCTCAAGGTCATGCAAATTCATCCAAACCAGCAGAGCAAAACAACAGATAATAATTTGTGTATTGAAATGTGATGGTCATCATTTAAAAGCCTCTTTTATTTGCTATCAACTGGGTCATGGAGAAAGCATCTTAGCAGGAATCCGCAGTCATTCTTTAGAAAGTCCACAAGGTTGAACAAAGGTTGAAAACGTTAGGTGGACATGGAAATGCGAGACATGAAAGTTCCTCACAATTCGTCTATTCTGTGGATGAATTGCTGAACATAAATGCCAAACTGTGTGCGGGGGTGGCATGGGAACAATGAAAATAGCAAACAACAAGTGTCTCTCTCATAGATTCCCCTACATTTAAAGGTTTGTAAATGCTACATTGTGTACACCTTATGACTTTAGCTAAGACTAAAGCAGTAAACAGCTATCCAAAGCCTTAGAATTAAGATAAGAAGATAAGAATGAAACATATAAAGTTAAATGAAACAAATAAAAAAGGAGCATGATTACCTCCAACAATGCTTTGATGTTAGACAAGCAATCTGGAGGAGGAAGAAATTGTTTTTTAGACTTTTTAAAAGGATTTTTGTTAAAAAAAAAAAAAAAAAGGTGAAAGTTGTGTCACATTAACTTTTTGTATTTCTTTATTTGTTCTTCTAGCAAACTGAATACCAGCAATGTAGCCAGGAACTGAATTAAGCATGTTTTTATTCCAAATATCAGCAGCAAGCCCAGCATGCCTGTAACCAAGATTACATAATGTCTGAGAGTATAGTGTATAATAGACATACAAAAATCTTTGTTTTTAAGTAGAATAGTCTATTTTCATCTCGACTCGACTCGACTCATTCATTTATGAATTGGCTGTTGTTACACGCCAACTTGTGGTCACTGGGGTCTGGTGCCTCCACATACCAGACAGAAAGGGAAATCTTGCCAAGGTCACTGGTGCATCAAAGGGATCGGATGATAGACCTTTTAAATTTCTTACTCGGGCTTTGGCAGAAACTGGTTGCACAACTGCCGAGGGACTGAGTGTGATGTATCGCTGTTGATGTGTAGTAGCAGCTAGGATGACATGCTGTATAAATGTGTCATATAAAAGCTAAGACCATGCAAAGACAGCACAAGCTCTGCTTCTGTTTATCTGTGAAAGAGCACAGAAATGCTTTTTTTCACCCACACAGTGGTGGGATCATAGCAGAAATACATCAACCAAGTAGAAGTCACCGAAAGTCTAAGGAACGACGAGATTTCTATCTGTATTTGGTGATTTGGAGTACATTGTTTTAGACTGTGTGCCAACATTGTGGAATTCTGAATGCTCCCAATGCTGCATGACCTACTTGCAGCTTGAGCAGCTTAAAGATGAGGGGCAATGTTATGAGCTGACATCTTTCTTCTTTTTGCTTATGTTCTAAAATGGGAATGTCAGCAATGTGGGAATATTTCAGTTCCCTCTGGAGGTTAGTTGAAGTTCAGCTGGCTATAAAGCATGGTGTATGTTGAGGAGAAAAGACTTTAAAACATCATCATCTCTGCAATAGAATCCACTAAATATTAAAAAAAATGTCTGAAAATACTTGCAGACTTTCACCTGCCTGATATTCTGTCTCTCGCTAGTCATAGTATCCATGAAAACATGACACCCTTGACCCCAGATGAGCTCACTTATGTAGCTCTGCAGTACACTACTGGCTCCTTGAGACAACTCTATAAATAGCACTGCACGCCTGTTTCCTGGGGCTCATGGCAGAGCCTTAATGACTGTCTGCTCACCTTCAAAGGGAAACACAACATAAATTCCCAACTGTGCCATCTCCCATCTTGCACTTATCTTAAATTGTGTCATTAATGAACACAGCAGAAGACACTGATGACACTAGGTTCATGTTGGAACACCATGATCTCCGTCACCTAGGTTTGTGCCACAGAGTGAGGCTTTGCTGTGATGATGCAGGCTGCCATGAAGATGAAAAGGCAAATGATCAAAAGGGAAAAGCGATTAGTACAGCCGTTCTTGCATCTGCAGACATAAGAAACAGGTATGCTAGATAGCAGGGGGAGGGGAAGCATATTACTCGATGTATTCACTCACCCATCAAAATCATATTATTCAAGTGTTTCAATCAGTTCCGTGGCTACAGGTGGAAAAAAAAAAGTCCAGCCATGAAATTTTCTCCTACTAAATATTCCACAGTTAACTGACAGTGGTATTATAACAAAGTGGAAGTGATTGGGAATGACAGCAACTCATTGCAAAGTGGTAGGTCACGTAAAGTCACAGAACAGGGTCAGCAGATTCTGAGGCACATAGTGTGCAGAGGTCTCTAACTTTCTGCAGAGTCACTCAGAGCTGCAAACCTCATGTGGCCTTCAAATTAGCTTATGAACAGTGCTTAGAGATCTTCATGCAATGGGTTTCCATGACAGAGCAGCTCCATCCAGTCCTCACGTTACCAAACACAATGCAAAGTGTTGGATGCAGTGGTATAAAGCACACTGCCACCGGACTCTAAAGCAGCAGAAACGAGTTCTCTGGAGTGACAAATCACGCTTCTCCATCGGGCAGTCCAATGGATGAGTCTCGCTTTGGCGGTTGCCAGGGGAACAGTACTTGTCTGACTGCTTTGTGCCATGTCTGGCTGACGGGGGATTACAGTGTGGGGTTGTTTTTCAGTAGTTGGACTCGGCCACTTAGTTCCAGTGAAAGGAACTCTAAATGCTTTAGCATGTCAAGACATTTTGGACAATTTCATGCTCCCAACTTTGTAGGAACAGTTTAGGGATGACTTAATGCTCCAACATGACCGTGCACTGGTGCACAAAGACATGGATGAGCACGTTTGGTGTGAAATAACTTGACTGGCCTGCACAGACCTAAACCTGAAAGAACACCTTTGGGATGTATTAGACTGTGAGCCAGCCTTTCATGTCCATCATCAGTGTCTGACCTTACAAATGCACTCCTGGAAAAATAGTCAGAAAATCCCATAAACACTCCTAAACCTTGTGGAAAGTTCTTCCCTGAAGAGCTGAAACTGTTATAAGTGCAAAGGCTGGGTTAGCACAATATTAAAGTATTAATGGGATGTCACTCAAGTTCCTATGCGTGTGAAGGCAGACGAGCTAATACTTTTGGCAATATAGTGTATTTTGAATGTTGCAGACAAAGAATGAAACATGTTTGTTTGCGTTTGTGTTATCTGTTAGTCTAAAAGTTACACTTCACAGTGACGCTACTGACCGTGATAGGATGTTGAGTCATTTTGAGTCATTGTGTGGAAATCACCCGCATACACTATTTATATTTAAAAACAAGTGTAGTCAGTTACGAAGAAAACATGTACCTACCTCCAATGTTGGCATTTCCGTTTTCAGCAGAACCTAATCATTATAATAGATCTCAATTTATTCATATGAAAAAAACAGGTGACCTTTACCTTTAAATTTGGAAGAACAAAAATCAGACTGGTCTCAGGCTGAAGATGAATTGTACAATCACTACTCAAGTTCACAAGTTTTATGTAAATAATACACTTTAGCAAATAACAAAGTTTGTTTGCAACCACAGTGCTCACCATCTGGTGACCTTCAGGTAGAATTCAGCTCTAAGGCACTTTTCACAAGCATAGAGTTAATGTTGGGGTCATCACCAAGGACAACATAGACGTGACATGGTTCATTTCAAACACCGGATTTAGGCCTAGACAGCTGGTGGTGTTTTATATTTTTTTTAAAAGTTTCCTTCTGTTTTCCCACAGACATGTTGTATCAATTAGGCCCATGGTGCAGGAAACGGTTTACATTCTTTAAAGGACCAAAGAGCAGAATGACCCTCAATTGACCTTACAGTTTGACTTCTCAAGAGATTAAAAAAAAAAACCACAAGAAAAAAAAATGCAGGAGCTGCGTTATCACGGAAACTAGTTTGGTGGAGCTAAAAGGCTTTGGTGTGTATCAGTCAACAGCCCAGCAGCGGTGACATAAAGGGGTCTGTCATCAAGATCCCTGTCATGACATAAAAGAAAGACTGATTAGGAAGGCGTAGATTGGTATCTCAACAAAATTGCACAGCAAGAAACCATAACAACTTGGAGATTTGGATCAGTTGGGAGGAATGATTTGAGCTTGCGAATGGCACAGTTTAAGACGTTGCGTAACATATAAAGAGGTGAGGGAGGCTGAGGCGGTGCGAAAGTCACTACAGAGGCATCGTGGTGGGTGCAGACAAAAAAAGAGCTAAATTAAACTGCGTGAGTGATAGGTGAATCACTAAAGGTGGTGGCAGGCAACGGGGAGACTTGAAGATATAAACGTTCCCACTGCTTCAGATAATTTGAAGTTTTGTAGATGAGAACGGTGTTTAGGCCAGACTGCTAGCCGCCTGTGTGGGTGTGTCGGGGGAGCCAACGAGATGTGATCTTAGAAAGATATTGTTATAATATAAACATTAGGGTTGTGGCTCTGCCAGCGTCTGGTAGTTTTTTTTCCATAGTCATGAAAAGTCACTGTGTTTAGACTGAATATAGCCATCTGTCACAATCTGAGGTTTGACTGTGGATTCTAGCTTTATTCTTCTTTGTAGGATCTCCTCTGTCATGTTTGTTAATGTTTAGCTTTTTCCCCTGTTATCTAAACTTTCTTCTACGTGTCTGCATGTGCTTTTTAACCTCTCATTGCCGTTTTTATTTTCTTGTGCAATAAGGTGGAATAATGTGTTTGCCATTTTATAGAGGTGCCCATATTTATACATTGATTTGGATGTTGCTAATAGTCACAATAGTGTCCAAGAGGACTCTTTCATTTATGTTACAGATGAGCTCTCTGTCCATCCCTGCTCTCACAGTGATAGGACGTACACCGCTCGGGCATTATGAGTTATGTTATTAACGGGTGACGTTAATAACACTGGTCATCACTTCATCGTATCTTTTCAGTGGTCAGTTAGTGGTTGGGATATAAAAGGGATCAAATTAACATTTTGTCCTCAAAGTTGATGTGACAGAAGGAGGATAACTGGGCAAGGGTGAGGATTTGAGCGCCTTTGATGAGGGCTAAATTGTCAAGGCCGATTGACTGGGTCCGAGCATCTCCAAACTGCAGCTCTGGTGGAGTGTTCCCAGTCTCCAGTGGTCAGCGTATCTACCAAAAGTGGTCCAAGGAAGGAATGGTGATGAACCATGTGCTGCTGGTTCTGATAAAAAGGTGCCAGAATACAGAGTGCATCACAGTTTGGTGCATATGGGGCTGCATACCAGCAGACCAGTCAGAGTGACCATGGAAGAAGGTGGCCAGGTCTGAGGAATCGTGCTTTTCCTTGGAAGGCCAGGTGTGTGTGTGTTGCTTACCGGAAGAATACCTGGCGCCAGGGTATAATATGGGAAGCAGGCAAGCTCTCTGAGGCAGTGGGATGCTCTGCTTGGAATCCTTGTTTCCACATGGACCCTACTTTGACATGTTCTACCAACCTAAGCATTGTTGCAGACCACGTGCACTCTTACAAGGTTTCCCCTGATGATTGTGACTTCTTTCAGCAGAATAATGCGCTCTGGCACAAAAATTGGTCAGCAATGATTTGAGGAGTACAACAATTGATTTGAGGTGTTGGCTTGCCATTCAAATTCCCCAGATTTCAATTCAACTGAGCATCTGTGGCATGTGCTGGAGAAACAAGTATCTGTTGCTAACATCTTGGTGCCAGATACCACAGAACATCCTCAAGGCTCTAGTGGAGTCCATGCCTCGATGGGTCAGGCCTGTTTTGGTAGCAAAAGTAATTTGATGCTTGGTTTGTGTTTTTTATGTTTTTGAACTTATGTTAATCTTTTGAGTTAGCTCTAAGCTGTTTTGCTACTCAGAAACAAGGGTAGTATCGTATTTACTCAGTTACAGATAGATGACAGATACATATACAGCTATGCATTTAATGTCTGCCTCCATGTGTCTCCATGCTTTTGTCTTCAGCTTTCACAATTTAACAACTTGGAGGGATTACCTTTTTCATTAAGGGACAGGTAGGTTGGGATTGATGAAATCATCATTTAAAAGCTATGAATTTACTCAGGATATATTTTTTGGATATTAAAATTTGCGTGATCATCTGAAACATAATGCCACAGCAGCATTCATAATGTAATTGTTGCTCAAACTCATCAGTAGGACATATAAATCACACTTATTTCAAGGTTTTTGCCCTGTGGATAAAAATAAAAGTCTTCATCCTTTTGCTTTCCATCTGCCAAAGTAAAGTTAATCGTCCCATTATAGCTAATGGATTGTTCTCACAGTTTATCCAGGGCATCCTTTTGCCTCTCCATTGTCTTTGGTTTCTGGGAAGCTGCTAATGGGACGCCAGCAAAGGATTAGGTAAACTGTTATGACTAAAAACAAAAGAGTGTCCTGTTAACAACAACAGCAAACAGACAGGAGAAGAATGACAAGGAAAGAATAAACAAATAAGCACGGACATTTTCAGTTTGTCACAAAAATGTAATACAAAGAATGAAAGTTTGAAGAATAGAATCTGATATGTATTTTTCAAGCTTTGTGTTTTAAGTTATTTAGGTATTACAAATCGGAGTGATTAAATGCAACGCGAATAAATCTGTTATGCAGTAAATGCAAAGCTAATCAGCTGCTGCTAACAGCCACTTTACTGCCTTACCTTAAAGGAGGGTGTAATCAGTGTAAGTGCAAGCAAAGTGGATTTGGACTCCCAAGTGCTTTCTAATCAGCCTAGATCAAGTTCGCATGAACATATGATTGAATGCTTTTGTTGCACATGTTCTTTCCTAACCATAGACACGCTGCCGCACCTGAGCCCAAGTGCAAAAACCTTCCTCATTAGATTCAACTCTTTTTTAAGACTTGCTTTTTGTTGCAAAAGCGATACACTGTTCAATGGTTAAAACAGATTTGTTTTCAACATGAGTGATATAATGGATAACACACATGCATGCGCTTTGCTGACTGATCCTGCAGAGAAACAGGAAGGAAATGTTTGCTTATGCACAATCAGCTGATGACCACAACAATGTTTCCTGTTCTAATGACCTTCTGACTGTACTGCAGGTCCACTGTCAGGCTGCAGTAACGTCTGTAGTGTATGAATGAGCCATTCATAGTGTCTTGCTGGAAAATGAGGATATCCACAGATGATTTATCAGGAGAAAGCAAGCTCATCCAAGGGCATGATTTACCCAAATACCAGTCTGTTAATCTGTCTGCAGCCATAACACACCAACACAGAGCCGTCAAAGTACAGCGGTCTCAGTTTCAGGGTGACAGATGGTCACATGCTGCCATCAGCTGGTCAAAACATATACAGCATTTTTGCTGGTTGTATAAAAATGACTACTTACTGCAGTCATCCGTAAATAAGTCAGTGTTAATGGGTTAAAAATCCTTTTAAAGGCTATGCAATTAGCGAGAGACATGAGATGCTTTGTTGTACTACTCCACTTTAATAACATTTAAGGCCATCTCGACTCTTCATCGACTTTGACTAAAGAAAAATTAGGCCTTTAGAAAATATTACATTACAAATGTATATAACTTTATTTTAAACACAGCCTGAATACTAACTTGAACACTAAGTAACTTGAGGAATATTTCTCCAGGCTTCTCGAAGAGCATTCAAAGCTCTTCTTTGGATGTTGGCTGCCTTTTACTCTGTTTTCTGTCCAGATGATCCTACACTGCTTTAGTAATGCTAAGGTCCGAGCTCTGGAGAGGCCAATCCATCACTGATAGTGTTCCAATGTTCAGCATTGGTAGAGTGTTAGGGATCATTGTCATGCTGAAAAATGCCAAACACCTTACAGATGGTATTGCATGATGGCTCAAAATCTGATTGTAGGCCTACTTTAATGCATTTACAGTTTTATCAGTTTTGACAAGATCCCCAACACCACTGGCTGAAATGCAGCCCCAAACCATGACAAAGTCTCCACCATGTTTTACACATCACTATGAATAACTGTTCGTATTAATCACTAAACCCGATGGTTCCTGATTTTTGCTCTAGTTCTTGTGTAAATTGGCATACCTCATTCTTTTCTCTTTAATTCCTTGATTAAGAAAGCCTTCCTGACAGCCATCTTTCCACTGAGACCATTTCTGGTGTGTTGACAGGGCGCACACAGCTAAAGGGGAGGACGAAACAAAGAGGGTGACACTACACACAACATAACAAGGGGAAATGACTCTCGACACAGCCGTTTCGACACTGTGCTGAACTGAATGTTTCCAAACGCTGCTCCGAAGCGTGAGTCAAAACACCCCGATCACGTGACCACGCCTAGGATTTGGTGATCCAGTTCCTTCTTCTAGGCATATCCAAGCGCAAACATTCCAATTTTTTATTAACCAGAATCATTGGGACTTGTAATTACTGAATCAATGTTTTTTGATGCGACAATTTAAATTAAATATGCGCATGCGTTAAAGAAACAATACTCTATTATTTCATGGATTGTGAAAACTAGACAGAAGATTCTAGACTATCTAGAACATTATATAAGTATACAAAACCTATGTAATTTATATATCACAATATATAAATATATTTTTTGAATGATTACTAGAATATAGATTAAAGAAAGCAAGAAAGAAAGAGACTGGTGGGTGAGCTCCATTCACTCCTATAAGCAGAAAGAGAGAGAGTTGCACACTTTCAACAGAAAATGTCATTTGTGGCACTAAGTGACTCCTCAATATATATTTTTTTTCCACTGACGCTTCTATTGTGAATAACTCAAAAACAACTGGAGTTATGCAGGTTCACTATAACCATAACTCCAGACTCACACTGAGTAAAACACAGTGTCACAATATGGAAAATCCATAGAAGTGTAAAGTTCGGGAAAGCTCCCTCATGGTTAGAGGTTGCTAAGCAGAGGTTAATTTAAACATGCCTGAAATGTATTTTCCCGATTGGTCAGAAAATGTGATCGACGTTAACTCCCAGAAAACTCAAACAAATACATCCAAAGTTTGAGGGCTGTGAGCAAAAAACGAAGCCAGCTGAACCCAAAACAGCTGTAACCCTGTGTGACTATTACAGTAAATACGGCAGTGTTTTCTCTCTATGTTTTCTCTCTATGTTTTACTTAATGAATAGATTTATGGTGAAGAACGCGAACGTTAACAGATGGAGAATTTTGCTGATGACTACAGTCACAGATTGCGGTGTATAACAGTCTCAGATTTTTTTTTCCTCGTTTTTGGGGAGATTTCTCCAAAACGTGATGATCACAATTACTGACGGTCTGGTATAATAAGTAGCTTTGTTTGGAATCGTGCAGGGTTTGCCTGAGTCGTTGTTTCACAGAAAAATATCGAGATGTGGCGATAGCCAAGTTGGCCAGCAGGTGTCACTGTTGAGATGGACTTCAGTGTTTCACGAAGCCTTCCTTTGCCCATCACTAGGGATGGGAAACAGGTGGGAACACAGATGACACAGACAAGAAAGGACAAGAAGCTGAATCACAGACAGATAAAAAACTACAGACAAGGCATGAGAAGACAGAGGAAGCATGAAAACTAAAACGAGGGACAGAATACAAAACAGCCTGAACTGAGAACAGAGCTCAGGTCAGTAAAAATAAGAAGACCTCAAGCTAGAAACACAAAACACAGAGAGAAAACTAATGAGAACCAGAACTACAGGCTAATCACTGAGGAATTACTACTAACTTGACACAAAGGGATATGAGACAAGAGACAAAAATGGCACTAGACCAGTCATAGGAATTCAAGGGATACAAGGATCCAAAATAAACTAAAACCCAGAACTAGATGTGAAATAAACCCTTTGAATATCAATATACAGAAGAAATCCTGAAAATTAACAAAACTGAAAACACTGCATCCTAAACAGAGGGATCCTAACATCAACAAACAGTAGATTAATTGATTTCATCTCAGGTTCTGTGTCAGTGTTTTGGTGGGTTAAACAGCCTCACATACTTTAACATCATAAACTAATTTTTTTTTTCCACAAGAGCTTGGTCTATACATTTAATTTTTAAGCAACATAAGAAACACTACACTATTTTGGGTTTTTTTTTTTGAGTTAGTGTTATCAATTTATTGCCATTATCGAGGCACTGCAGGCCCATAGAAGTACAAAGTACTGTAGTTGATGTGTTTTCTTTTTGTAGGTTTGTGCTCTTCCACTTGTTCAGTTTCCTCAACTTTTTTGAGGAAACACTGAACAGCATGCCGAAATCTGCCAGATTATCTGCTAAAAACTCTTTGGGAATGACCATTTGTGGCTAATAATAATATTAATATTTTATACCAGTGAAACTGTCTCTCTTGGCATTTTTTTTTTTTTGGCAAATTCAAACACAAATTATGCATTCAAGCTACGCCGCTACTAACAAAGTGCTTAAAGCTGCAATTAAAAACTGGTTCTTTGCTAAACTGGTGTCATGTGTGGACACAGCACTCTTGAGTTAGGTGCCTGATTCATAGGTCAGTGTCAAGTTGTTCAACCAATCAGGACTGGACTGAAAGTAAGTGACAAAAAACTTCAAGTGTCTGGCTACGCAGAAGCAAACTGTATATAAATGAGGTAGGCTAAATGCCTTTTCATATATTATTCAGAAAATAACCTATGAAAGCCTATGTAGAGAAGTAAAATATAAAGCTATAACAGACTGTTATCATCATCATCATCATTATTATTATTATTATTATTATTGTTGTTGTTGTTGTTATTATTAGTGGTAGTACGCCGTTGTCACCGAGATTGCACAAGAACTGACCGAATATCGCAACACTAGGAGGAGTGAATAAACTGAGATCTTTTTAGAGCCCCGAGAAAGAAAAACCTGTTTCAATTTCCTTCCTCGGACCTGCCCACCCGTGCATGCAGCCCACCTTCACGAATCGAGCACACCTATTAGGGGGTGAGACTCAAACTTTCACGTTAACCAATCAGCTTTCTCGTTCACCGGCGGCCTAGCAGTTGATTGGTTGAAAATCCAGCTTGTCAAGTCTGACTACACTTTGACATTTCCGTCTTGTTATGTTTTTATTTTTTATCTACAGGGACTTTCTATGAACATTGTGGGCTTCGTGTGGAGGTGAATCAGTGATCAGTAACTAATTTCGGGTTTTGATGAGGTACTTGAGTCTCGGTGACTTCTGAAATCCAGAGACATGTCGTCTTTAAGGTAAGCAGACTTTACATAAACCTCAAAATCCCTCAGTCTGAAAGTTTTTGAGTTTGTGTTAAGGTTGCATGATCGATAAATGAATAAAATTACGTCGGGTTATTTGTTAATACGTTAATGACTAGATTGTTGTTGATAATGTTTTCTTTGCTGCGGGTTGTTGGAAGTTGAAAGAGTTTTCTGTTAAGTGGCGTTGGTGTTACAGTTGTGTAATTGCGTGTTTTGCCATATCACGCCTGTGTTGCTGATTGTGACATTACGTCTGCTTTCTCAGAAATGTCTTCCGGCGCAGCTGGTCTTGTGATGAAAAGCTGGAGGGAAAAGTTGTTGTCATCACCGGAGCAAACACTGGCATCGGCAAAGAAACTGCCATTGATCTGGCAAAGAGAGGTTCGTCTGACTGAAATCATGAAATTTTAAACCTTTCTTAACTCTCAACTGTGTTTTTTAAGTGGTGATTATTTGTGTTACGTATCAGGATATGGAGTTAGGAGGAAAAAGGAAATATTAGCAGGAAATGTTGACTTTTAGATGCGCAGATAAAAGACTACAATAAACCATGGAGGAAACTCGTTCAAACCCCACATAGAAAGGCCTCACCTGACTAGCAGGTTCAAGGTCAGGACCTTCTTGCTGTGAGGCCACAGTTGGATCCACTGCACACTCTGCTGCCTCTAAATTGGTTGCAGGTGTGGACGTGAATTTGGTTAAGACAGATGGATGGATGTTTCTGGCCATCCGTTGAGTATAAATCCATCCAGGGCATGGCATGCCTCTCACCCTGTTTCCCCATAACCCTGAAGTGGATCAGCAATGGAGAACATAGTTACACACAAGCTTTGGTAGTCCTAAAAGTTGGGGAATTTTTTTTTTTTTTACTGCTGACAGTGTGTGCTTGTGTTAGATGCCTGTCCAGGGTTTACCCCGCCTCTCACCCTATGTCAGTTTGGACAGTCTCAATAGCAGTTGCCTCTGCCACCATGAGTCCTCCCTAGTTATTGCTAAGCTCCACGTATATGTACTTCTTTGTGAGTGTCTTGTCACTCTCATCTCCGGTCCTACAGGTAAGAAGAGAAGTTAGTCATGTCCAGCATGTGTGCCACCCTCCTCATCAGGCACCGCTCCCCCAAACACACTGCTCCACCTCTCCCTACTGCGACCGATCACAGGAACCGCGCCATGCCATCAAGAAAATGATTACGATAAAAACAGTTTATTTAAACACAGATCTGGCAGTATTGATTCTCCTGTAGATAAATTATAAGGAAGGCTAACACAAGTTCTATTGTTCTGTGTAAATTCTAAGCAAATCCTCCGCTCCCATGATGTTGGTATCATTGTTGTGCAACATGTGGCTGTCAGGAAAAGTAGCTGAGTAATGGAACAATTTGGTACCAGTTCCTGATTTAGATCTTTAGGCACAGTTCTTGTTTGGTATAGTAAATTTTTTCTTTAGTTTTAAAGTAAAATACAAGGACAAAATAAACTCGGACACAGAGCATGAAGCAATGTGTTAGTGTGTCTTAATTAGAAGAAAAAATGAATAGTCGTGGACAATTATTCAACAATAAGAAGCTGAATTTTTGCACCTACCTTAGTGGGTCTTCTTACAGTCATTTTATGAAATTGTCTTGCTTTGTCAGAACAAAAATATTAGTTACACACAGCCATTCACTCTTTTAATGAAAAGGCTGTTTTCAGTGGTCACTTTAGTAGTTACACCTGTTCAAGTGCTTTTTCAAGCAAATATCTAATGAGCCAGTAACATGGCAGACAGCAGTATTAATGTTAATTAATATTTTTAAAAAGTATTTTTGTATGTGCACATGGCTGAAAAGGCCAACTTTGGTATGTGGTGTAACAGGAGAATTACACAATTAAGGTTCTGCCTAGAAATGAGCAATTGTGTGCTTTTCATTTCGACAACAGTGTCTGAATAATGTTTAATCTGGGAAGGGTTAAAATGCCATTTCCAAACAATACGAAGTCCCTTATTTTATACTGAGAAAGATTATTAAAAAATATTCAGGACAGTTGCCAATTTTCTCAGGAGTGGATGTCCCAGAAAATTAGCACCAAGGTCGTGCAAAACTCAGAGAAAAAAAACCCAAGAGCTACATCTCAAACTCTACAAGGCCTCAGTTGAATGTTAAAGTTCAGAAAAAGACTGAACAATTGTGGGTTGCGTGGTTAGAGAAAAAGTATCTGAAGGAACAAGATTAGAACAAAGGTTGGCAATAATGCATAATGCCACGTTTGGTGAAAACCAAATACAGGAAACTATCACCTACACCTCATTCCAACTGTAAAGCAAGGTGGTGGAGGTGTGATTATTTGGGTTTTGCAGCCACAGGACCTGGGCACATTGTAGTCATTGAGTCGACCATGAACTCATCTAGTGTAGCCAAAATATTCTAAAGTCAAATGTGAGACTGTTTGTCTGACAGCTCAAACTTGGCCAAAAGTGTGTCATGCAGCAGAAGCAGAGCAACTCTAGCAGAATGGCTGCAAAAGAAAAGAATCGATGTGTTGCACTTGTCCAGTCAAATTCCAGACATCAACCTGATTGAAACACTGTGCATGAATAAATGCATGCAAACCTCAATGACCTAAAGTAATATTGTAAAGAAAAGTGCACCAACATGTGTCCGCAACAATGTGAGAGACTGATACTTGAAACAGTTACTTCAAGTTATTCCTGCTAAATGTGGCGCTACAAGCTGTCAAATTATGGTCTTTTCCCGCAGTACTTTTTGTTAAATAATGACACAGTGAGCACGGTGGCACGGTGGTTAGCACTGTTGCCGCACAGCAAGAAGGTCCTAAGTTCAATTCCACCATCAGGCCGGGGTCTTTCTGTGTGGAGTTTGCATGTTCTCCCCGTGTTTGTGTGGGTTCCCTCCGGGTACTCCGGCTTCCTCCCACCGTCCAAAGACATGCAACTTGTGGGGATAGGTTAATTGGATAATCCAAATTGCCCATAGGTGTGAATGTGCAAGTGAATGTAAGCGCGAATATTTGTCTGTCCCTGTGTGTTAGCCCTGTGACAGACTGGCGACCTGTCCAGGGTGTACCCGCCTCTCGCCCTATGATAGCTGGGATAGGCTCCAGCGCCCCCCGCGACCCTGAAAAGGATAAGCGGAAGCAGATGGATGGATGGTTAATGACACAGTGTAATATGGCATGTGTTGTTGGATCTGAATAATCGAATATATTTAAATAATTTTAAGACCTGGTAAGGACCAACTTTTTTTTATAATTGACTTAGGGTGTAAAGTTGGCTCTAGAATTCTTTGGGCACAAGTTTTGTAGTTTGTGGCGTTTTATTTAAAGAAAAAAAAGTGTGAACTTTCATCATTTTTATAAATGGTCCCAAATTTACAAAGGTTAAACAAACGACTGGACACAACAACATCCTTTTAAATGTGGATTATTTAAAAAAGAATAAAGGGACAAATCCTTTTGCAGTCAACGGTTAGTCAAGTCTGACTCTGCCTGACTCCGAAACCCATAGATATCATTATACGATGTGTTTCTTTGCTAGACATGCTGTGGTGCTGCTTGTTTGTCGGTCTTTCTGCCTGTTACTTTAAAAAACAATCTTGCTTTTGCAGTGCACTATATGTACTGCAAAAGCATATGTGACTATATGTGCCTTTGGGTATCTCAGACAGATTAGTTTCTGTTTTTTGTGTTTGTCTTTTCTGAGAAATGTGGTTGTTTCTGATATCTTAAGTGATTATTGGTCTTGTTTCTTACTGTCCCCATTAAAAGCTTCGCAAGTTATGAAAAATGTAATGTGCCCATTTTGTCATGAGAGGGCACTCTCCACCCACTGAACTACACCTTGCTTTTATGTATTTTTGCCATGCATTCAGTGCATGTGCTGTTTTAACTCCCATCTTTTATTTTTCTTTGTAGGGGCAGAAAAGGTGATCATAGCATGCAGGGACATGGAGAAAGCAAACGCAGCCGTGAAAGACATCATCGAAAGCTCAGGCAATGAACATGTCGTTTGCATGAAACTTGATTTGTCAGACAGCAAGTCTATACGAGAATTTGCTGAAGCCATCAACAAAGGTAACATGATTTTCTGGCTAAAGAAACATCCATATGAACACACATGAAAAGTTGCATATTTTTAAATCCCCCCCCCCCCCCTTTATTTTTTTCTTTTACTTTTTTCTACAGACGAGCCAAAGCTGAACATCCTCATCAACAATGCAGGTGTAATGGCCTGTCCCTTCGGGAAAACAGCTGATGGTTTTGAGATGCAGATCGGTGTCAATCACCTGGGTAAATAAAATCAGGCATCAGTCACACCTGGCCTGACTTATAGTCACATTAGTACCGACTAATCCTTCTCCAGACTTTTTGATTTGGGGGAGAGATTTGACAAATGTAGTTGTATCTAAAACAATTAGCATGTCCCAGGACATTTCCAAGATTTCTTTAAATGGCGTGAAAGAAATCAGAAAATAATATCTCAGGTAAAACTCAAACGGAAGCACACAAAACTGGTTGAAAATTCTTTAAAAGGTTTTTAATAGAGTTAATAAATTACAGTCTGCTTATGACAGGAAATATTTAATTTTACTCAGTGGTACAAGTAAATAACAGTGCCTCACATCCTAAATCAGTAGTCCCCAACCCCCGGGCCTCGGACCGGTACCGGTCCGTGAGTCGTTTGGTACCGGGCCGCAAGAGTAGAGGCTCAGGTGTGAAATGTATTGTTTTCCAGGGTTTTTATCGGTTTTCAGCGTTATTTTGTTATTGTTTTTATCGTTAACTCGGTTTTCCTGGGTCTTTTCACGTGTGTTATGAATAAATCTTCTTTTTTCGGTACCGGTACTAGTTTTATTTTGTTGTATTTATCCGTGACACTTTAAAGGCCGGTCTGTGAAAATATTGTCGGGCATAAACCGGTCCGTGGCGCAAAAAAGGTTGGGGACCGCTGTCCTAAATGACTCGAGGAGTAGTAGGCAGTGGCTTCAAACCACTCTGACCCACAGTGCTATGCAAAAGTCTTAACCCACACCTTCCACTTCCACTCCCTTCTATATATTCTTCTCCCAAGGGAGCAGACTTTTGTATTTTTATTATTATTTTTTTGGACCTATAAATCATTCCAATATAAAAACTGACTCAACTTAACAAAGAGCCACTTTCAAATAGTATCTTTTGCCACTTTTTTTGCAAACAGTCTGTCACAGTAACACATAATTTCTTCCCATTTTTTTTTTTTAGCTCTATTTGCAACAAAATGCCAAAGATGACACAATTTGACAGGCATAAAATTATATTTGTGTACCAACAAGGTGATTCCCAAACATTTAAAAGTCAAAAACGTACTATGAGCATTGGCCTAAGACGTTTTTTTATGGTATCGTATGAACTTGAGTGCAATTTCCATCCGTGGCTGCATTAATATGTCAACACAATTTTGAGGGTTGTGTTCAAATTTCAGGTTGGACTAGTCCCACCCTAGGCCTCCCCTTTTGACTTGCCTCTCCTGTCAGCTGTCAAATCCTTCAAAAGGTCACAAATGCATTGAATTGTTCAATACTCATTTCGTGATGTTGAAGTTGGATCTGACACTTTAGCCTAAATGCAACACTTCTTTCATAATCAGCATTTTTATGACTTTACTGCAGAACAGTAAAGTTTAAGCACATGCTTTAGATATGATAGACAGACATGAAGTAAAAGGTCAACTTCCTGCGACAATATTTCCTGATTCCAGCTTTTGGAATCAACTGATTCTGGAACCACTGATCATCGGTTGAAATGTTGTTTCCAACATTTCCAACCACAGACAATGAATTTGTGTTAACTGACCATTAACATAATGCAACACTGGACAAACATGGATGTGTCACCAAAATTTTACACATCACAGGTGTCCTCGTGGTTATTATAGAAATGTAGTTTTTTAAAAAAAGGGTTTTGCCCTTTTAATTATATTTAGGAAAATAACTTCACACATCATAAGTCTGATAAACATGCCCCACCAAAAGAAACAGACTCAAAACTTATAACTGACATCACGCACTTTTTAATTTGATGTTTTTGTGCAGAATTAGTGCAGCAGGATAGCATTCCTCTTGAAGTAACAGGAGCCACTTGTGTTGTTTGTTATTTAATTTAACGTAATTAAATTATAAGCTGTGGGTGGTCTTTGTAACACATTCTGTCTTATGGTATTTATTTGATGTAGTACATTTATTGTGAAAGTCTTTACCAAGTTAAGGTAAGTATTTTGGTAAGTACAGTATTTCGTAATTAGTGAAGTGTCACTATTTCCAAATACATTATCTTCACTCTGTTTTCTGAAACTGAAAATTGGATTTTAAAGTCATATTTCCTCCTTCTCCAGGTCACTTCCTGTTGACATATTTGTTGCTTGACCTGATTAAAAAGTCGGCACCGGCTAGGATTATCAATGTATCTTCCATGGCTCACTCCTGGGGCTCCATAAATCTAGAGGACCTCAACAGTGAGAAGCATTACAACCAGAATAAAGCCTATGCTCAAAGCAAGCTAGCCAACGTCCTCTTCACCCGATCACTGGCTAAACGATTAGAAGGTAAATAATGCACCTTACACGCTGTCATTTCTTTCTTTTAATTTGCCAGTTTTCTGTTCAAATCAAATGCATGACTAGTAGCTTTACTGTTGGTGATTTCATTCACTTTTTCCTTACTTTTAGGCACAGGCGTGACGACCTACTCTCTCCATCCTGGAGTTGTTCAGACTGAGTTAATTCGTCATCTGAATGGTGTCCAGCAATTCTTCATGAAGATGGTCAGTCCTTTTACCAAAAACTCTGTCCAGGGAGCGCAGACAACAATTTACTGTGCTGTTGACCCATCATTAGAGAAGGAGAGTGGCAGATACTACAGGTACACTTTTTGCTGTAACGCACAGAAATTATATTGCAGCTTGTTACACATAATCTAGCAACATATTAATACAGTGGCTTTCAACACTTAGTAGTTTTAGACCAATGAAAGGTAAACATGATGTTTAACTCATCAGCTCAGAGTAAAGACTACTTCTTACTTCTAACTAAATCAGATGAACAGTAAAGATATTTGCCATGAAGCAGTTATTTAAAGGTGTGAAATATGAAGCGAGATAAATGTCCAGTTAAAGTCAGAGTTTTCTGTGTCCCAAAAGTGTCTCTCTTTTAACCTGGACAAATCACTGTGATGATTTAAGCTGAAGACATAAGCTGTTCGGGAACAGGTTATGTTCAAGGTTTTAATGAAAAATGTAATGCATTTAATACCATGTTTTAAATGCATTATAGATTCCCTGGTAGGTGAATACATGTCGTATGTGGAACTTAGACGTGAATTACTAACATCACAAATGAAGCTACGCTGCAACGTTACAGCAGTGTAAACTGTGCACATATTGTCACCTGAATGTGCTTCAATTCATTTGGCAATGCAGAAAACGTATGCATGTTTGTATACTTGATTCAAATCTGCTGCAAAGTCTCATTTTACACTCCTGGCAAAGCAGCTCCTAGAACACAGAATAGAATAGGATTTCCTCATTGTTACAGTAACATTTACAACAAAATTAAGTGCAATCTCAAGAGTGTAAAGATCATTAACAGCAGTCTATAAACACTACACTATAAACTGTAAAAAAAAACAAAAAAAAAAAAAAACTATGTAAGATAAATAATACAAAAGCAACCTGTCTCTATTCTCTCAAATTGCACAACCCCTAATTACACCGAGCACATTTAAGTGGACATTGTAGCATTTTAATGCTTTTTATAGCTCTGAGAAAAAAAACTGCTATTCAGTCCTTCTGTCCTTTCTCTAACTGCACTGTCTGGCAGATGGTAGGAGTTCAAGAAGTAGGTGACCAGGGTGAGATGTATCCATTATGAAATCTTTAGAATCAGAATTACTTTTATTGCCAAGTTTGTACACAGTGTCATGGTGCAAAAAATATATATAATATATACAACTCTATATAAATATTACAAATTAGTACATAGAAAAAGAGTGTATACAAACTACCTACAGATATAAATATTATAATGTATTAGATATTATAACTATAATGTTTAATATTTAAAGGAGAGCACACATTTGTTAAGATTAAAATGTCCATTCTGCCGCACTAGATCTTGAGTTCAGCAGTTTTTTGTGGCAATTTAGATTGATCATTTAACCTATCCCCACCAACTGCATGTCTTTGGACTGTGGGAGGAAGCTGGAGTACCCGAGAGAACCCACGCAAACACAGGGAAAACATGCAAACTCCAGACAGAAAGACCCCAGCCTGATGGTGGAATTGAACTTAGGACGTTCTTGCTGTGCGGCAACAGTGCTAACCCACAATTTGCAGGCAAAATATATGAAATAACAGCTTCTCTCCATTAAAGAAAGTCGGAAGCAAAATGAATTATTCAAATGCAACGCAGAACAGAAAGTATTTAAAAACTGCAGGATTGTATTTTTTGATTTTGTTAAATAAATAAAAAGTGTAGATTATTCTACATTATTTGGTTACAACTGAATATTAAATTCCTAAAACATTTTAATGGCAAACTTTTGATTCATTGGATGTTCTTCATGCTTGCTAGTGTACAAATTTAGAAAAAGAAGCCACTGTTAATGTTGACTTATAGTCTTTAAGCAACAGTGGCTGACAAGCAGAGTGTTACTTGCTCAGTAGATGTTAACAAACATAAAATGTTCGTGCTACACAAGTGAACAAAGTGCTCACGTGATACATGCTTACTTACAGTGACTGTGCTCCTGCTAACTGTTCTGCGGCTGCCAAAGACGACAACGTGGCGGAGAAGCTGTGGGAGCTGAGCTGCAGTTTGCTCTCTTTAACGTGGGACTGAGACATTCAGAACTGAAAATAAAATCCTGGCAGTATATTCTGTTTTTTTTATTACCTGATGGTTTCATTATAATGTAGGCCATGCCAATCTTTTAACACTTCATTTTTATCTCAACAAGACAGCTGTAAAACTTTATTCTGCACATTGCAAAGTTCTGACGTTTTATTTGTTCCTTGGAAATAACAACACTTATTTCATAATCAGCATTTTTATGACTTTACTGCAGAACGGCAAAGTGTTAACACATGCTTTCAATATGACAGACAGACATGACGTAAAAGGTCAACTTCCAGATAAGAGATTTGACATTACAGTGTACTGCATTTTCACTTCCTTTTAGCCACACTCACTTCAAAATTCATTTTCCTCATCGTGTGTGTTTAATAGGGGTGCAACGATACACAAAATTCACGGTTCGGTTCAATACTTTGGTGTCACGGCTCGATATTTTTTTTTTCGATACAAAAAATGTTTATGTATTTTTAATTTGTCATTTATTAAAATTATAAATATATATTTTAACTCAAAAGTACAGTTTTTAAATGTAATGTTGCTGAAATAACAAAGTAATAAAAAAATAAATCTATCTGAAAAAGAAATCACTCATCTTTGGAAAAGAGAGTTTATTACAGAGAAATGGCTCTTTCCAAAATAAAAGCTATACTATACGCTTCTTCTGGGCTATATTCTCAGCAGCATATTAAACATATCAGGTCCCCATAAGGAGAATCATGTGCTAACGGCTGTCTAAATGACTCGGGTAAAGTTTGTAGCTTGCGTGCTTGTTGTTTTTGTCTGCTTCTACTTGTCTTTGCACTAGGATGATGTCGGAGTAAATGTGCAGTCATATTCGTTGTGTTCCCACTAGTGCTGTCAGCGTTAATCTCGTTGAAATGACGTTAACGCCACAACACGGCAAATCTCCGTTAACGAGATTTGCCGCAGATCGCCCCGTGCGTGGGGCTGGACGGCGTCAACAAGTTAACGAGCTAACTGCGCTAACGCACTAGTTCCCACCCATGTAATTGACCATTGCGTGGCACATCCGTCATAATATTTTACTTTTGTCCATGACGCGCTTACCTTCAGGGTCATACGTCACATGAAAACCAAAATAGTTCCAAAGGCCACATCTGAATGAGGGTGGGGGAGGTTCAATTTGCCATGTTGCAACGAGCTTAACTTCTGTCTTGCTAGCTTGCCCTGCGGTCAGTGAATCTGGGTTCGACTACTCCGCCTAGGCTGCACTGTCAAGCGCAGATCCACTGAGCGCTCAACACAGACAGCATCGCCAGAAGGAAAGTTGATAAAATAAATTTAAAATTTTGTATTGTTCGATACATATGCGTACCGAACCGAAAGCACTGTATCGAACGGTTCAATATCGATGCGAGCATTGTTGCACCCCTAGTGTTTAACCCTGACATTTCCATATATAGTAGTTATATTGATTGGCTTCTATAATTAGACACTGAAGCAATAATATGTTTAAAGAAGTAGATAGGGCTTTGGTTAAAAAAATAAATAAATAAAAAAACAGTACAGTTTATTGACCCTGCTATCAGAACATTTTTCCCTACCAAGGTTTAGTAGGACACTCTAATAAAACAAAAAATCTGTAATAACTTTTGTATGGTACCGTTTTACAGTCTAAACACAACACTCCTTTCAAGACCAACATTTTTATTACTGCAGAACAGTAAAGCTGCAGGAAAATGTTTTGAACAAAAGGTAAGGCTTTATTTATGGCTGCTCAATATTGCAAACAGGTGGAACAGAGAAAGCTTGGGACAGGAGGGCACAGAGTAGACAACACACAACACAGGGAAGCCAAATAACAAACCCTAAGAACTAGAACTCCGGAAATATTAGGACAGAAACATAAATGCTAACAGTGACAACCATGAATAACAAACAATCAAGAAACACAAATTAACCAGATACAAAACACTGTGTCACCGACCCAGGACCGTGACAGTTATATTGATTGTCTTCTAATATTAGACACTGATGCAATATATTTGAAGAGGCAGATAGGCCATTGGTTAAAATCAAAGAGTACAGTTTATCAACCTTGCTATCTGATCATTTTTCCCTCGTGAGGTTTAGAAAGTCACTCTAGTGAAGATATTTTTTTGTTTCAATAACTTCCTTGCCTGGAAGCTTAGTCACTTTAACATGTTATTACTGTTGTTGTTGTTATCTCTCACAATAACAGTTTAAAAGAAATCTGGATCTATGTAGTGCCCTTGACTTATTAGAGGGCACAAATGGACGACGCTGTATTACCCATGCAGGCTACATCGATGCAATGTGAAGTTACATTTCAAGTGAGGTGCAGGTCAAAGTTTCCTAGTTACCCACATACCTAGATTACAATTCACCCGTCATTAACTGTTGTTTGGCTATTTCTGCTCTGTACTGATTTATAAAAAATTAAAAGAAGCTTAAATATTTGGTTTATCAATGTTTAATACAAGGTGTGTAATTAATTGGATAATATCTGCATGATAATTCATAATAGACTGCAGTCTTGTTTACATTTTTTACAAAAACTTTTCTTTTTACTTTCTGACATTAAACTGACTCATGGAGAGCAAAAAATGTTTAGGTTAATTGTGTTATCGCCAGTTTTATTAGTCAACTGGATCAATATCACCTAATTTTTTATGGCCTCATTAATCCATAAATGATGTCTCACAGGTTTGTTGCCCATGGACAACATCAACAGGCATTCATCAGGTATAAAGTAACTGCATCCCCTTCATCAGGTTTTCATCATCTTTAAACATTAAGCGCCCTCAAGTAATAATAGAAACAGTGATTTAAAAAAACTTTAAACTGTGCAAAAAAGTTAATGACATAGGTTAATTTTCTTCAAGAGTAATGGATGAAAATCGGCCTGTAGGGCTAAATCTGGCTTATTTACTTAGTAATAAGTAATATCACATCAAATAAACAAAAGCAAGAAAATATCTGATAGTAGGGCCAAACAGGTCAGGGGAAAAATGCTAAGAGAAGGCAGACAAAGCAAAAACTCGGGAAACGCTGCAGACCTGAGCTAAACCGATAACAAATGGATAAATGGGCTTAAACTGTGACTCACTGCCAGAACAGGGTTCAAGAGGCCAAGTTATTGTGAGGATTAGAGATATATTTTGCTGTTATTGTTAATCATCATCCTCATTACCATTGCATTAATAATACAATCTGCAGTATTGATATTGTATTCAGATGTTTAAACATATTGGTACCCAATTAGCCTTTATTACAGGTGCAGTGATAACCACTTTAAACTGTTGAGTTGAATCTATAATCTTAAATGCGTTTGAATGCTTGTTATAATCTTAAATGTGTATGTGCTGAAACTGAGTGCATTTCATGCTGACACACACACACACACAGTAGATAGACTCATTTATAGGTGAGAGGTTAGTCATGTTTGCTGGCAACTGCAAAATTGTCTCTGCAAAAAGAGGAACAGTTTCTTGCAGGGTGTGGGTCAGAAGGCTGACAGGAAGCATCTGCTGTGGAGATGAAGAAAATGTTATTTTTAAACTGTGTTAAAAGTCATTGTGGTTATGAAACCTATGTACGAACTGTATCTCTTTGACGTGAAGGGGCGTCATTAAATTTTTTTTTTACAGTTTTGTCTATGAATAAAAATGAGGTCAGAAGTAGTCAGAACATTAATCAGAAGTAATATAAGTTGTGTAGAAAGGCGGGGCGAGTTTGGAAGTGATCCAATCAGAATTTATTTTCTTGTGCAGAATGGTACGTTTGATATGTTCCCGGGAAACGGGGGTGTGGGTGGAGGGGCTTATTTATTCCCATGCTCTTCTCACGGAAAACCAATAAAATTTCAGCATTTGTAAGGAGAAGAGCGCACCTACCAACGCATTTCGCATTTGATGTCAAGGAAAATAAAATGGAGCAACTCCTGCTGGTAAAAACAGACAAACTTTTACACTTTTTATTTTTCAAGTCAAATGAGTCAAATTTAGATTTATTCTGTTATTATCTTGTGATGCCTAGTCGACTGAAACTAAAATAATTTAATGCCTTAATTATAACTAAAACTAAATCCTAATTTGCTGTCAAATTCAACACTGGACCTGCTAAAGGTTAAACCAGCCTGAAGCCTGAACTCACACACTGGGTACATTACTTTATCCTTCATTACTTCAGCTCATTATTATTTATTACTGAGACAGACACATTATTGATCATCTAATAATAACTTATCAACATCTGCGTTTCCTTATACCAGAATATTCAATGTTCTGCTGTGTTAAGACCCTGAAATATTTTGATCAAGTTAATAAAATCATGGATTTGATTCATTTAATCGTTAAACACAAAGGGAGGTGACAGGGGATTTCTTAAAATCACCCCGCAATTCTTCAGCTGAGACACTTGAGTTAGAAAACACAAACACTGCAGTTGTCTTTACTCGCGAGGACAAGTGACAGAGCGCTCCTACACGTAAGAGACACTCACGGACTTGTGTTCTGTCACCGTCTGCCTTCTTTATTTATACAACAGGAATTAATACGTTCGTTCAGTGACATCAGCATGTGCGTATGTGATTGTGATTGTGTGTGTGTGTGTGTGTGTGTGTGTGTGTGTGTGTGTGTGTGTGTGTGTGCAAGGTCAGAACTGCTTGTTCAACTTCTTATTATCGCTGTAGAAAGATTCAGATACAAATATCAGAACACGTTTCATAAAGAACAATCAGTTCTGAGCAAGGAAAAGATCATCATGCAGCATTCTATCACAAACAAACTTGTATCATAAAGAGCTTATACTGACTAAACAAATACAATTTTCTATTGACAGGTGGGTAATAAAGACAATGCTTGTTGGTTGCAATTCTACCTTGTAATTCTGTGGGGCTGTGGTTTCTTGATAATGGTAATAAGATCATAACACTAACCAGGAAAACCAGTCTATTGTTCCTTATGTTGCTTAAAAATTCAATTCATAGACCAAGCCCTTGGGGGAAAAAATAAATAATTATTCATTGTTTTAAAGAATCTTATGCTGCTCAACATTTAACTTCATATTTTAAATTTCAAAAGTCAACCATAAATTTGTATTTTTATTCATTTATAATTAGGTCAACTGTGATCATTTTGAGTAATTAGAGGAACTTTAACATGCAGCATTTAATAAACATCCTCCTAATAAGTAAGCTATTTGTTCTGTGGTATTATTAGAAACTATTTCAGTTCAAAAGTTACCTTAGAGATATTGATACTCATGGACATTCTTGGCTTTGAATATCTACTTGCCCATTAAACGTGGTCTAATCGTTTGTGAGGCACTATAAATGTGTGCACTGAAGTCCTTCATCTCCATGGCCACGTACAGCATGAATCATTAATGTTTGATAAAGAAAAGAAGCTGCCTATAAGAACGGCAAGTCCAGCAGTGATACCATCAGTGAGGGAAACTGCCAACGGGATGGATGTAAGGATACAGTGATGCATGACTAAACTGGACTAACTACACTGTTTCACTCAATAACTCGCTCCACTTTTTTCTGATCTGCTGCCATGGCGATTGCATGCTGAAGATTTCTGTTTTTTTAATTTATTTATTTTTCAGTGATTTTCTGTCACAATAGACAGCATTGCAGTGGTGGGAATTGCATGCAATTTTCCAGGCGGTGAGGACACTTTAAGAAGTTTCTGTCTGTCTGTTATTATTTTACTCCCTAATTTGATTGTTGTGCGTCACATGGTGTATAGTTAGATCCAGAAGTATTTCGACATGGACATTTTTGTGTTTTTGCATCTGTGAACCACCACAGTGGATTTGAAATCAGTCAAGATTATGAAAGTGCAGACTTTCAGCTTTGATTAAAGGGGTTCGACAAAAGTATTAGATGAATTGTTTAGGAACTGCAGTCATTTTCAGAGGCTCAAAAGTAATTTGACAGGTTGTTACAAAAAACTTGATAGCTGTCCACTGGAACACCCAAAAGATTTGTTCCTGAGGTGAAGGAGGCATTGCTAGGCTTAATCTAGCAGATTCTTAAAAAGACACAAATGGTGGTATACAGAGGCAAAAACTGTACCATTCCCCAAATAGTATATTAGGAACAGTGAAAAATCTTTCACTATAGTTACATAAAGTTTAAAAAGTGTTTTATATGTATTTTCTCCCAAAAAAGGAGAGGGGCTTGACAATTTCTGGAAGGTTCTGGTGAACGGGGAGAAACTGCTCTGTGCCAATTCCCAAAGAGAGATTTGACTTAAGCAGCTGGTATGATCCTGATGACAACAAGCCGGGTAAATCCCGCACAGCCAAGGCTGCTCTCATTGACGGGTATGGCCCCATATCTCCTTTAGATCTGCTTATCTGTTTCACAAATGTGCGCCTATCAATACAGTCATATAAACTACTCACAACTAATCATAAAATATAAGCAATTTAGTGCTCAGTCACCTTCGGTCATAAATGTAGCACATGATCATTAAGGCAGTAAAATGAGACACAGCGCTGATGGATACAGTTGTGTTAAGAAAAAAGTTTTGAGGTTTTACATATCAGGATTAAAAATCATCCAGTTCTATCAGGTCTTAAATTTGGGCAAGTACAACCTCAGATGAACTACAAAACGTGACATATTACGCTGTGTCATTATGGGTTTAATTCAAATTGAGCCAAAATGCAGAAGCAGTGTGTGAAAACCTGAGGACACCCCATGATTCAGTAGCTTATAGAATCAACTTTAGCAGCAATAACTTAAAGTTTTCTGCATGACTTTATCAGGCAGGCACTTCACTGTGGAGGAATTTTGTCCAACTCATCTTCGCAATGTTGTTTCAGTTTATTGAGGTTTGCAGGTCTCAACACATCATTTCAGTCTGTTTGAGGTCTGGACTTTGAGGCATTCCAACACCTTGATTATTTTCATTTTAGCCGTTCTGTTGTAGATTTGCTGGGATCATTTTCCTTTTGCATGACTCAAATTGGGCCAAGCTTTAGCTGTTAGACAGATTGCTGCACATTTGACTCTAGAATACTTGGGTAAACAGAAGAGTTTGTGGTTGACTTAATGACTACAAGGTCCTCAGATCCTGTGACTATAAAACAAGTCCAAACCACCGTCCTGATATGTGTTTACTGTGTGTTATGGCCACACATCTCCACTTTGGTCTCATCTGTCCAAACGAGTCCTGTGGTTTGTCCAGATGCAACTTTGCAAACTTAAGCAGTGCTGAAATGTTCTTTTTAGAGAGAAGAGGCTGGTAAATCATTTCAAACAAGTAGAGATGGCACGATACCACTTTTTTTATGTCCGATACCGATACCGATATCATAAATTTGGATATCTGCCGATACCGATATGAATCCGATATAGTGTGTTTTTTAATCAGTAAAACTGTTTTTTTAATATCTTGCTGCTTTTTGTATAAGTTCATACTCAAGTTAAAAAACAACAACAACACTAAAGCTATTCTGTTATACCTGTATGTAAAAAAAAACAAAACACACTGCACCCAAAATATTTCATAGATCAGCAACACTGATCAATCTAATAAAGTTAAACCTACCCCATCCTCCCTATTCTGGTATTTTAAAGAGTACTTAGCAGAAATATTAAGCAACCTAACTAATAGGGTTGCAAACTCCCAGCAAAAGAAAATAGGGAACCACCCTCTTCCTCATGATGCTTAATCAATGTAATCAACTTTAATTTGATGCAGGGTGAAAAAAATTCACAGAAATAAATTATTTTTCAAGAATAATTAAATAGATTCAACATCTTTCTTCAACAGAATTGCAGACTGCACAGATGGTACCTTCCCAAAAGAAAAAGTACTACTACTAAAAAGTACTAGGGTATATTAGACTTAACAGTTACTATATACAGTAATGGACTTCTATACATTTTACATCAGATTAAAACTTTGGGTGTAAGATTCAGATAATTATTAAATAATTAAAAGCTAGATATTTTAAATGAGAATAAGAAAGAAAAGTATGTCTTTGTGCCCCCTTTTGCCTGTTAATGCCCTATCGGCCCCCCTGGCTAAACTTTGCTAGATCCGCCCCTGCACAGTTACCAGCCGTCAGCTGCATAGAAAAAGATCCTGGTCTAGAAAGTAATATTAAATAAATTCTAACAACAGCTTATCAAGCTTAATAGTGCTGCTGTTGTTCAGCCGCTGGTTTCCTCTTTCTGGTGAGAAGTGGGCCAAAAACAAAGAAGAGAGACGGACTCGCGACAGAAAAGCCGATCAGCTGATCATTAAGCAGTTTCACGATTGAAGTAGCAGCAAGAAGAGAGAGAGAGAGAGAGAAAGGCAGTTGCTCTATATATCGGTTGTTAAGCTTAACGCGGGAATGCTTTACAAACATTCAGAGATGAACTTACACACTTGCTTTACTTCTCTCTGAGATAACTTCCTCGGAGATGAAATGTTTGCTAGCAGGCTACAAATACACACAGCCGCTCTATCACGTGACCACACTGCTCCGGCTCGCCATGTCGCCAAGTTTTGTGAGGTGCTTTTTTGATATTTAATGGATCGGATTACATTTTTTATTTCTCTCCGATATCCGATCCAGTAATTTAGGTCAGTATCGAGATGAGAGAGTAGAGATGGACCGATACCGATACGTAATATCGGATCGGTCCATCTCTACAAACAAGTCATAGATTTGCTAGGACTGCCACTCCTGGGACAATGAAAAACTGTCTTGAAAGTTTTCCACTTGCCTATAATAATTCTCACGAGTCATTGCTGTCTTACTTCTCTGACATTGTGTAATCACAAACCTGAATACTTCACACCAACAAACCGCCAAAACATAACTGATCAACAAGTGTGAGGTGCGCAAACTTTTGGATCAGTAAATAAAGTTTGTTTGATATGCAGGGCTTGGCTGCTAGGCAACCAGTTAATTTCTATGGAAGTAGTGAAGATCTTTTTTCACAGATTGCTTCTCCATTTTGGCTTAGTTTGCTTGTTTGTTTATTTGTTTTCATAAATAAAACCATGGTGTAATATGTCATGTGTTTTAATTCACTTTAGGTTGTATTGATCTATCTTTGTGACCTGGACCAAATTATATTTGTCATGTCCAGATATGTAAAACTCCAGAATAGAAAGAGAATGTACTTTATTTTTCCACAATTTAGGTTTTTCCTTTCACAGTGTTTTACCAAACTGCAGTGTTTTGTCTTCAGCTCCTTTGTTTTAACCTGCAAATCTGCCTTTCATTTGCATTAGTTTCCTTTCTTTTGGTGGAGTATTGCACTGAAATTGTGGACAAACCAAAAATAGAAACTGATTATAGGTTTGTACAATAGAAACAGCTGTACAGCGTTAGAGTCTGCATCACACTGTAAATGCAACACATGGGCGACTGTGGTTCTGGGGGTTGGGAAGCTCATCTTGTAAACAGAAGGTTGCCGGTTTGCTCCCCAGCTCTGTTTGTCCTGGTCGTTGTGTCCTTGGGCAAGACACTTCACCTACCGCCTACTGGTGTTGGCCAGAGGGGCCAATGGCGCGATATGGCAGCCTCGCTTCTGTCAATCTGCCCCAGGGCAGCTGTGGCTACAACTGTAGCTTGCCTCCACCAGTGTGTGAATGTGAGAGTGAATGAATATTGGAATTGCAAAGCGCTTTGAGTGTCTAGAAAAGCGCTATTTAAATGCAATTCATTATCATTATTATCATTTATGAGAAATAATCTAAGAAGGAAGAATTTAAACAGTAATTAGAACATCCCATTGCCTGAATCTGACCTTGTTATTTTTTTTTTTTTTTGGTATTTTCAGGTTTAATGAATTCGACCACAGGTTTTTCGGCATCAGTGACAGTGAAGTGGAACAAATGGATCCTCAGCAAAAACAGCTCCTTCAGTGTGTCTACAGGGCTTTAGAAAATGCTGGAATTCCAATGGAAAAAGCCAGTGGGACCAGAACAGGAGTGTTTTTTGGTAAGGTACTAAAAGCTTACTTGTGTTTTTGTGTTTTGTGTTACAATAATGGGTGCTTGATCCAAAACAAAGCTACTGACACCTTTTTATACCAGAATTGCATTAAAAATTTACATCCATTATAATGAATAATGTTAAAATGATAAGTGCATGACCCCTGTGTTTTATGTATCTCTGTAGGAATAATGAACAGAGATTATGAAACAAGAGCTGCACGTGTGCACCCAAGTTTGATCAACCACTGGACTGGCACAGGGCTTGCCATGAGTATTGCAGCAAACAGAGTCTCCTATGTCTTTAACTTCACCGGACCTTCGCTGTCCTTAGACTCTGCCTGTTCTTCATCCCTTGTGGCTCTTCATCTTGCCTGTCAATCAATAAAACAAGGTCTGTCCAGCATAGATAACTTCAGGTTAATTAGCAATAGAGGAAATCATTCTGTAGTGTCGTATTTATTTAGAAAGTGGCGTTAGCGTTTAATTGGGATGATATGATGTGTTTTATCTTATCAGGGGATTGTGAAATGGCTGTCTGTGGAGGGGTCAGCTGCATCCTTGAGCCAAGACTGCTTGTTGCGCTGAGCAAAGCCAAGATGATCTCACCTGATGGAACCAGCAAACCTTTTTCCAGCAGAGCAGATGGATACGGCAGAGGGGACGGATGCGGAGTAGTTCTCCTAAAACCACTGAAAAAGGTCAGCATATGCAGATTAATTATTTTTTAAAATGTCAAATAGTTCAGGAATTTAAACATTAAATGGACAGTTTGCCAAAGTGCCAAACCCAGACGTTGGCGATGTATTAGCTCAACCAGCTGATGATCCATCACAACTCATAGATTACTATAATACATGAAGTACAGAAAGGAAGTTATTAGTTGTCTTGTCATTGATTGGCTCTGTTGCACAAACTAATGATGACTTAAATCCACTGAGAAGTACAGCAGGATCACAAACTGTCATATTCATTACAGTTAATCTAGTTTAGCTCAAATCTGAGCAATATTCTAGGGGGAGTTGCAATCTTTGTGAATTATGGAGGGACAGACAGATGGGCGATGAACACCTCGCCATCGCATAGAGCTGTTGGTCCTTCGGGAGGATGAGCTAAAAACACAACAATGACTCCCTTTAACTTTTTTTCATATTCAGTGATCAATTGCAAATAACTGCAGTGACCAACTGTACACTTTCCATCAAACGTGATTGACCTGCTAGCTTAACATTATAAAAATTGTCTCCAACAGTTTGGTTTAGTGTTAAATTTGAATTTCAGCTGATTAAACAGTTTTTTTGCACGGTTAGTTTAGTTTTAATCAACCAGCTTATATAGAGGATATTTTCAAATGTATTTTCTGTAGCTGTACAAGTGGCTCCATAGTACAGTGGTTAAAATATTTCTCTAAAATGTCCAGGACAAATATGGGCAATTGCATTTGGAAGAGCATGTGAAAAAATATCTGTGCCAAATCAAAAATATGGATCCATCCACTGTGTCAATCCGTTGTGAAAAAGGAAGCAGTTAAAAGAAGGGTTTCTTTTTTTATAGCTTTACACAAAATAAAAAGAAAAGGAAAATAGAGAAAGTTCCACTTAATTTAAGACAAAGTGGAAATCTCTGCAGTATTTATCTCAACAGCTGAGCAACTTACATCAGTTTCTATAATTATAACTATAAGCTAAAGTTCAAATATGTCGTGTCACATACAGTGGAGCCCCAACTTACGAAATTAATTCGTTCCAGAGGGTTTTTCGTAAGTCAAACTTTTCGTAAGTCGAAGCACCTTTTCCATCGCCTTTTGAGTGAGGCGATGCTGGCTGAAGACGAAGTTCTTGGTGGAGGCTGAAGAAAGCATATGAATGTATGTATGCATACATACGTACGTGTACATGTACATAACATTATGGAATTTAATTCTAAACATTAAAACTAAAACTTACACTTATGTTAATTAATGTACGTAAGTACACTGTGCAATGATATTTTTTTAACATTTTTTTTAAAATCTCTCATATTTATGCCTTATGCCGGCCCCATTATGAATGAACGATAGGCTAATTGCAAACGAAAAGCACACGAAATAGCGCACTGCAACAACAATACGTCTTTCACGTGGAACAGCAAAACGCATTTCGCAAATGGATTTCATTACCTGGGCATTTTGACATATCACGGGCAAAAATATTACCGTTAAGTGCCTTCGTAACTTTTTTCGTTAAATGGGGTCTTCGTAAGCCGGGGTTCCACTGTATTTGACTCTGGTGTTAGATGTTCTTTAACAATACACACTTTTATTCATGTTTCATTTTCATCTTTTTGTTGCTTGACAGGCTCTTCAAGACCATGACCATATCTGGGGTATAATCAGCAAAACTGCAGTAAACCAAGATGGCCGCTCTGTTACTCCAATCACCAAACCATCCATGACACAACAAGAGGAGCTCCTCCGCAGAATCTATTCAGAGTCTGACCTTGCAAATGTCCAGTACATAGAGGCACATGGGACTGGAACCCCAGCTGGAGACCCAACAGAGGCAAGAAGCATTTCCAACGTCATTGCTAAATCTAGACCTTCTGGTTCAAAGACACTCTGGATTGGCTCTGTAAAGAGCAATATTGGACACACAGAATCTGCTGCTGGAGTCGCTGGACTCATTAAGGTTCTCCTGATGATGAAGCATGAGACCATTGTTCCTTCGGTGTTCTACACTGATAAGGCTTCCGGTGTAGATACCACAGCACTAAACATTAAAATTCCTAAGGAACCAGAAAAATGGGAATGCTCTAGTGCAAGAGTTGCAGGAGTTAACAACTTTGGTTTTGGGGGAACAAATGCACACGCCATTGTCACACAGCACATCCAGTCATATTCTAAGCAAAGGCATGATGAAAAGCAAGTCAAGTATTTTGTCATATCTGCAAATTCTTCAAAATCACTTAACATGATGATGGAAGATACCATCAGTCAGCTACAGGCAGAAAACCGGTTTGATCTAGATTCTTTGCTCTACACGTCAGCTTGCAGAAGAACCCACCAAAAACATAAATACAGAAAAGCCATCACAGTGTCTTCTGTAGTTAATCTAAAAGAGAAGCTAATTGCTACTGTTGGCAAAAATATCAGTGTTGCCTTCTCAGATCCAAGGTTAGTGTTTGTTTTCTGTGGAAATGGTGTCACCTACCATGGTATGTGCATGCAGCTACTAAAAAACGAGCCTATATTCAGAGAAAAGATCAAAGAAATTAAGGACCTTTTCCAAAAGCTGAGTCCTCTGGACATCCTGGATACTCTTGAGAGCGAATTTGAGAGCAGCGACTTCAGAAACCCAGACGTTGTCCAACCCCTCCTCTTTGCTATTCAGGTTGGGATTACTACCTTGCTCAGGCACTGGGGAGTCAAAGCTGATGCAATTCTTGGACACTCTGTTGGTGAAGTGGCAGCCGCTCACTGCTCTGGTCTCTTGTCTCTGGAGGATGCGGTAAAAGTCATATATTTCCGCAGCACTCTCCAGAGAAAAGTCACCGGGGGAAAGATGCTCGTGATCAGCAACATGGCTGTATCAGAGGTATCTTCACTGCTCCCTCCTTACTCTGGTAAAATTGGCCTTGCTGCATATAACAGCCCACAGTCCTGCACCCTTTCAGGTGAGGCAGATGCAATTGAGCGCTTCCATAAGGAGCTAAGCACCTCAGCCAATAGTCAGAATCTGTTCCTTCGTGTGCTGGATGTCCCTGCTGCTTATCACAGCCACATGATGGACCCAATTCTACCAGAAATTGTGCAAAAAATTGGCATCTTACAGGCAAATGATCTTGACACAGAGTTGTTCTCAACAGTGACAGGGAAGGAAGTCCAGCAGGGAGATTTCTGCACAGGTGAATACTGGGCTAGAAACATTCGTGAGCCGGTTGCTTTTGAGCAGGCAGTACAGTCAGCAACTAGAGGAAAGAAGCACACTGTGTTTGTTGAGATAGGGCCAAGAAGGGCACTGCAGAGAAACATTATGGAATCTCTGGGAAATGACACGGCTGTCCTTGCCTCTGTGCAGCCAGAAAGAGATCAAGAATCAGTCATGTCTGTTGTCTCTAAACTGTTTGAGCTCGGCGTTCAAGTAGATTGGAACACCTTCTATAAAGGCTATGAGACAGTACCTCTGCCTTTTCCTGAATATCAATTTGACTGCTCAGACAGGGATGTTATCATTGGGGCAGCACAGAATAACACAGCAAGCAATCATCCTGTGCTGTGTCAGACGGGAAGTGAAAGCAACATTTTCACTTGTGATCTAAAGTCCGACTCTTCTTTCTACTTGAAAGAGCACAAGCATAATGATGTACCCATCATCCCTGGTGCTTTCTATGCTGAGCTGGGTTTAGCTGCATGCATGGCCAGTGCTAAACCAAAAGTACCTCTCAGTTCACTGCAGCTCAGTGTCAATTTTCACAGACCATTTGTTTTAACACAGAATCCACCTGAAATGAAAGTGCAACTAGAACAAACAGAGAGGGAAACCAGATTCACCGTTCTCTCCTCATCTGTAGTTTATGCATCAGGCACTGTGGTTTCAAAGAAAGAGAGGCTGATTGAGGAGCAGCGCATTTCACTAAGCTCCATCAACAAACGATGCACATCTGTAGTGAGCTTTCAGGAGTTTTATGGGTATCTCTCAAGGAGGCTTTCAGTATGGAGACATCTTCCAGAATAAGAAGGATGTGCACTATGGAGATGATCTGAAAGAGGCTTTTGCAAAAGTCTCAGTTCCAGAAGAACTTCAGCCTCATTTGCATGACTACTGCATTCATCCTGTCATGCTGGATTATCTGATGCAGCTTCTCCCAGTTGCAGTAGAGCACATCTTTGCTGGCAGGTCAGGATTTCCTGCCAAAATAGGAAGTCTTACAGTCTTTGAACCTTTGCAAAATGAGATGACTATTTATCTGAGAGCAACTGATGTGGGCACTGATCACTTTGGGGTTTGTGGGTGCTTTGCAGACAAGGAAGGCAGAGTGTTGGTTGAGGTCAAAAATGTCATAATCAAGTACCTAGGCAGTCATTCTCATGTGGTAGATGAGTACTTCTACCACAATGCCTTCAATGTTGTCCCAAATGATCACATTGCTACTCCTCCTCCAAAGGCGTTGGTGTTCTGTGATACTTTAGGGATTGCTGATGGTCTAAAAAAATATTTGGACTCAGCATCTACTTACATTCCCATCACATATGCAAAGGACATCTTGGGCAATGGTTTCCCTTCTCTTTTGGCAAGTCTTAAAATCACAGATATTAGAGAAAACTTTGATGAGGTCTTATTTTTGTGGGGCAATGAAGACTTCTCATCACGGCCAGCTGAAATCATCCTGCAGAGTCTAGCTGACTGCTGTGAGATTTTCCGCCAAATAGTTGTTGAGCTAAAGCGAATTCACTTCCCCAAATCAATTAGAGCCATAACCTACCGTTCATCTGACATCACAGTAGACCACGTAAGTCCAGGTTTTGCTCTTGTTGGTATGACACGATCGTTCGCTGCTGAGATACCAGATCTTTCTTTTCAGCTGATTGATGTGAGCAGGATCTCTCCTGAGGACATTGCAGCTCTGTCTGATGTCCTAAGGTCATACCCATGCAGCAAGCACCCAGAACTGGTGGTAAAAGATGGACAGGTCTTGAAACCTTCCATTGTGCGCACCCCACTAGAAATCACTGACAATGATGTTGGCACTTATACATCTACAGTGTCTGAACCTTGTGTTTTTCTGACAGCTGATCCTCATGAAATTACGAAACTGAGTGCCATTCGCTCTGACGAGGAGGCTGAGCCGATCAGTGATACATTCATTGAAATCCAGCCCAGTAAGATATGTGTTCACTCTTCCGACTATTTCCCAGTCAGCACTTCAAATCTAAAATTCGGCAAAACACTGTATTGGAACAAGCACTCATCTCAGAAACACAAGCTGCTCGCTCTTGACTTCAGCGGTACTGTCATTGCAGTTGGAAAAGATGTAAGGAAATTCAAAGTGGGAGAACATGTTGCTTCCTGTTATCCTGTGGTGGCAGCAAGTAAGATCAGAGTACCACAGGAAGTGTGCTACAGCACCAAAAGGTTCCCCGTCCTCAGAAAAACACCTTGTGTTTCCTACTTTGTGCTAGCATGGGAAATCCTTCATCGAGCCTTGCTCGGAGCCAAGCGTAATATAACAATCATATGCTCTGTGCCTGATTCTGCACTATTGAAAGTCTTGGCATTTAGCGCTTGCAAATCAGGCTGGAATGTAAATGTTGAAACGCAGTGCAATGGGACTTTTGTAGGTGCCAGTCAGTTGGGTGCAATTGTCATTCTGCCTCCATTTGATGAATCCCTAACTGCTCAAATTTGCAACTTTCCAGGGTTGCAACATGTTGTAATCGTATGTGAATCTCCGAAGCAGGATCTAGTCGTTGAGGAAGTGTTCCAAAGTGCAAAGGAAGGTGTTCATGTACAGATAATTCAGATGCCAGTCATTTTCCAAAAGGGATTCCTGAGAACACACAGGCCATACCTTTATAACTGGCTTAAGTCCTTAAACCTTGATGGGAAATTGGCTCTTGAAAGCTTTACCTTTCAGAGTGCAAAATCTGAACGAAAAAGCATTGATTCAGCAAAACCAGACTCATATTTCAGCTCCAAGAAATTGGCTGCCGTAGCTCTAGAAAATGATGTTGGCAGCACACTGTCTGAGATTCCACTTCTCCCAACAAAAAAACGGCTTTTTCGAAAGAGGTCTGTGTATGTAGTGGCAGGTGGTCTTTCTGGTCTGGGCTTTGAGACTGTTAAGTTCATCTCACAAAGAGGTGGTGAGTACATTGTCATTCTCTCCAGAAGCAAGCCCACACCAGAAGTACAGCAGGAAATCAACAATGTGGAGAAACAGTGTGGAAACAGCATCAACAGCATGGAGTGTGACATATCTGTTTATGAGAATATGCACAAAGTCATCAATGTCATTGGCAAGAAGTTCCCTGGTTTTCCGATCAGAGGTGTGTTTCACAGTGCAGTAGTCCTCCTTAAATTCTCCTTAAATTGCTGGCTGTCTGAGTGGTGTCCCAGAAACGATGTGGGCTTCATAGATAATTGGCAAACCTTCTGGAGGAAACCTGGTCTTGTTAGGAGAGATGGCATCCATCCCACTTTGGATGGAGCAGCTCTCATTTCTAGAAATATCGACAAATTTATTAAACCCCTCAAAACATGACTATCCAGAGTTGGGACCAGGAAGCAGAGTTGCAGTCTTACACGCCTCTCTGCAGCTTCTCTCCTCCTGCTACCCCCCCAAAAACCCATCTCCATAGAGACTGTGTCTGCTTCCAAAAAGACAAAAAACAAACTAAAAACCAGCAACAAACAACTTAAACATTTACAAAGAAAGAACAATACAGTATCCACATCTGAACCAAAGAGTAAAACAGTGAAATGTGGATTATTAAATATTAGGTCTCTCTCCTCCAAGTCTCTGTTAGTACATGACTTAATAATTGATCAACAAATTGATTTACTCTGCCTTACAGAAACCTGGTTGCAGCAGGATGATTATGTTAGTTTAAATGAATCAACACCCCCGAGTCATTCTAACTACCAGAAATCTCGAAGCACAGGTCGAGGGGGCGGTGTGGCAGCAATTTTTCACACCAGTCTATTAATTAATGAAAGACCCAGACAGACTGTTAATTCATTTGAAAGCCTGATGCTTAGCATTGTCCACCCCAGCTGTGAAACTCAGAAACCAGTCTTACTTGTTATCATCTATCGTCCACCTGGGCCTTACACAGAGTTTCTGTCTGATTTCTCAGACTTTATATCTAATTTAGTTCTGAGCTCAGATAAAATAATTATTGTGGGTGATTTTAACATCCATGTTGATGCTAAAAATGACAGCCTCAACATGGCATTTAATCTGTTGTTAGACTCAATTGGTTTCTCTCAAAATGTAAAAGAACCCACCCACCACTTTAATCACACTCTAGATCTTGTTTTAACATATGGCATAGAAACTGAACATTTAACAGTGTTTCCTGAAAACCCTCTCCTGTCTGATCATTTCTTGATAACATTTACATTTACAATAATTGATTACGCAGCAGTGGAGAGTGGACTTTATCAAAGTAGATGTCTTTCTGAAAGCGCTGTAACTAAGTTTAAGAATATAATCCAGCCACTGTTATCATCGTCAATGCCCTGTACCAACACAGAGCAGAGCAGCTATCTGAACGCTACCCCAACAGAGGTCTATTATCTTGTTAATAATTTTACCTCCTCACTACGTACGACTCTGGATACTGTAGCTCCAGTGAAAACTAAGGTCTCTAATCAGAAGTACCTGACCCCGTGGTATAATTCTCAAACACGTACCCTAAAGCAGATGACTCGTAATCTGGAGAGGAAATGGCGTGTCACAAATTTAGAGGATCATCATTTAGCCTGGAGAAATAGTTTGTTGCTTTATAAGAAAGCCCTCCGCAAAGCCAGAACAGCTTACTACTCATCACTGATTGAAGAAAATAAGAACAACCCCAGGTTTCTCTTCAGCACTGTAGCCAGGCTGACAAAAAGTCAGAGCTCTTTTGAGCCAACCATCCCTTTAACGTTAACTAGTGATGACTTCATGAACTTCTTCACAAATAAAATTTTTATCATTAGAGAAAAAATTACCAATAATCATCCCACAGATGTAATATTATCTACAGCTACTCTTAGTACCATTGATGTTAAGTTAGACTCTTTTTCTCCAATTGATCTCTCTGAGTTAACTTCAATAATTACTTCCTCCAAACCATCAACGTGTCTTTTAGACCCCATTCCTACAAAATTGCTCAAAGAAGTCCTGCCATTGATTAATTCTTCGATCTTATATATGATCAACCTATCTCTAATAATCGGCTATGTACCACAGGCCTTCAAGGTGGCTGCAGTTAAACCTTTACTCAAAAAGCCATCTCTAGACCCAGCAGTCTTAGCTAATTATAGGCCAATCTCCAACCTTCCTTTCATATCAAAAATCCTTGAAAGAGTAGTTGTCAAACAGCTAACAGATCATCTGCAGAGGAATGGTTTATTTGAAGAGTTTCAGTCAGGTTTCAGAGTTCATCACAGCACAGAAACAGCTTTAGTGAAGGTTACAAATGATCTTCTTATGGCCTCTGACAGTGGACTCATCTCTGTGCTTGTCCTTCTTGACCTCAGTGCAGCATTCGATACTGTTGACCATAATATCCTATTAGAGCGATTAGAACATGCTGTAGGTATTACAGGTATTGCACTGCAGTGGTTTGTATCATATCTATCTAATAGACTCCAATTTGTGCATGTAAATAGAGAGTCCTCTTCACACACTGAGGTTAATTATGGAGTTCCACAGGGTTCAGTGCTAGGACCAATTCTGTTTACATTATACATGCTTCCCCTAGGCAGCATCATTAGAAGACATAGCATACATTTTCACTGCTATGCAGATGACACCCAGCTCTATCTGTCCATGAAGCCAGATAACACACACCAATTAGTTAAACTGCAGGAATGTCTTAAAGACATAAAGACCTGGATGGCCACTAACTTTCTGCTTCTTAACTCAGATAAAACTGAGGTCATTGTACTCGGCGCTGAAAAGCTTAGAAATATGGTATCTAACCAGATTCTTACTCTGGATGGCATTACCTTGGCCTCCAGTAACACTGTGAGGAACCTTGGAGTCATTTTTGACCAGGATATGTCCTTCAACGCACATATTAAACAAATATGTAAGACTGCGTTCTTCCATTTGCGCAACATCTCTAAAATTAGAAATATCCTGTCTCAGAGTGACGCTGAAAAACTAGTTCATGCATTTATTACTTCCAGGCTGGACTACTGCAATTCATTATTATCAGGATGTCCAAAAAACTCACTGAAAAGCCTTCAGTTAATCCAAAATGCTGCAGCAAGAGTACTGACAGGGACTAGAAAGAGAGAGCATATTTCTCCTGTTTTGGCTTCCCTTCATTGGCTTCCTGTTAAATCCAGAATTGAATTCAAAATCCTGCTCCTCACATACAAGGTCTTAAATAATCAGGCCCCATCTTATCTTAATGACCTTGTAGTACCATATCACCCTATTAGAGCACTTCGCTCCCGCTCTGCAGGCCTACTTGTTGTTCCTAGAGTATTTAAAAGTAGAATGGGAGGGAGAGCCTTCAGTTTTCAGGCCCCTCTTCTGTGGAACCAGCTTCCAGTTTGGATTCGGGAGACAGACACTATCTCTACTTTTAAGATTAGGCTTAAAACTTTCCTTTTTGCTAAGGCATATAGTTAGGGCTGGACCAGGTGACCCTGAATCCTCCCTTAGTTATGCTGCAATAGATGTAGGCTGCCGGGGGATTCCCATGATGCATTGAGTTTTTCCTTTCCAGTCACCTTTCTCACTCACTATGTGTTAACAGACCTCTCTGTATTGAATCGTATCTGTTATTAATCTCTGTCTCTCTTCCACAGCATGTCTTTTATCCTGTCTTCCTTCTCTCACCCCAACCGGTCGCAGCAGATGGCCGCCCCTCCCTGAGCCTGGTTCTGCCGGAGGTTTCTTCCTGTTAAAAGGGAGTTTTTCCTTCCCACTGTCGCCAAAGTGCTTGCTCATAGGGGGTCATATGATTGTTGGGTTTTTCTCTGTATCTATGAAGCGCCTTGAGGCGACTTTTGTTGTGATTTGGCGCTATATAAATAAAATTGAATTGAATTGAATTGAATTGAATTGAATAGTCTTGCATGACGGACTGATTGAGACCCTTAACAGATCTCTGTACGAGAAGGTTTTCAGGCCAAAAATAAATGGTGTCCTGAATTTGCACTATGCAACAAAGCACTGTCCGTTGGATTACTTTGTATGTTACTCCTCCATCTCCGCTTTCCTGGGAAACGCATCGCAAACAAACTACGCAGCAGCCAATTCATTTCTCGATCTGTTCTGTCAATACAGGCGCAAACTCAGCTTGCCTGCACAGTCTATCAACTGGGGAGCTCTGAACCTTGGTCTGCTCTTGAACAAAGAACATTTCCAGCGTTTTCTGGAGGCAAAGGGAATAATGATTTTAGATGTGGCTGAGATTTATCAAAGCTTGGAGCAATGCCTTGTGCTCAACCGACCCCAGCAAGCTGTTTGCAGGTTTCACTTCAGAAACATCAGATACAATATCCTCTCCCAAAATAAAGCTTTGTCTATGCGCCTTTCTGCATTACTTGAGGCAGCCTTCCAAAAATCTAGAGAGACTTACTCTGAAACTAAACAAGATGTCTGCGTCTCTCCAAAGGACTATGTTGTTTCTCTACTTAGTGAGACTATTGGCATGGAGCAGAGTGAGCTGAAAGATGATTTACCACTTTCATCCTTAGGCATTGACTCTATGCAGGCTATGACTCTGCAGAATTTGATCTTTCAGGAGAGAGGTGTGAATGTGCCTTTGGTGAAACTGTTGGATCCCAATGCAACTATTGCAACAATGGCAGCTCTACTGAGTGAATGAGCTGAAGGCGAAAGTGTCAGTGAGAACCCAGAGTCTCTACCAGATGAAGCTGAAGTCTCTACCAGATTGTGAAAAACTGAAATAGAGATATTACTGTATAAATGCAATCAGCCAACACAACTCTGCAATAATGGATTCAATCTATATTTTGCACTGAGATTCAATTAAAAAGTATTAAAATGGCCATTGTAATAAAGGAAAGTTCATATATTAATCAAACTTTTTTTACAGTACAGTCCTTTGTGGTGTTTTTTTTTTTTTTTTTTGGTTCATGTTTTTCTAATGCAGTTTTTTAACAAATGTCATCTAGTTTACTAACTGGAAGTTTTAAAAGGATATTTTATATCACTGTTTTAAATTGCCAATATGGTACAGAAAAACAGCATTGCAACTACACATGTAACTCTTGATAAATGCTTTTACTGTTAACACACTTGCTTTCCATAATTTATCTATTATTATTATTTGGAATTTAAATAAATGTTTTATCTTTTATCTTGTCTTGTCACATCTGTCACTGGGTTCTCTCTATTTACTAAAGCTTGTTTGATATAAATTATTCTCCATCAGGTGATGGTCAGTACTTATCACTGTTAACTCATTAATTCAGAATTTTTGTCAACTTCATGACAGTAATGGAAAAAAGCTTGCGATACAGCAGCATGGCACCATGCATAATGACGGTGGTGTCATCTGCAAACTTCAGGAGTTTAACAGCCGAGTTCTTGGAGGTGCAGTCATTGGTGTAGAGGGAGAACAATAGTTGTGAGAGGACACATCCTTGAGGGGTACCAGTACTGAGGGTCCGAGTTTCAGAGGTGATCTCCCCCAGCCTCACTTGCTTCTTCCTGTCTGATGTTGCTGTCATTCGGAACTGCTACATCTATCACTACAGCCATCTTCTTCTGTTTGTCTAACACCACTATGTCTGGTTGGTTAGCCATCACCATTTTTTCGACGGGACTTCTGTATCTGGGATTAGCTCGGTCATGCGCTATTGCGGTAGAGCGGTATAATCAAAATCTCTATCGTTGGCCAAATTTCTATCGTTTCTACCGTATATGGTTTCTATCGCCCACCCCTACTGTTGTTACTGTTGATGCGTCACAGAGATCAGCTGTGCTACAAACTGGAACTCTGCTGAACTGGATTTACTCGTTTGGTGAACTTCCAAGAACGAATGCTTCCTTGGCTGAAAGCAGTGAACGTCATTAAAAAACAGCTTTACTTGAACATAAATCTGTCAGTAAAGTCTGGATAATAAATTCTGGTGGTGTTATAGGTTCTCTTGGTCAGCTTGGTGTTGGTTTGACTCCTGCACAAAACAGTTTGCTCTCATATTTGACACTGACATGAATAAAGAGTAAAAAACACGATAACCAAACTAAAAAGGAGAGACGAGTTAAAGCAAAAGATATTTTGTGTGTCAGTGTCCCAGAACATGTGATCCTCACCAAGACAGGCAGAGAAAAGCTCTGATTATTGTTGCTGAACTGTGATGGTGAACAGTCTCCTCTGTTGATCCCAGTGTGACTGAAGTCCGTGTGATGAGTGAGGACTGAGCCTGTGTTGGTCGATCGTCTCTAAACAGGATGTGAAGCATCAGTTCAGTCGTATTAAAGCCCTGAATAAACAGTCCTGCTGTATCCACTGTCTGTGTTTGACTCCTCATCTTCAAAGACTCAACACAAGATGTTGGTCACATGACCATCAACATAAAACACAGGATTTGTTGCAGATGTTAAAGTGTGTTCTCCATATGAGAGAAGCTGCTGATCGTGTTTGTATGTTAGCACCTGTAGGATCGATGAAAAGCTCTGATTCAGTTCACTAACCTGGCTCAGGGGAATAACTGGGATATTTCCCCAACAGAGACGTCCTGCTGGGATAGTTTTCCTGCTCTACACTCTGGTGTTTCTGCTCAAAAAACAACAAAATGAATTTTCAGGAGCCTACAGATCGTGGACTTAACTAAACTTAAAGAAGACGCTTTTCTTTCCAAGCTTCTTAGATTGAACTTGAACAAAGGATTTGAGGAGCAGAAAAGTTTTTAAAGATCAATTAAACATATTAATAAATATTCTGTTTATTTTATGTTATTTAGCTGTTTAGGTTATTTTTCTGTTTTCTGTAACACGTCTGCTCTCGTGTCGTTATCAACAGTGTATCAATGCATTCCTATGGGTGGAGACAGAAACACACACCCAAAAAGAGCTCAGAGCAAGAATAAAAGAGGAGGAGACAGTGCGTTTCAAGACCTAGTGTCATGGTTGCAAGGCAACCTGACACTTTCTGATTTACATGCGCTCACTTCTGGTATTGTGATTGTTAATTATCCTGAGTGCGCACTGGGCAGGGAGACTCCGCCTCCATTAAAACCAACTAGATGTGGAAGTAGTGACGTTATAGTTTAGTGCAGACGTTAGAGATGAGTGTCATTACATTACTGTTCAGTTTGTGTTACAGCGTTTATTGTTCACACGTGTTATCAGACAGGATTATTTCAACAATCTCATGTTTATTTGTATCCTCCTGTAACTTTATGAAGAGCTAAACTGTCAGCACTAGTTAGTCCTTATAAGAACTGTTTGTGAGCTAAGAATCAACAATGACAAAGACAGTGAGTGTCATTGTTAAGGGTTCAAATATTGAGGAGGAGAGTAAAAACAACCATGGTCCAGAAGAGCTTGGTCAAACAATTGATTTTAATGACCACACGCAGCGTGGGGAGATGTACACTACAAAACATCAGCTGTAGATCTCCGCCCAAAAAGACACTTCAGATTGCTTTTGATTCATCAGGGTTAACGCCCCCTCATTCGTCATCAGATACAATACATGCATACGTCAAATCAAAACCACAATGACTTTTAACACAGTTTGAAAAGAACATTGTCTCCGTCTCCACGGCAGGTGCTTCCTGTCCATCTTCTGACTCTCGCCTCTCCAAAACCTCGGGCCATGCTCTGCAACAAACTAGCAATTCCGCACGCACCAAAATGCAGTTGCAAGCAAATATATCTGAACTCTCACCTAGAACATAAGCCTACCTACAGTGTGTGCAGGTGTGTGTGTGTGTGTGTGTGTGTGTGTGTGTGTGGCTCGACCTCACACGAACTTTGTCTTATGAGAAGAGAGGCCAATTCTCATGTGCATAATAACCTAACTGAAACTATATCTGTAATATGTTGAATAAATGTTTTAATCAAGAACCTCTACTAAAAGCTTAATCAAAAGATATAAATGAATAAAAGACAATAATGAATAACCTGGTTATTCAAATAACCTCATCCCGACAGCTCCTCAAAGTAACTTTCACTTTCACAAGCACGCTCTGCAAAAGCCTGCATCTTCCTGTCTACTTTGCAAAGAGTGTACTCAGAGTTAGGCCTTTCTTTTATGACCCAACAGAATCAGCACATAGACATTTAAGATTATAACAAGCATTCAAAAGCATTTAAGATTATAGATTCCACTCAACAGTTTAAAGTGGTTATCACTGCACCTGTAATAGAGGCTAATTGGGTACCAATATGTTTAAACATCTGAATACAATATCAATACTGCAGATTGTATTATTAATGCAATGGTAATGAGGATGATTATTAATAATAGCAGCAAAATATTTCTCTAATCCCCACATCATGCAGTGAGTCCTCAGAATTAGGCTGATTTTTAAGTTATGCAGGACTCTGTGTCAATCAAAGCTAGAAGCTGGTGTAGGGTTGAGCTTTATTGTTAATTTATTTAAACATATATATATATATATTAGGGGTGCAATGATACACAAAATTCACGGTTCGGTTCAGTTCGATACTTTGGTGTCACGGTTCGATATTTTTTCGATACAAAAAAATGTTCATGCCTTTTTAATTTGTCATTTATTAAAATTATACATATATATAATATATATAATATTTTAACTCAAAAGTACAGTTTTTAAATTTAATGTTGCTGAAACAACAAAGTAATATAAAAAATAAATCTATCTGATCGAGAAATCACTCATCTTTGGAAAAGAGAGTTTATTACAGAGAAATGTCTCTTTCCAAAATAAAAGCTATACTATACGCTTCTTCTGGGCTATACTCTCAGCAGCATATTAAACATATCAGGTCCCCATAAGGAGAATCATGTGCTAACGGCTGTCTAAATGACTCGGGTAAAGTTTGTAGCATGTGTGCTTGTTGTTTTTGTCTGCTTCCACTTGTCTTTGCACTAGGATGATGTCGGCGTAAATGTGCAGTCATATTCATTGTGTTCCCACTAGTGCTGTCAGCGTTAGTTAACACCACACCACGGCAAATCTCCGTTAACGAGTTACCGCGGATCGCCCCGTGTGTGGGGCTGGACAGCGACAACACGTTAACGAGCAAACTGCGCTAACACACTAGTTCCCACCAATGTAATAGAACATTGCGTGGCACATCCGACATACTGTTTTACTTTTGTCCATGACGCGCTTATCTTCAGGGTCATACGTCAAATGAAGACCAAAATAGTTCCAAAGGCCAGATCTGAATGAGGGTGGGGGAGGTTCAATTTGCCATGTTGCAACGAGAGCTTAACTTCTGTCTTGCTAGCTTGCCCTGCGCTCAGTGAATCTGGGTTCGACTACTCCGCCTAGGCTGCACTCTCGAGCGCAGATCCACTGAGCGCTCAACACAGACACCATCGTCAGAAGGAAAGTTGATAAAATAAATTTAAAAATTTGTATTGTTTGATACATATGCGAACCGAAAGCACTGTATCGAGCGGTTCAATATCGATACAAGTATTGTTGCACCCCTAATATAAATATATATGTGACCAAGTGGTCGGCGGGGTTAGATAAAAAGTAATAAAATGACAACGCCACCTAGGGAAATTTCACCCCCAAGAAATATATTTAAGAAAAGTAGATTAAAAAAAAGAATAAAAGGAGGCCGCACAGATTCAAGGATGCACACTGAGGCAGGTTGGCTCCAATATTAAAACAGTTTTATTTATAGTAAAAATAAATAAAATATTAAAACCCAAGATGTAGCATCATTGTTGACAGTGTCCTAAAGTGAAAATAAAACAATCAGGGAACTTGGGACTTACCAGCAGCCGTGGACCCAAAAGAAAATCACACAAAGAAGAAAATCACTGCAGCCCACCCGGTGCTGTACAAAAGAAAGTGTGAAAACGACCCACCACCTGAGGTCCCAGGGCCACTGGCACGTCCTCCGTTCACTGAAATAAAACACAGAAAAATATGTTAAAAGAATAAAAGGACACTGAGCGTCAGGCTCGCTACAGATCATAAAAAACTAAAACACACTTTAATAACTTTAATAAAAGGAAACACACACACACACGCAGGAAGGCTTATACCCCACGGGTCAAACTACCACTCGTGCTGGTAGTAATTATCCTCAATCACAAGCCGGTCTGGCTCCTCACCGGCTGAGACCGGCAACCGAGGCGATTTAAAGTCCCAGCACGACACTTGGGCAGAGGGTCGCTGCAGCCCGATCACAGACGCGTGGGTACGAGCAACAGTCCAGGATAAAATAGAATAAAATCAGGCGAACCAGAAAAAGGTAAGCCTACTTAATAAAAACAAGATAAGACCAGCTAAAACAAAACAAGACGAGACAAGACAAGACAAGACAAGACAGCAGGCTCCACCGAGGAGGAGTCCTCACAACAGCGGATGGGAAGGCGTTTCACTCTTCCGGTTTAGGTAGGGCGATTTGCCACGGAGAGGCGAATACAGCAGTCAAACCCTAAGACAGATAAATGTAACCTTAGACTCTTATAGCTATGAATGCTAATAAAAGTCGTTTTAACGGCTTACCCCAGGAACGGAGGTGCTATACTCTCACTGGTGGGGACACGAGCACCTCTCTCCGCAACGCCGGAATAAAACAAACTGCCGTGCTACAACAGGCCGCAAAAACTATTAACACAAATTCCAGTGCTTTGAGGGAATCTGAGGTTAAGCAAGAGCATACCTGTAGCTGTCATATGATCGACTCTTGCTGATCAGTCCGTCACAGTGGGCCAGCATTTACTGCTGCTTTGCGCCGAATACACGGGAGGAATGATCCAACAAAAACACCGGCTTGCTTTATACGGGCTAATGCCGCCCTGCAATCAATATGCAGGTGGGCTCCCAATCAACCTAGCTGCGCGGCGAAGAGAGTGAGCAAGCGCAGGAGAGAGAGAGCGGGCGAGAGAGAAAAAGAAAGGCGAGTAGCCCATCTGGCTACATCTACCCCCCCCCCCCCCCCCCCCCTTTTTGTATTGGCGCCCCGACAATAACTCAAGGAACCTAACACCATGGCCTGAATACGGCAAGCTGAGCATTAGCGACTGGTGCAGATTCAACAGGACGTGGCAAGTGATGAACATTTGAGTGCTGACCAGCTGTCGAACGTGCTGTTCTCCACAAGTGTGGCCCACTCACCTCAGACTGTTCAACAGAGCCTGAGGAAGAACCTAGGGGAGCAGAGGTCAGGGGTGCTACAATCACACTGGGAGTAGACCTGAGCTCCACCGATGGAACTCTAGAGGCATCGAAAAGTGACGCCACAGGTGCTACAGGGTGTGAGGGTACCTCAGGGACAAGGAGCCACAACTCGTCGTCACTCAGAGAGGTCTGCTCTGAGTCAGCAGGCACAGGTGGGGGTGGAACCTGTGGACCAGGTGTAGGAGGCCCTAGGCTGACCTGTGCCTTCAACATGTTGCGATGGACATGTCGAACCTTCTCCAAGTCTCCCATGGGGGCAATGGTATAAACAGCCCCATTCTCTTGGGGTGCCCTCAACACCTGATAGACCACAGAGCTCCACAGGTCCTGGATCTTATGCCGGCCCCGGGCGCTGTGATCTCAAAGATACACCAGCTGACCGACCTTTAAAGGAACAGGGTGGACTCTCTGGTCATGCCACTCCTTGCGACGGTCAGCGGCCAGCGACAACCGTGCCCGAGCTCCCTCGAACGCTACCATTAACCTGGCTTGGTGCTCGGCCACCCAGTCCTGTACCTCTCCAGGCACTGGGTCCTGAACGCGGCCTAGAAGGAAATCAATAGGCAGCCTAGGATCCCTGCCAAACATCAGAAAAAACGGCGACTCTCCAGTGCCCTGATGCGGCGTGCTATTATAGCAAAAGAGCACATGCGGTAAGCATGCAGCCCAGTCGCGTTTCCGAGATGATGGCAGGGTCCGGAGGAGGTTATGGAGGGTTCGGTTAAACCGTTCACACTGCCCATTACCCGCTGGGTGGTAAGGGGTTGTACGGGACTTGGCTACCCGATACAACTCGCATAGCTGTTGCATCACCAAACTCTCAAAGTTTCTACCCTGGTCAGAGTGGAGGCGGCTAGGAACGCCAAACTTAAAAAAACACTCTGTTAACAGGGCCTGGGCCACAGTAGAGGCCCGCTGGTCCCGGGTAGAGACTGCAACAGTGTATTTGCTAAAAACGTCCGTCATAACCAAGACGTTTTCAACTCCACTACGGGAAGGTTCCAACACCGTGAAGTCTATGGCCAGGATTTCATTTGGCCTAGATGCCAACTGGTGACCCATATAACTATGAGACCCCAACTCTGAGTCCTTTGCGACCTGACAGCGTTCACAACGCTGAACTCATTGCTTGATGTCAGAGGACATCCCGGGCCAATAGCAACGCTGCCTGACCAGTTCAGTGGTATGCTCAATACCTTGGTGCCCATGGTCCTGGTGCAGCTGCCTCAAGGTCTCAGGCTTCAGAGCCTCTGGAAGAACAAGTTGGAGGGCTTCCTCACCTCCACCCGGACGCAAAATACGGCGATAAAGGATGCCATCCTTCTCCACCAGACGATCCCACTGACGCATCAGAACCATAACTGGTTTGGGGACCTGACTCCTTTCCTCAGAAGAGGGCGGGGTGTGCCTCCTCCAGTATACCAGGAAATCCTTGAGGAGGGGGTCAGCCTCCTACAAAGCACGAATATCCCCCAGAGAGTGAGATGGAAAGGCCTCAATCTCCAGCTGGGTAACAGAGGGCAAAACTGCTGGACACTGAGCCTGCTGAAGTGAAGTTGGGACAGGAGTCCCAGGCAACACACCCTCGGCCAAGCTGGAGCTCGTCTCATACTGTCGAGAGAGAGCATCAGCTTTCCTATTACTGCGGCCTGAGCGATACTTGATCTCAAAATCGAATGCCGCCAGCTGGGAGGCCCACCGCTGCTCGGTGGCACCCAGCTTAGCTGAAGAGAGGTAACTGAGTGGATTGTTATCAGTGTAAACCACACACTTCTGCCCCAGCAGGTACTCCCGGAACTTCTCGGCCATGGCCCACTTGAGCGCAAGAAACTCCAGCTTCATGGAGCTGTAATTGTCCATGTTGCGCTCATGTGGCCGAAGACCTCGACTAGCATAAGCCACTGGCCTAACAACACCTTCTACATCTTGGGAGAGAACTGCACCCAAACCACTGTGGCTGGCGTCAATCTCCAAGATAAATGGGCGTGCAAAGTCAGCATATGCCAGCACAGGTGCGGACACAAGCTTTGCTTTCAGGGCCTCAAAGCTCTCCTCACACTGAGGTGTCCAAATAGCACTCAAACTCTGTCCCGAGCCCTTGTTTGTCTTGGTGCCAGCCAATTTAGCCACCACTTGATGCAGGGGAGCCACCAATGTGGCAAACCCCTCCACAAAGCGCCGGTAATAGCTGGCGAAACCCAAAAAGGATCTCAACTCTGACACGGAACGAGGACACTGCCACTTGGCTACTGCTTCAACCTTGGCTGGATCGGTGGAGACACCATCGGTTGTACCCGCTGGCCAGGTCGATGGTAGAAAACCAGCGTGCGCCAGCAAGGGCATCCAGACTTTCCTCGATGCGAGGTAAGGGGAAGGCGTCCTTCCTCGTTTTGCTATTCAGCAAACGGTAGTCAACGCACAGACGGAGACTTCCATCCTTCTTGCGGACCAACACAATGGGAGAGGCATAAGGACTGCTACTCTCCCGAATTACCTGGGCCTCCAGTAGCTGGTTGATATGGGCCCTGACAGCCTCATAATCAGAAGGAGGAATTCGCCTGTACCTCTGCCGGACGGGTGCGTCATCAAGCAGAGGTATGTCGTGTGAAATGAGGTTTGTGCAGCCCAAGTCTCCCTCATAAGTGGAGAAAACAGAGCGGTACTTCTGCAAAAGTAACCGTACCTCATGTTGCTCTGACTCAGCGAGAGCAGACAGGTCAATTGCATCCACCATCTCTTGAGCAGGGCTGCTGGTGGTATGGGAGGAAACGGTAATGGGAAAAGAGTGTTCCTCGCTAACACCAGCAGGGAGGCCAACAACAGTAGCTTTGCTTATCACTCCCAAACGAGTCCGTGGGTGGAGAACAGCTTCAGGAACACAGAAGGAGAATTAAACAAGGAGCCACCGAAAGCCCCAAACAGCTCTTGATAACAGCGGCGGATTACATTCATGTGCTTACACTAAAGGACCGTCATTCTTTGCGGAATGTGGGCCATGTGTAAGCACATTGTGTGGGCCAGATCGGGCCCATACCAATTTTGCTACGTGGGTATGTTAAGTGACTGTACATAACTTTGTTGATTACTTGATGACAACAGTCAGTCAGAAGTGCCAGCTTGATGCCAGATCTGGGCCACATACACCAAACCACAATCGGACCAGATGTGGGATGCCATCACTAAACAGTGCCATCTATGCCAGGCCTGGCCCATATCTGGATATCTGACATATGTCTTATCATGCCAGAAGTCAGCCAGGAGTGCCGGCTTGATACCGGATCCGGGCCAGACCTGCTTGCTATGTGGGTACTGTGGTATACACATTGTAATATTGTATATGTAATAACACTTATGGCTTACTTATTACTTACTTGTCTTATTAATTAACAATATGAGTTAGTGTAAAATGTCTTCTTTTTTTTTAACCATTTCCAGATGTTTCCAGGATTTTAAACATAATTAGTTACTGAAACTGTGATAGGGCCATGCTATTATAGAACATATCGACTTGCCCATTAAACGTGGTCTAATCATTTGCGAGGCACCATAAATGTGTGCACTGAAGTCCTTCATCTCCATGGCCACGTACAGCATGAATCATTAATGTTTGATAAAGAAAAGAAGCTGCCTATAAGAACGGCAAGTCCAGCAGTGATACCATCAGTGAGGGAAACTGCCAACGGGATGGATGTAAGGATACAGTGGTGCATGACTAAACTGGACTAACTACACTGTTTCACTCAATAACTCGCTCCACTTTTTTTTTCTGATCTGCTGCCATGGCGATTGCATGCTAACACACTAAAGATTTCTGGTTTTTTTTATTTTTTTATTTTTCAGTGATTTTCTGTCACAATGGAAGAAACTGAAGACAGCATTGCAGTGGTGGGAATTGGATGCAATTTTCCAGGCGGTGAGGACACTTTAAGAAGTTTCTGTCTGTCTGTTATTATTTTACTACCTAATTTGATTGTTGTGCGTCACATGGTGTATAGTCAGATCCAGAAGTATTTAGACATGGACATTTTTGTGTTTTTGCACCTGTGAACCACCACAGTGGATTTGAAATCAGTCAAGATTATGAAAGTGCAGACTTTCAGCTTTGATTAAAGGGGTTCGACAAAAGTATTAGATGACTTGTTTAGGAACTGCAGTCATTTTCAGAGGCTCAAAAGTAATTTGACAGGTTGTTACAAAAAACTTGATAGCTGTCCACTGGAACACCCAAAAGATTTGTTCCTGAGGTGAAGGAGGCATTGCTAGGCTTAATCTAGTAGATTCTTAAAAAGACACAAATGGTGGTATACAGAGGCAAAAACTGTACCATTCCCCAAATAGTATATTAGGAACAGTGAAAAATCTTTCACTATAGTTACATAAAGTTTAAAAAGTGTTTTATATGTATTTTCTCCCAAAAAAGGAGAGGGGCTTGACAATTTCTGGAAGGTTCTGGTGAATGGGAGAAACTGCTCTGTGCCAATTCCCAAAGAGAGATTTGACTTAAGCAGCTGGTATGATCCTGATGACAACAAGCCGGGTAAATCCCGCACAGCCAAGGCTGCTCTCATTGACAGGTATGGCCCCATATCTCCTTTAGATCTGCTTATCTGTTTCACAAATGTACGCCTATCAATACAGTCATATAAACTTTTGTTTGGCATTTTCACACTTCATGAAGTGTTGATTTATGAAATCACACTGCTGCTCCTAATTTGTATTAAAACAGAGACGTATTATTTTTGATGTTTTTCCAAAGAGGGTTTAGTTTTTTCCCCTTTTGAAAATAAAACAAGTGTTAATTCAAATTGAGCCAAAATGCAGAAGCAGTGTGTGAAAACCTGAAGACACCCCATGATTCAGTAGCTTATAGAATCAACTTTAGCAGCAATAATTTAAAGTTTTCTGCATGACTTTATCAGGCAGGCACTTCACTGTGGAGGAATTTTGGCCAACTCATCTTTGCAATGTTGTTTCAGTTTATTGAGGTTTGCAGGTCTCAACACATCATTTCAGTCTGTTTGAGGTCGGGACTTTGAGGCATTCCAACACCTTGATTATTTTCATTTTAGCCGTTCTGTTGTAGATTTGCTGGGATCATTTTCCTTTTGCATGACTCAAATTGGGCCAAGCTTTAGCTGTTAGACAGATTGCTGCACATTTGACTCTAGAATACTTCGGTAAACAGAAGAGTTTGTGGTTGACTTAATGACTACAAGGTCCTCAGATCCTGTGACTATAAAACAAGTCCAAACCATCATCCTGATATGTGTTTACTGTGTGTTATGGCCAAACATCTCCACTTTGGTCTCATCTGTCCAAACGAGTCCTGTGGTTTGTCCAGATGCAACTTTGCAAACCTAAGCAGTGCTGAAATGTTCTTTTTAGAGAGAAGAGGCCGGTAAACCTTTTCAAACATGCCACAAATGTCTGAACTTGAACATTTAATGTTCTAACTGAGGCCTGCAGAGTCTAAGATTGCATTTCACAGGCTGACCTTGAGGTAAATTTGCTGGGTCTTCCACTCCTGGGACAATGAAAAACTGTCTTGAAAGTTTTCCACTTGCCTATAATAATTCTCACGAGTCATTGCTGTCTTACCTCTCTGACATTGTGTAATCACAAACCTGAATACTTCACACCAACAAACTGCCAAAATATAACTGATCAACAAGTGTGAGGTGCGCAAACTTTTGGATCAGTAAATCAAGTTTGTTTGATATGCAGGGCTTGGCTGCTAGGCAAACAGTTAATTTCTATGGAAGTAGTGAAGATCTTTTTTCACAGATTGCTTCTGCATTTTGGCTTAGTTTGCTTGTTTGTTTGTTTGTTTTAATAAATAAAACCATGGTGTAATATGTCATGTGTTTCAATTCACTTTAGGTTGTATTGACCTATCTTTGTGACCTGGACCAAATTATATTTGTCATGTCCAGATATGTAAAACTCCAGAATAGAAAGAGAATGTACTTTATTTTTCCACGATTTAGGTTTTTCCTTTCACAGTGTTTTACCAAACTGCAGTGTTTTGTCTTCAGCTCCTTTGTTTTAACCTGCAAATCTGCCTTTCATTTGCATTAGTTTCCTTTCTTTTGGTGGAGTATTGCACTGAAATTGTGGACAAACCAAAAATAGAAACTGATTATAGGTTTGTACAATAGAAACAGCTGTACAGCGTTAGAGTCTGCATCACACTGTAAATGCAACACATGGGCGACTGTGGTTCTGGGGGTCTGGAAGCTCATCTTGTAAACGGAAGGTTGCCGGTTTGCACCCCAGCTCTGTCTGTCCTGGTCGTTGTGTATGAGGTGCCGTAAGGGACATTATTACTGAAACGCTCTCACACACACTACTGAAATTTTAGCTCTCACACACACTACTGAAACGCTCTCACACACACAACTGAAACGCTCTCACACACACTACTGAAACGCTCTCACACACACTACTGAAATTTTAGCTCTCACACACACTACTGAAATTTTAGCTCTCATACACACTACTGAAACGCTCTCACACACACTACTGAAACGCTCTCACACACACTACTGAAACGCTCTCACACTGTGACAAAGTGGCTAGGAGAGAAGTCATTTGCCATTTGTCACTTGTGTATGTTGTGTGTTCTGTTATCTTATAGTCTTTCATAATGCTTTAATGTAAACACAGCACATGTAGCCTTGGCTCTACATACTATCCCGGGTCTGTTTGTGGTAGCATTGGTTATATTCATTTCATCTGTGCAAATGTACTTAAAGTTAAATGTCACTTCATCATTAATTGATTTGAATCTTTCATTTGTTTATGTAGTTTGATTATACTTACCATTGTGTGTTCCTCTGTACTGATCTGAATTATAATATTGCTGACTGTCAAAATTTCCCAGAATCAAATTGAATTGAATCGAATCGAATCGACTCGAATCATGGAACGATAAGTTAGACAGCTTAGTCTTAGTGAGACAGCTGCATTACTTAAAAATATATTAGCCTCAGCATAAGTCAAAATTTAGAATAGCAGGAGATGGGCATTATCCTGGTTATTTTTTTTTTTTTGGCATATGTGCTTTTTGTCTTTTTTAGCAAAGAAAAAAATATCTTAAAATCATCAATAAAACCAGGGAGAGAAGGCTTAGCGTTCCTCCATTTAACACAATGGATATGATATTTACTCAAACGTATGATGATGTTAATAATGTCTGAGACACCCAATGCTAGATGATCCATATAAAAAAAATTATGATGTAATTCAAATAGTGGCACATCATTAATATTTAGGGAAATCCAATTTTTTAAGTTGCACCAAATACATTGTGTGATAGGGCATAGAAGGAAAAAAAAAAGATGTTCTAGGGTTTCATTTTCATCAGTACAAAAAGAACACTGATCCACCTCAAAGCCAAATCTCTTTTTTTAGAAATTCTGCCACAGGATTAATTTTTTTTAAAGTGTGTTTCTTTAACTTTAGGTAGAATAGGCTATTTCATAAATTTTTAGTATGCTTTATCCAGTGTATATGAAATAACTAAATTGTTAAGATGATTGTCGAGGTCAGACTCTTAATTTGTCTGTTAAACCGATGCGGTTTCTCTTTCAGTCAGACCTCCAGGGCTCAAGCTCTCGCTCCCAGCTAATTCCAGACTCGTATGGCTCTGGCTGACTTCTGATCTCCTCTGGGGGAAAAAGGGAGCTTAATTTCTTCTTCTGTCTTTCTCTTTCTAATTGTGCAGGTGAGTCACTCGGCGTGTGATGACCACCGCCGTCATCTGTAAGCTGCTGCGCTCCAAAGAGGCCATGGCCACGATGGACATCAGGAACTGGCCCCCAGTGCTGGACACCGGTACAGCGTTTCATTCATATCCACACAGGGAAATCACGCTCGCATTAAGTACTTTAATTTAACATAAATGCAGGTCGTGCACAGCCGCCTCACAATGCAGTCTGAGTAGTTCTGGTTGCAGATATAAACCTAAAGAATGCACATTAAATGAAATCCTCTGCTGTGATGAAACCTGCCTTTACAGCTCCATCACTCTGTGATTTATCGAAAAATAAAAACTTGCTGTAGCTGCAAGTCTGTGGAGGTCCCCACCACTGCTTTAGAGAATCAAAGCACCAGGAAGTGGGAATAATTTCTCCTATAATAAGGATTTTTAGGTCCCTGATAACAAAAATGAGCAGATTTTATCCAGTTTGGTAACGTTTACATCACTAGAGAAGAAAATATAGCCACATTATTATAATTACTATGGTTATTTTTGTATTTTTGGAAAAGAGGTTGCCCAGTTTTGATACACATGGAGGTTTGCAGCAGAGACAGAATCACGTTTTCTGCTTATTTTAATGATATTTTAATGACTTTATGTAACAGGGTCATAAATCACATTGTTATAATTACACAAAATGTGTCCTAAACCCCCAAACTGTTCCTTTTATACCTGACTTTTAGGACCTCCAAGCCTGTAGTTATGTTCATTATCAGTTAGAGCCCCTCCTCATTCTTTTCTTCTTCTTCTTCTTTGGTGCAACCCTATAAATACAGTGTACCCCTTTTGCCTCTCCCCTTTTCTACAATTCCCCTGTGGGAGAGGTGGGTGTCATTTCTTTCCCAACACTGTAAAACGCTCATATAATGCATATTTAGCCACCTGGATGTTTCTGATTGTGATTTTAGTTCGATTATTGTCATTATTAAGCCTGTTTTTGTTAGATGTTATAAGTGTGTAGTATGTGTGTATTATAAATGTGTTTTAGGCGCCATAAATGTTAGCTTGGAAGTTGTGGTGGGTTGAGCTAACCCTCTTCCCCACTGTTTGTATTTGGTCGTAGGAGCTGGAGTGGGCAAATGATTTACTTGGAGGCCTTTCTTTCTTTCTTTTACCTTTTTTGATCAGGTATGTTGGATTTTGTGTTGTTGTTTTTGTTTTATCTTATGTCAAATATGTTACGTGTAAATCCATACTTTATGTTCAATGTAAAAATAAATGCCGCCCTTTTCTACAATTCCCCTGTGGGAGAGGAGCTGGAGTGGGCAAATGATTACTTGGAGGCCTTTCTTTCTTTCTTTTACCTTTTTTGATCAGAGATCAGACACAACGCAGGATCACACCGGTTACACTTGGTGCCGCTGACCCGTCACATCGCCAATCCGCGATCCACCCCTCCTCCTTCTGCTGCCGCTGTTTTCCCGCCTCCTCTCCGCAGCTGTGTGCCAGGGTCCTGTGCCCTGCGCTTTGACTCACAGGTTTTTATATCGCGTGTGTGATCGATGCCCCGCAATTTGGCTTGCAGGCATCTCTGTCACGTGTGAACTTAAAGGGCAAATACGTAGGTGATCATTTCTGTCACTGTTTCATATTGTTGCCTCAAATTATACAGGCACGGATTGTAATTTATTTTTTTTCTATTGATATTGGCTTTTACAGCCTGTTTTAATTGAGAGGAAAAAAACAACATTTTATTTTATTTTCTATGGTGTTTTGATTCTTTGATGGGTTTTTTTTCTCCCCACATTTCATTGTTTTGTGAAGTTTTGCATAATTGTGTGTGGGGGTTAGGCTCTTTTTTTTTTTTTTGCTGTTAAATAGTGATATCTCACTTGGACCAACATGTTAGGTGAGGAAACTGTGGATAGCGCTATGCCTGATCTGTTCTCTGCGGGGAGTAATATGACCTTTGGTTTGGGGAGGGGTCATCAGATTGCTCCAAAGTGTTTTGGGAGGGGTAGGCCAGTAGTCCCCGGTATTGGTGCCCACACTGTAGACCAGTCAGTGATGCACTCACCATTAATGCCAGCAGCTAGCTCAACACCAGCTGCTTGCGAACGCCAAACACACACCCAGGCTGTCACTAGTGACATGTTGAGCAGCTTGATTACTGACTTAGCAAAGCAAATTGGGGAAAATATCACGTCCTCTCTTAACTCTATGCACCAGCCAGCCCCCACCCAGCCACAGTCTCCTCAGAATGTGCCCTCGAGCTGCAATGACCAGTCCCAGCTGAAGGTTGTTGTTCAGTCAGACACCAAAGCTCCACCATACTTCAAGGGTGACAACACAGATATATTTCCCATCGGTGAATGGGAGGACATGATGAGATGTTATCTGCATAGAATCAGCTGTGACACAGATGAAGAAATGTTTGCCATATTAATGTCTAGACTGACTGGCAAAGCCAGAGATGTGGTCAAGGTGTCACTTCGTTGCCGCCCTGAGTTGAATCGGAATGATCTTATTACTGCTGTGTTTGACATACTGAGGTCTAACTTCAGCGACTTGACATATTCCAGCCTGCCCATGAAAGATTTCTACAGTACTGTGCCACGTCCAGGTGAGAATGCCATGGATTACTGGATCCGGTTGAACAAGTCTATTGACGCTGCTGATGAGTGTCTCCGCAGGCGCGGCAAGCTGGTAGAGGACCCCAGTAGTGAGGTTGTTTCGATGTTCATTAATCACTGTCCTGACCACAGTCTTGCCTTGTCTTTTCAACTGAAGGCCCCTGAGGAGTGGACTGCAGCTGAGGTTCAGAGCCGTCTGGACAACTATGTGAGGAAAATGAGACAGTCTAGTGTTTTGTCTCATAATACAGCATGTCTGTCCATCCCACATCAGAGCCCTGTTGCTGTTAACAGCCAGCCCCACTCCAGCGGTGCTCAAGCAGTCCCAGTAACACATGAGCCAGCCTCGTATCCTATGCCCTCTGTTCCCTCTGCAGCCACATGTCAGCCTCTCTCTTCTGATGGCATGGTAAGTGTGCAGCAGCCCTCTGCTTGTCCTCCTTTGACTCCTCATGTCATGCCCCCATCTTTGCCAGTTTCCGGCCCTCCTCCAGCTGAGCCAGGTGTTCAACAGATGGTAGCACTGTTTGACAAGGTTCTGTCCATGTGCACTGCATCACTAGCCACTGGTCCTAGGTTCCCACAACCCACAGGTCATTCCCATGGGCACCGCAGTGCTCACCGTGCTTCGTGCAGAGTGTGTGGCTCACTTGAACACACAACCCATGTGCATTGTAGGCTGTACAAGCTATGCCACAGCTGCTTTGACCCTGGACACATGAGGCGTGAATGCCCACAGTTGCACCAGAAACCAAGCATTTCAGTCCCTCCTCCCACCAATGCTGCTTTAAACTAGCCAGCCCATGTAACGAGAGGGGTAGCATGGGCAGTGTTGATGAAACCCTCAGAAATGCAACAGACCCAGAAGCCATATATGTTAACTGCTGTAGTAGCCTCTCTGATGAGAAGACAGTTATTATGGGTTCACAAAGAGTTGGCAGGGCTAGTGAGTTGTTTTACACTCCAGTGTCGGTCAGTGGCCGGTGTTCCCTGACAGGCATGCTTGATTCAGGAAGTATGTCATGCACACTAAGTGAAGAGGCTGATAGCAAGCTAAGAGCCGCTGGTGTTGCTCTGATTCCGCAGCATGCCCCTGAAAATGTGGTGCTGGTTGGTTGCGGTGGCCTTCTCACACAACCGAAATGCATCTATGATTTGGACATTGAAGTATATGGGACTAGGTTTCTTGTGCCAACATTTGTGGTTCCTGGGCAAAAAGATGAACTCATCGTGGGGAGCAATGTGATCCGGCCCATCATTCAGAAAATGAAGGCAGATACAAAGTACTGGGAGCTTATTAACTCCGAGTACACTGGCACTGATTGTGAAGACTTCCTGCAGTTGCTGAGCTGTATCTCACGGTGGTCTGCTCCTGTGTTGCCAGATAAAGTAGGTACGGTCAGGTTGCGGAAGAGTGTCACTCTCCTGCCACAAAAAGAATATGTAGTTTGGGGAAAGCTGCCACCTTCTGCCCTTGTGTCTCCAGGAAGTACTGTCGTTGTGGAACCCACGTCAGCCCGTTCCACTCCAAAGAACATAATGGTGGGGCGCATTATAACACCCATGTGGGGAGATCGCTGTGTCCCCATGAAAGTCCTTAACCCAACAGAGAGCCCTGTGACACTTCGTCGCAATGCTAAGATTGCGGATGTCTTTCCTTGTATTGCTGTGGAGGACCTGCCCATCACTCAAGGTCTCTGCGAGACTCTGACTGACCAGCATACCAGTTTTCCCCCCTCATCAGACTCTGTGCCTGACTCTGCACAGCTACTCAAAGACGCTGGGTTGGCTGATATTGACATTGAGGGCTGTGAAGTGTCAGATGGGTGGAAGAGGAAATTGGTGGAGCTTGTGTTGACTTACCAAGATGTGTTCTCTAGAGACAAACTGGACTTTGGTGAGGTGAAAGACTTTGTCCATCGTATCCACCTCACTGACGACCGCCCTTTCAGGCTTCCCTATCGCAGAGTACCACCGGCTCACTATCATAAGTTGCGAGAGGTGCTGTCAGACATGGAGATGAAAGGCATCATTAGTAAGTCCACCAGCGAATACGCCTCGCCACTGGTAATGGTTTGGAAGAAGTCAGGTGACTTGAGGATATGCACTGACTTCCGCTGGCTCAATGCCAAAACCATTAAGGATGCTCACCCATTGCCCCATCAGGCTGACTGTCTTGCTGCCCTTGGTGGGAATGCTTTCTTCAGCACCATGGACCTCACATCCGGGTTCTACAATGTTCCCCTCCATGAGTCTGACAGACGGTACACGGCTTTCACTACACCTCTTGGCCTGTATGAGTACAACAGACTTCCCCAGGGTCTATGCAACAGCCCAGCATCTTTCATGCGGATGATGCTCAGCATCTTTGGTGACTTGAACTTTTCCAGCCTCCTGTGTTATCTTGATGACCTGCTGGTGTTTGCACCTTCAGAAGAGGAGGCCCTAAAACGTCTTGAGATTGTTTTCTCTCGCCTGAGGACCAGCAATCTGAAGCTGGCACAGAAAAAATGTCACTTTCTCAGACGCTCTGTGAGGTTTTTGGGTCATGTCGTGGATGCTGGTGGTGTCTCAGTTGATCAGGATAAAGTGAGGGTTATCGCCAGTTTTCAGAAGACTGACCTTATGGATGGTGACGGTTGCACCCCTTCTCAGAGGAAAGTGAGATCCTTCCTTGGCATGGTGATGTTTTACCAGCATTTCATTCCAGGGTGCTCTCGTATTGCGAAGCCGCTCTTTGCTCTAACTGCCGGTCAGAAGAGGACTAAAGGCTGCCACGGGAGTCGGAAACCGGGAACCTTTCGCAAGCTCACCCCTCAAGACTGGACTCCTGCTTGCGAGAAGGCATTTGAGGGACTCAAAGGTGCACTCCTCAGCTGTGCGGTGCTGGCACATCCTGATTTTGAGAGGCCATTCATCCTTTCGACTGACGCTTCCATGGATGGGCTGGGTGCTGTCTTATCCCAGGTGCCAGCTGGTGAGGAGAGAGCAAGACCTATAGCCTTTGCTAGTAAGTCTCTCAGCCACAGTCAGGCCAAATACCCAGCACACCGGCTTGAATTTTTGGCTCTGAAGTGGGCTGTGTGCGATAAGTTCAGCCACTGGCTCAAGGGTCACCGGTTCACTGTCTGGACTGATAACAATCTTCTCACATACATTCTGACTAAGCCAAAGCTGGATGCCTGTGAACAGCGTTGGGTCTCTAAGCTTGCACCATACTGCTTTGAGATCAAATATGTTCCTGGAAAGCTGAACATCGTGGCAGACACCCTGAGCAGGGAACCGTTTGTGAGGCCTTTGGCCCAGCGCCTCCTGTCGGAGCCCTACTTTGAGCTGCTAGAGCAAGTCAGTGATGTGAAAGATGCTAGTGTCCAAGATGCCTTCCGTTTGACCTGTCAACCTCAATCAATACGCAGTGCTCCACCCTCTGCTGTGCTTGATGTGTCTCTGTCAACTGATGACGTGTCTTCTCTCATATCTTCCCTCTGTGAGTGGGAGTCTGCTTCTCGCCAGCGTGCAACATCCCTCGCTGGTCACCTGACCTCCATTAGTCCACCTGACTGTGATGTCTCTCATGCGCTGTCCCATGCTGATCTCCTGTCTCATCAAACAGGGGATCCTGTGATCTCCAGAGTAGCCCGCTATGTTGAGCGTAAGCGCAGACCCTCCAGACGTGAGCGCTGTCATGAGAACCAACATACGTTGCGGCTCCTGAAACAATGGGATAAGCTCACATTCCTCAATGGTGTCCTCTACAGAGTTGTGAGGGACCCACTGACCAAACACAAGAGATTCCAGTTTGTGGTACCTGACTCCCTAAAACAAGTGGTGCTGTCTGGCATACACGACAATGCTGGTCATCAAGGTCAACCTCGCACACTCTCCTTGGCTCGTCAGCGTTTCTTCTGGTATGATATGGAGAAGGATGTGCGCGATCATGTGAGAAGTTGCCGCAGGTGTGTTCTCAGCAAGACCCCAGAGCCAGCAGCTAGGGCCCCGTTGGAAAGCATTAAGACCTGTGCTCCACTGGAACTTGTGTGCATTGACTTCTGGTCAGCTGAGGACAGCAACAACAAGTCTGTGGATGTCCTTGTGATTACTGACCACTTCACAAAATTAGCACATGCATTCCAATGCCCGGATCAGACCGCTAAGAGAGTTGCTAAAAAGCTCTGGAATGGATTCTTCTGTGTGTATGGCTTCCCTCAGCGCATTCACTCTGACCAGGGAGCTAGTTTTGAGAGTGAGCTGCTTGCAGAGCTTCTGGTTTTGGGTGGCGTTGCCAAATCCCACACTTCACCATACCACCCCATGGGTAATGGTACCACGGAGAGATTTAATCGCACCCTTGGAAACATGTTACGGTCCCTCCCCCCCAGATCTAAGCAGAAATGGCCGCAAATGATACAGTCCATGACGTTTGTGTATAACTGTACAGCACACGAGACCACCGGCTTTGCGCCATTCTACCTGATGTTTGGGAGGGTGCCAAGGTTGCCAGTTGACCTCATGTTTCGGGATGTCCTTCATGATGACACCATTTGTGACTATGATACCTATGTCAAGTCACTGATGGATGACTTGCGCTCTGCCATGCTCCAAGCCCAGGAACACAGCACAATGGAGCAGAGACACCAGTCTGACCAGTACAACAGAAAGGTGAAGGGTCTGCCTCTTTCACTAGGGGACCAGGTGTTGTTGGCAAACAAGGGAGTCAGAGGAAAAAGAAAGCTCTCTGACAAATGGGAGCCCATTGTGTACACGGTAGTCGACTTGGATCCTGCTCTTCACATCTGCCGTATCAGAGACAAAGAAGGTCATGAGCGTGTGGTGCATCGCAACCTGCTCCTTCAAGTTAACTTTTTGCCCTTGGACACAACATTGAATGACGATGCTGCACATCCTGCTGTGAGCGTTGTCAGTGGCCCCCCTGAGTCTGAACTGGATGGGTCTGTGATATCTTTTGGGGGCACAGGAGCTGTACTTCCTGCCACCTATACTGTGGATTCTGTCTCCAGCATTGGCGAGTGTGATGACCGCACACTATCATGGATCCATCAGCAATCCGCCGCTGACCCGGTCGAAGATGGCGTTCATGAGACCCCTCCCATAATGGGTGTTCCTGATCTTGGTGGGCTGGCTGGTGATGGAGCCTCCCCAGACTCCCCTGCTGCTTTCCCGTCCCACAGTTTTCATTCTCTTGAACCTGAAAATGTGGACGTGGATCAAGGACTTACCACACGTTTTGGTAGAATCATTAAACCAGTTCGTCGCTTGATTGAATCAATGGCTCAACTTGAAACACTCCTTGGTGTTGAACCTGTTCAAGCAGCGGTTATCGATGTGTGAATTTGTTTATTGCTGTATGTCGTCCATTGCTATTGTTTTTGGTAAGGAATAATAGAGGCACAGAGTTGATTGTATTTTGTCAGTCTGTGCAGTCTGATGGTGATGCCCATAGATATTATGGCCTGTATTGTGTGGTGTAAATGGCACCTCATTTTGTCTATAGTGTGTCCTGGGATCTTGCTAGGCGTCGAGCGGGTCTCAGGTCTCTTATCCTCCTTGGAGGAAGCTATGTTGCTGATCTAATTCATTGTATATGTGATGTGAATTTGTTTGAGGCCACTGTATCTGTTATTGTGGGTTTATACATTTTATTTTATTTTATTTTGTTTTTGGTGTACTCTTTAGTATTTTGTGTAATTCTTGGGGGGTGAATGTAACAGGGTCATAAATCACATTGTTATAATTACACAAAATGTGTCCTAAACCCCCAAACTGTTCCTTTTATACCTGACTTTTAGGACCTCCAAGCCTGTAGTTATGTTCATTATCAGTTAGAGCCCCTCCTCATTCTTTTCTTCTTCTTCTTTGGTGCAACCCTATAAATACAGTGTACCCCTTTTGCCTCTCCCCTTTTCTACAATTCCCCTGTGGGAGAGGTGGGTGTCATTTCTTTCCCAACACTGTAAAACGCTCATATAATGCATATTTAGCCACCTGGATGTTTCTGATTGTGATTTTAGTTCGATTATTGTCATTATTAAGCCTGTTTTTGTTAGATGTTATAAGTGTGTAGTATGTGTGTATTATAAATGTGTTTTAGGCGCCATAAATGCTAGCTTGGAAGTTGTGGTGGGTTGAGCTAACCCTCTTCCCCACTGTTTGTATTTGGTCGTAGGAGCTGGAGTGGGCAAATGATTTACTTGGAGGCCTTTCTTTCTTTCTTTTACCTTTTTTGATCAGGTATGTCGGATTTTGTGTTGTTGTTTTTGTTTTATCTTATGTCAAATATGTTACGTGTAAATCCATACTTTATGTTCAATGTAAAAATAAATGCCGCCCTTTTCTACAATTCCCCTGTGGGAGAGGAGCTGGAGTGGGCAAATGATTACTTGGAGGCCTTTCTTTCTTTCTTTTACCTTTTTTGATCAGAGATCAGACACAACGCAGGATCACACCGGTTACATTTAGAAACCAGAAGCCTGATTGTTTGTGTTTTACATTGAGACAAAGTTTACACAGAAGGACTATATAGGGTCTTTTTTAAAGTAACTTTCAGGGATTCAGGAGAAAAACGATCAATTTTTATTACTTAGAGATTTTTCAACATCTAACAAGGACAGAGGAGGACAAAGCTAAATTGACCTGATTTTTGCATAACTTTAAGAATTTGAATGTGAAGAGAAGAAAAGATCCATGAACGTAATGATTCAAAGGGTTCAAATATCTTTGAATTTATGTGCTTCAATATATTTTTCGGACTGAGGAAAACAGAAAAAAGGTTAAGTATTCTGAAGAGCGTAAGATTATGAAAAAACTAGAGATATGAAATATCCAGATTTTAGAGGCCCAAAGAGGTGAAGAGCAAAGCAGCAAACAGAGAAAGCTTTGTAAAGTAGCTTTTTTTTTTTTTTTTTCTTAAAGGTGTGTAAAATCAGAGGTTCAGAAACAAAATACAGAGCTCAAGAAAATAGAGTTTACTGTGGAAAATCAGTTTACAGTGACATGCTAAGCCCTGTGGGTGTGTATCGTGTGTTTCAGGCTTTGCAGCGTCAGCAGAGAGTGAGCGGGACGTCGGCTGGGGTCGAGTGTGTGTTTTCCTGAAGAGACTCGGGAAGAAAGCCGACAGCAGGAGCCTCAGTTTGGCTCACTGTGATCTGACGGCTACAGACCTGCTGGAGCTTGGTTAGTTGGTTGTAGTTAACTAAACTTATAGTTTGTTAGAGTTGAGTTCCTACTCACAGACAACTGAAACATATTCACATTTGGAAAGCTGATTGTATAAATTTTCGTTTGATTAATCTAAAGTTGTTCTTCTGTGTCTGAAAACACTCACTCCCACTTACTCAACCTGTGTTGTTGTCTGCTGCTGTGGCCTACAGTAGCAGACGACAACACTGCAACTGTAACGAAACTGATTACAGCATTATTTTTAAAACCTTTAGTGAATTCAACGTTCTTCAAGATTTTTCAAGCATCCACAGAAACTTTGATCGTGTGCTAAAAATGCTAGTAAAGCTGACATCCATCACGAACAACCCACATCATCCTCTGCATGAGTCTGTGAGCTGAGCAGATCCTTGTCAGAGACCAAAACACCCTCGCTGCAGGAAGGAGCACTTTCACAGATCATTGATCCCAACAGCAGTTAGACTCTATAACTCCTCAATCACGCTGTCATGAGTCACTGGACATTTACCTGGTGTGCAGGTATATGTGTATGTATATGTATACATGTGTATATTTAGTCTGTAGATGTGTGTGCAAGTACATGTCTATACTTATAGATACTTTTAGATATCTATTGCTTAAATAATAATAGTAAGAATAATGAAATTTATTTCTTGCATTTCCACAACACTCTATCCATAGTCACATACTGTGTATGCTACTGTTGTATATATAGTGTATTATCTTATTTATTTTGTAGTTGTTTATATTTTATTTCTATTTTTGGATTTTCTTCTGCTATCTCTACCTGAGCTGAGGTAACGCACAAATTTTCCTGCCATCGATCAATAAAGTCTAATCTCCTCATTGACTGCATTTCTGATGGAGATGAGACTTCATGCAGGACAGAGGTGAGAGGCGTGACATCACGGTGCCGTGACAACAACCTGGTGCTTTACATCAGCAAAACCAAGGAGCTCATCGTGGGTTACAGGAAACCAGCAGTAGCAGAGGTGGAGAGAGTCAGCTGCTTCAGATTCCTAGGCATCAACATCAGCGAGGGTGTCATGCCATATTAAACCATTATACACCTTAATAGTAAAATAAAAAATGTGTTTAAATTGCATGAATTAATATTTATTAACGTCTCTTTTTGACGTCATGCTATGATAATGACCGCCACAAACAGAGCGTCCTCCTGTAACCATGGTTACGAGAGTTTGTTGCAAGAAGTGTTGTGAATCTCGCTGAGACGGGGAACCACTGAGAGCCTCAGATGAACCAGTCAGTCAGATCGCTGTCTCCACTTCTCCTCCTCCTCCTTCGTTCCCTTTGTTTTTTAAGTACCTCATATATGTTAGGATTCTTTAGCTAGTTAGCCATCACATTAGCTAGTTAGCCATCACATTAGCAAACTGCTTCGCAGCACAGCTGCCGGAGTCGCGGCTTTTGTTGAATCAGGCGTTGGACCTGCTGGAGGAATGCTCTGCGATGATGGTGGAAAACAGGCGCCATTCAACCCATTTGAGAGCTTCAAAGAACTGGCTGCAGGTATGATTGAAAGTTTGACAACACCGACGTTGATGCGTCTGTGATTTATTAGTGATCGCTCACTTGTGTGCACGCGCATGTAGGTGAACGCTCGCGGCATGACGTCACATAGCTCAGTTCCTTTCTGCTTTGATGTCACAGTACGTGCCTTTGATCTTGCAGCACGTGACCTCCACTTGAGTCCCTAAATAGGGGTGAAACAGCGGGCTTTATACCTGAATCTTGCATTTTGCATTTTTAGTTGTCGTACGTTAAATGTACAGACCGCGATCTTCCCTTTCTGAAAGCTTTCTGAAAACGGATTTCCAAAGTAATTGTAGCGAAACTAAGTCATTGACAATGTCTTTATCCACTGTTAGAACCCCTACCCCCATTAATTCAGAGCCTTTTTCACCTGCTATCAGCGGGTGTTTCGATAGGCTCTCTGGATTACAGTGGCGCTTGATAGAAAATGGGATCTGGGACTCCGATGTCCAAGTAGCACTGGCTGATATGATTACTGATGTTATTCAGTCAGTTAGTGCAAGCACCATAAAAACTTTACTTCTAGGAGGTCAGGACCAATTAAATGATGCATCATTCCAGACATACCTTAGCATAGCCGTGACAAAAATAAGCCCCGTATTGGGAGACTCTTTCTCAACCAGCTTTGCTGCTGCTCTTAATGTCACCCATGAGGAGTGTGAAAGCGCTGTGGTGCTGACACAGATGATTGAGCAGGAGATCTCAAATAAAGTCAACTCGGGTTGGGTTCTAGTCCCAGAAAACCCGGATTCTATTTATGTCACCAGAAAAATAACAAACATAAAAAACCTCAGATGCATGGTTTCTCATGCTTTCTCATGTCTGAAGAGTTATAAAGGTAAGCTGAGCGGCCTGTTCATGAGGGGGGCTTTACCCACTTCCTTTAGTTCAAGTGATGAGAGTCTTGAATCCAAGCTCTCTGAGATGGGAACAATTAAAGAAATAAGTATGGCTCTCATGAGGTGGAGTACAGACAGAGAGATAAGTAAAGATGACCAGGACTGTCACATAGAACTGCAACCCGTGGAGGAAAAAGAAAGTGATGAGTTTGCAGAAGCTGAGGAGAAAGCTCAAAGTGATGTTGAAACAATCCTCAACAATCTGAATTATTTACATGATGAAGATGATGCAGATAAAGCTGCAGTTGACATTGTAAATGTGTTAATTGCTAACATTGAGTATCCTGATGCAGAAGATATCACATTAAGTGAGAAGTGTAGCTCACCCAAGCCTGCTTTTGATGTGGACCTGGTGATCAAAAAGGTGAAAGACTTTTTTGCATCATGCGCCCTAATTATAAAACCAGATGAAGTAAAACAACACTTCTTCAGGTTTGCTAAAAAGGAATTTGAAAAAATGAACAGTGAGCTGAAAGATCATTTGAAGAAAAGCAAAGGATTTTTGACCTTTCAGAGACAACAGGCAAACTCCCCGGAGAGTGAGAGAGCTGACTCCAGGAAAAGCGAACACATGAATCCCTCAGAAATTCCCAGAAAATCACCAACCTTAGAAACCACAGTTGAAAGTTCTTCTCCGCTCAAATTTACAACGGTCGTGCCGGTTCTGAATAAACTGTTTAGTAAATTAACCCAGGCAGGACATCTTGACCTGACAAGTAAGGAGATGTTTTCAAGGGAGTTGACAGAAAATGTGTACGGCCATGTCGAGTCAACATATCCAGCCCCCACGATGCAAATGGGTAAAAGTCTCTCAGACTTCTCTAAGACTTCACAGGGTGACTGTAATGTACCCTCTGCTCCTGAGGTGCCATATGTGCTCGTAGAAGATTCAGTGGAAAGGTTCTTACAAAACCTTCTTTTCTGGTTGGAGAATGAAACTTTAACCCAAACTATTATAAATGACAAAATTTCTGGTGCCGTGGAAGATATAGTAAGAGTGCTGACCCCATCAAAGGAAGAAGTTATGATTGGACCAGATGCTGGTGAAACAAGCGACAGACTGTTTACATCACGGTCAAGTCCAGTTACTGATCTCACCAATCAGCCAGTCTGTGTGAGTGCAGAAGACCCGAACCTGGTTTCAAATACAAGCAGTGATCAGGCATCAGTCTCTGACACTGACCCAACAGAGGGTCAAAGTCAGCCAGCAACCTCTGAAAACCCAGAGGAAGAACTGTCAGAAACATTAGTGTCACCTGATGATAAGCTAATTGCCAATCAATTTAGTACTCTTCTAGCCACGAGAATCGCACAAAATTTACACGAAAATACCAGAAATCTTCTGGATCCAGAAAAATTAGAGTTAGTTATCAACCGTCTGACAGATTTGGTACTTTCTGAAGATAGATGCACCGAATACCTAAAAATTCTTAATAATAACAGGGTTAAATTAGTCAAGGCCACAGCTCCAGACAAGTTCTTCGATGTAATGATATCAGAAGATTCATCTTTTGACGACACTATTCTGATGCATCCAGCAATGAATCTCGGTGATCAGGCATCAGTGTCTCACACTAAACCCACAGAGGGTCAAAGTCAGCCAGCAACCTCTGAAAACCCAGAGGAAGAACTGTCAGAAACATTAGTGTCACCTGATGATAGGCTAATTGCCAAACAATTTAGCACTCTTGTAGCCACGAGAATCGCAGAAAAATTGCACAAAAATACCAGAAATCTTCTGGATCCAGAAAAATTAGAGTTAGTTATCAACCATCTGACAGATTTGGTACTTTCTGAAGATAGATGCACCGAATACCTAAAAATTCTTAATAATAACATAAATAAGTTAGTCAAGGACACAGCTAAAGGCCTTATCAAGGAGTTTGGATCTGCAGACAAGTTCTTCTATGTAATGTTGTCAGAAGATTCATCTTTTGACGACATTATTAGAAAGATCATAAGAAAGAATCTAAGTGTCTTCATGAATCTTCCAAAGAAATCCAAACTTGCCAGGTTTTTTTCAGCAGTGTTAAAAGGTTTTAAGAATTTGTTCAGCTGCTGCTTTAAAGGCAGTACTGATGACTAAATTGTCATCTTGATTTTTTTCAAATACCTCTTTTAAAATCTTAAAGCAGTCTGGCCTCAGAGTTAACATCTGAGGTATATTTTATTTTAAAACTATTTCATTCGACTTTAATTAGACTGAGAAATATTCTTCATCGTGTCTCCTCGTATTATCGTTACCATCACCCCCCACCGGCCGAGGCAGATGGCCGTCCCTTCTGAGCCTGGTTCTGCCGGAGGTTTCTGCCTGTTACAGGTAGTTTTTCCTCCCCACTGTCGCCAAGTGCTTGCTCATAAGGGATTATTAATTAATTGGGGTTTTCTTGCTGCTACTGTAGGGTCTCTATCTTACAGTATAAAGCAACTTGAGGAGACGGTTGTGATTTGATGCTATATTACAAATATTAAATTCAACTGAATCTTAAAAACATGTAATATAGCATCACATCACCATCAAATATAGAAATGAAAAATAAAACCAAATAAAAAACCAAACCTACATTGAAAACTGTTTGTGATTTGTCTTGTGCTTTCAAAATATATTGTCAAATATGAAAAGCTGCATTTATATGCTCTGGTCATTAGTGCTGGTATTTTAATGTAAGCAAACACAAGGAACATACACCGATGTGTAAGTACTACAGATGAAGATGCAAAGAAACCATGAAATAATTAATGAAATAGTGAAGTTTATGAATAAAATAAACAACTGTAGCACCGTCTCAGTCTCGTCGAATCGCCCCTCTGCCTCTTCCATTCTAGCATCAACTCTTCTTAACCCTCGTCTAATATGTGCATGTTGTTTGTTGTTGTCTTTCCTAAAGTCACGAAGCTCTTTCGGGATGTTCAGGAGGCTGGGCTCGTCTGCATCCATGCCCTCTGTGGCTAACCTTAGCTCGGAGAGTAGCTCCTATCCACGTGGCTTTTCTCTGCCCCTCACATCAGAGGGTCTGCTGTTGTTGGCTCAGGCTGTGAAATCCAGCTCGACTCTGACTCACATCTACATCTGGGGAAACCACCTGGAGGAGCCTGTATGCCAGGTACACCCCTCAGATGTCTGTTTCCTAATGCGGACTGAAGTCCTGTTGCCGATCCTGACGGTCTGGGGCCTGCCAGTCAAAAAGTCATGTAGCCAGTCACAGAAGGTGGGGTGCAGGCCGAGTGTTGCCAGCTTGTGAGTGAGTTTGTGTGGGATGACAGTATTGAAGGTGGAGCTGTAAGTTCAGTTGAAATATAAGTACTTTATAATTAAAGTAACACACAAATCTTCAAAAAACTAAATCAATCACAACATTAAACTCACCCTGTTTTTGTAGAGAAGGTGTTCAGGCTTTTTCATTATCTCCTGAAACCAGCTGCATTGGATCTTCATCCTTTTTCACTCAGTGAAGTCTTTCCTTTTGTTGTCATTCCTCTGCACTGGAAAACCAAAGTGTGTGAACACAGGTGAATTAAGGGATATTTTTCTAAAGCAGATATAGAGTGATTTTAAGAAATACACACATATCTCTGCTTGTTGTTAGGCTAAAAGCTTGATATAGACATAACAATTTATAACATGTCTGCAGCCTCCCCCACAAGGCACATAACACCCCTGCACACCAGCACTGCACCTATATTATACTTTAATCAAGATATAGTTACGATTTAATCACAATAGGTCACAACAGTGTCACAAACATTTCCCACATACAAGAAATGATCTGCTCAGTATGGCTGTTACGTCCCCAGGCTAGTCTAGGGGTTAGAAGGGACTAACCTGGCTGTAGCTCAGGTGGCAGAGCAGGTCAGCCACTAATCAGAAGGTCGGTGGTTTGATCCCAGGCTGCCTCCTGGCTGCATGCCAAATATCCTTGGGCAAGATACTAACCCCATATTTGCCTACTGGTGGTGGTCAGAGGGCCCGGTGGCGCCTGTGTCCGGCAGCCTCGCCTTTGTAAGTGCGCCCCAGACCTGCTGGAGCTTGGTTAGTTGGTTGTAGTTAACTAAACTTATAGTTTATTAGAGTTGAGTTCCTACTCACAGACAACTGAAACATATTCACATTTGGAAAGCTGATTGTATAAATTTTCGTTTGATTAATCTAAAGTTGTTCTTCTGTGTCTGAAAACACTCACTCCCACTTACTCAACCTGTGTTGTCGTCTGCTGCTGTGGCCTACAGTAGAGACTAAAGTCATCTCACTATGGTAATGTAAATATAATATGGCCAATATTATAGTATTGTCAGATTATTATGATTGAGATATATATATATATATATATATATATATATATCACTGACTTTCAGCTTGTTGTGTTTGTGGATATATGACTGACTTTAATTATCCATAAAATCATCAGATTCTCTGTAAGATTAAGGTCGACTATATGTATATTTAGAAGTAGAGGCTTTAAAACCAAGTTAATGCCCAGATTTAACATACAAAGAGGGATAAGACAAGGCTGTCCCATTTCTCCATACCTGTTTTTGTTAATTGCCCAACTATTGTCTAACCATATGAAATCAAGCAATGTAAAAGGTATATCGTTAATTGGCAAAGATTTACTCATAACACAGTTAGCGGATGACACTACATTATTCCTGAAAGATGAAGATCAAATCTCTATTGCTATTGAAACAATCTCCATATTTTCCAAAGCTTCTGGATTGTACTTGAATATTCCTAAATGTGAACTTATGGCGATAAAAGAATGTTCGAAAACAGCTTTGTGTAACATTCCAATAAAACAAGAAATTTGTTATTTAGGTATTATAATAACCAAAAATCAGGAAAGTAGAATCACTCAAAATTTCTATCCTATTCTAGAGAAACTCAAAAACAGATTTAATCAGTGGCTCTTAAGAGATTTGTCGTTAAAAGGCAGAGTATTAATAACGAAAGCAGAAGGCATCTCTCGTCTTACATACGCTGCATTGGCATTGCACCTTGATAAAAAACTCATAAAAGAGGTTGATAAGTTACTTTTCAACTTTATCTGGAAAAATAGGACACACTACATTAAAAAAACAGTTCTTATGAACTCCTATGTCAATGGAGGACTTAATGTGTTAGATTTTAACACTTTAAATAACACATTCAAAATAAATTGGTTAAAGAATCTAATTACTAATCCTACATCCATTTGGAATACTATACCTGTGTTCATGTTTTCTAAGTTAGGTGGCACTGAATTTTTCCTTACTTGTAATTTTGATATTGATAAAATCCCTTTAAAAGTCTCTGCTTTTCATCGTCAAGCTTTTTTAGCATGGACTCTTATTTACAGTGGGGCAAAAAAGTATTTAGTCAGCCACCGATTGTGCAAGTTCCCCCACTTAAAATGATGACAGAGGTCAGTAATTTGCACCAGAGGTACACTTCAACTGTGAGAGACAGAATGTGAAAAAAAAAAATCCATGAATTCACATGGTAGGATTTGTAAAGAATTTATTCGTAAATCAGGGTGGAAAATAAGTATTTGGTCAATAACAAAAATACAACTCAATACTTTGTAACATAACCTTTGTTGGCAATAACAGAGGTCAAACGTTTACTATAGGTCTTTACCAGGTTTGCACACACAGTAGCTGGTATTTTGGCCCATTCCTCCATGCAGATCTTCTCAAGAGCAGTGATGTTTTGGGGCTGTCGCCGAGCAACACGGACTTTCAACTCCCGCCACAGATTTTCTATGGGGTTGAGGTCTGGAGACTGGCTAGGCCACTCCAGGACTTTCAAATGCTTCTTACGGAGCCACTCCTTTGTTGCCCGGGCGGTGTGTTTTGGATCATTGTCATGTTGGAAGACCTAGCCTCATTTCATCTTCAAAGTTCTCACTGATGGAAGGAGGTTTTGGCTCAAAATCTCACGATACTTGGCCCCATTCATTCTGTCCTTAACACGGATCAGTCGTCCTGTCCCCTTGGCAGAAAAACAGCCCCATGGCATGATGTTTCCACCCCCATGCTTCACAGTAGGTATGGTGTTCTTGGGATGCAACTCAGTATTCTTCTTCCTCCAAACACGACGAGTTGAGTTTATACCAAAAAGTTCTACTTTGGTTTCATCTGACCACATGACATTCTCCCAATCCTCTGCTGTATCATCCATGTGCTCTCTGGCAAACTTCAGACGGGCCTGGACATGCACTGGCTTCAGCAGCGGAACACGTCTGGCACTGCGGGATTTGATTCCCTGCCGTTGTAGTGTGTTACTGATGGTGACCTTTGTTACTTTGGTCCCAGCTCTTTGCAGGTCATTCACCAGGTCCCCCCGTGTGGTTCTGGGATCTTTGCTCACCGTTCTCATGATCATTTTGACCCCACGGGATGAGATCTTGCGTGGAGCCCCAGATCGAGGGAGATTATCAGTGGTCTTGTATGTCTTCCATTTTCTGATGATTGCTCCCACAGTTGATTTTTTCACACCAAGCTGCTTGCCTATTGTAGATTCACTCTTCCCAGTCTGGTGCAGGTCTACAATTCTTTTCCTGGTGTCCTTCGAAAGCGCTTTGGTCTTGGCCATGGCGGAGTTTGGAGTCTGACTGGTTGAGGCTGTGGACAGGTGTCTTTTATACAGATGATGAGGTCAAACAGGTGCCATTCATACAGGTAACGAGTGGGGGACAGAAAAGCTTCTTACAGAAGACGTTACAGGTCTGTGAGAGCCAGGGATTTTCCTTGTTTGAGGTGACCAAATACTTATTTTCCACCCTGATTTACGAATAAATTCTTTACAAATCCTACCATGTGAATTCATGGATTTTTTTTCACATTCTGTCTCTCACAGTTGAAGTGTACCTCTGGTGCAAATTACTGACCTCTGTCATCATTTTAAGTGGGGGAACTTGCACAATCGGTGGCTGACTAAATACTTTTTTGCCCCACTGTACAAGCATAACTTTAGTCCACACAGTTATTATATCTGGAATAACAAGGATGTTTTATTTAAAAGAAAATCTCTCTTCTTAGATAGTTGGTTTAGGAATAACATTGTTTTAGTCGACCAATTATTTGATTCAAATGGTACGCTTTTCTCCTATGAAGAATTTTGTTTACTTTTCAATTTAGCTATAAATCGGGATGATTATACAAAAGTATTTGGATCAATACCATCAGGGGTTTGTATGTTGTTTAAGAATCAACCTAATATCACTTCATTCCACAGGCCGTTGGCATCTCCCATACAAACTTTTGTTGGCAAGATTTGCTTTTCTAAGCAATCTAAAAACAACAATAAATCAATCAGAGCTTTATTTCAGAGTACCATAACCACGCTACCATATGTCATTTTTTTCTGGAACCGGCTGTCAGATGGTATTATGTGGAACGAAGTTTGGAGACTCCCTAATCAGTTTTTAATTACCAACAAAATTAAAGATATTTCTTATAAGTTAATACACAGAATTTATCCTTCTAAAGATTATCTTCAAAGCAAATTCAAATTAGACATTGATACAAGCTGTAGCTTTTGTAAAACTTCCAAGGAATCTACTATACATCTTTTCTGGTTTTGTAACCTTGTACAAGATTTTTGGCAAAGTTTTTGTGTTTTTATTTCAGAAAATATATTCAAAGGATTTGTACTGTTTTGGAAATATGTTTTGTTTGGTCTGCACAAAAACAATTCAACTTTGATAACAGATATATGATTAACTTGTTAATTTTAATGGCTAAATTTCATATTCATAAGTCCAAATGTTTAGGAAGATATCCCTCTTTTTATGTATTCTCCTTTGAACTTGTACAGTATTTTAACTCAATTAAGAACTCCACTAACCCAAAAGCTATAAAAACTATTGGTGTTTGTGAAAAAATCCAAATCTTTCAATCACTTTATTCTTTGGCTTGATCAGTTACTTTCCCCCTAGCATATTTATATTGTTGTTTTTGAATACTGTTCTTGTATTTGTTTATCTATACATACAATTCTTTTGTAAGTACAACACCATTATTGTGGTACTGTTTAATTCCATTTTGTATTGTACTGGTGTTTAAATAAAGGTTTAAAAAAAAAAAAAAAAAAAAAGGGACACAGCGAAGGTCTACCCGATCCGTACCGTGCATGTGCAGATGTTTTCTTCTTCTTCTGTTCGTTTAATGGCAGTGTACTCCCCAGTGTACGAGGATACTGCCACCTGCTGACCGAGCGAATGAACCCCATTGTAAAATGAATTGGCGTCATTACAAACGTGTGTTAAATTTGATTTAGTGATCATCAAGTGTGTTTATGCTTGTCTGTGTGGAGAGGATTGACTGGAATAGTGATGATGATGTCCGCTATCACTGTCAATTGTCAGTAAACACTTAATCTGGCTGATGAATCTTCACGTGACACATTGCTAAGTCAATATTATTAAGTCTGTAATAAGGCCCCATTCTTCTTATTTTACGGCGCTGTTGTTCAATCGGGGAACGCTCTCTGTTGAGGAGAAAAGCATGAATTTGTTTGTATACGGATTATCCATTGTTTAAATGTCCCGGGCAGTCGAAAAGGAGGCAGAGCTGTTGAGAAATGCTAGGAGCTAACTGGGCGCTAACCGTATCATTCGAATATATTGAATGTCGCAATGTTGGCAAAGAGAGGAAGTGACGTAAGATTTGCGCATGCGGGGTACCGATCGGGTTTCCGGTACGGATCGGGTAGTGACAAGGCATTTCAGTTAAACAGGAAGGCGTTTCAGTTGAACAGGAAGGCGTTTCAGTTGAACAGGAAGGCATTTCAGTTGAACAGGAAGTTAATTCTTGACAAGGAAACTGAAGGAAAAAGTGGTAGATTTCAAACAAACCACTACACAGATGTCTACTCAGCAACCTGCTAGTTAGGGGTGGGTTTTTATAATCGATTTATCAATTAAAATCGATTCTGGCTTGGATAACGTGAAATCGATTCATTAAAATCCTGAATCGATTTTTTTTAATATAAATTAATTTTGCCCGAAATGCCAGAATCTCAGGTGAAACCTCACAAAATTTCAACAACCACCAAACAGCTAAAACAGTAAATGAGAGCAGGAACACGGATTCTGCACAAAGACGTAAACACACAGCGCGGATCAGAATCAATGGGATGTCGCCTTTCTCACCCGATGGCACGGACACGGTCGGGGCTGAAAGCCAACAGCTGGCTGATTCTGATCTTGTGGTGTAATCTATATTGATGTACATCATGCGCCACTAGGCGGCAGTACTTACCATCTAGTCAGGAAATGGTGGTATGTGATTAGCACGAGAGTAAGCTAAAATAAAGATGGTTGTTGCTCCACGTTATCGCTTGAGCGGGTAGTTTTATTCAAGAGCCCAACACAACATGGTGTCAGAAGTGCACTCGCTCTAAGCGGTGAACTGAGAAAATTGAAAAGAAAGTCAGCTTGGCGATCGGCTAGCGACAAACATGACGGAGCAAGCAGCAGCTCTACCGGCGGCAACTGGCCCGGTTATGGCAGCTCCACCAGCGGCTACTTTCACCATCAAGCCACCGGAACCGTTCGACTTCGCAAAGCCCCAGGAATGGGAGAAGTGGATCAGACGTTTCGAGCGTTTTAGAATGGCAAGTAATCTGAACGGTTCAACGGATGCTAACCAAGTGAACACATTAGTTTACTGCATGGGAGATGAGGCTGACGACGTGCTAAGGGGACTTGACCTAACAGACGGGCAGCGTCAGCAGTACGATGCGGTCAGAAACGCATTTGATAGACATTTTGTCCCCAGAAAGAATGTGATTTATGAAAGAGCAAAGTTTAATAAGCGAGTACAACAGCCATCAGAAACAGTTGACTCCTTCATAACAGCTCTATATGCTCTCGCTGAAAACTGTGAATATGGTGAACTTCACGATGAACTTTTGAGGGATAGGCTCGTTGTGGGTCTTAAAGATTTATCACTGTCAGAGAGAATGCAGCTCAACAAAGATTTGACCCTAACCAAAGCTATCACAATGGCGAGACAATCTGAGGAAATAAAAAGACAGCAAACTGACCTAAGAGGTGAAAGCAGCACTGGCAAAACAGCCGTGGATGCCGTGCATGTCAGAAAATCACAGCCAAATAAATTCAGAAGCAGAGAGCAAAAGCAGTTCAAGCCACAAAAACCACAAACGACAAAACAAGAGAAAAAAACATGTTCTAAATGTGGAAAAGCACCGATGCACCCAGCAGCACAGTGCCCAGCTAAAAATGCAGAATGCCACAACTGTGGGAAACGTGGACACTACGGGAGAGTTTGTAGGTCTACAACTGTGCATGAGGTGGCAGACAGTGCAGATGGACTTTTCCTAGGTGAACTGGATTCAGGAGAAGACCCGTGGCTTGCTAACATCTGTGTGAGAGGCAAAAGCATGACATTTAAATTAGACTCGGGGGCAGATGTCACAGCTATCTCAGAGGAGACATTCAAAAACATTAAGCATTGGTTAAAGCAAAAGCATTAACCAAATGAACATTTGCAAAAAGCTGAAAAGCCACTGTATGGACCAGGAGGTGCAGCACTGACCGTACTTGGGTCCACAAAGGAAGACATTTCCTACAGTGACAGGAGCACTACAGAGACAATCTATGTAGTCAGAAATCTGCGTGTAGCTCTCTTAAGCAGGACAGCTTCTGTGAGACTGAAACTAATTGCCCGAATGGACAATGTTGACCTTGAGACAGTGAAGAAAGCGTACCCCAAACTATGTGATGGGCTTGGGCTTGTTCAAAAACCATACACGATTAAGCTGAAGCCTGACGCTAAACCTTATTCACTGAAAGTGCCAAGGCGTGTTCCACTGCCACTACTGGGCAAAGTCAAAACAGAGCTGGAGAGGATGGAACAGTTGGGAGTAATCAGTCGTGTGGAAGAGCCCACAGACTGGTGTTGCGGCACGGTCGTAGCCCCCAAAAAGGACAAAGAGAAAGTCCGTATCTGTGTGGACATGACACCATTAAATGAGTCAGTGTGTCGTGAAAGATATATCCTTCCCTCTGTAGACCAAACACTAGGCATGCTCACAGGTGCGCAGTATTTCTCCAAGCTCGATGCTAACATGGGCTTTTGGCAAATACCGCTGTCCAAAGAATCTGCTCTCTTCACCACATTTATTACGCCATTTGGTAGGTACCATTTCAATCGTTTGCCATTTGGTATTTCCAGTGCACCAGAGCATTTCCAAAACATGATGGTGACGGAAGTAACAGCTGGCCTCGCGGGAGTCGTGTGCCACATGGACGACATCCTGGTCTGGGGATCCACGAGGGAGGAGCACGACATGAGACTCCACGCTGTCCTCGACCGTGCAGAGAAGGCGGGCGTCACCCTGAACATGTCAAAATGTGAGTTTGGCAAAAGAGCAGTGAAATTCTTGGGATTCATTGTGTCATCTGAAGGCATGAGTCCTGACCCTGACAAAACTAGTGCGGTGCAGAATATGAAAGAGCCAAGCACCGTGAGTGAGCTTAGGAGCTTCTTAGGAATGGTGAATCAGCTGGGGAAATTCATCCCAAACCTCTCCGAAAAAGACAAACCACTGAGAGACTTGCTTTCAACTAAAAACATGTGGTACTGGGGGCATGAGCAACAAAACGCGTTTAGCAGTTTAAAAGAAGAACTGTCATCCGCTCCAGTACTGCAGCTTTACGACCCAAACAAACCACAAAAGATCTCAGCTGATGCCTCTTCATACGGGTTGGGGGCAGTTTTACTACAGAAAGACAATGACGTGTGGTCACCAGTCGCGTATGCCTCATCAATCATCATTGATCAATCATTGACAGCCACAGAGCAGCGCTATGCTCAGCTGGAAAAAGAAGCACTGGCGCTCACCTGGGCCTGTGAAAGATTCAGTGACTTTATTCTAGGGCTGCACTTTGAGCTTGAGACTGACCATAAGCCACTTGTGAGCCTACTTGGAGGACAAGTCTTGGATTTGCTTCCACCACGGATACAGAGATTCCGCATGCGCCTAATGAGGTATTCTTACACTATAAGGCACATTCCAGGCAAAAGCCTCACCACAGCCGACACGCTGTCACGGTCACCGCTGGCAGGCAGCGTGATGCCCAGAGACAATGATCTTATGGAGGACACCGATATTTACGTTGACGCGGTGCTGGAGGGCCTTCCTACTAGCAGCAAATACCTTACAGATCTCCGTGAGCAGCTACAGTCTGACAGCGTCTGTTCCCAAGTCATGAAGTTCTGTGCAGAGGGCTGGCCGGACAGGAACCAGCTGCAGGGAGTGGTAAAACACTACTGGTCCGAAAGAGCAGTTCTGAGTGTACACAATGGACTACTGCTGCGAGGCGCGAGGTTGGTCATACCTGCAAACATGCGAAATGCAGTTTTGGACAAAATACACGAGGGACACCAAGGGGTAGTTAAGTGTAGAGAACGTGCCCGACAAGCAGTGTGGTGGCCAGGCTTAAGTAATCAGATCAGTGAACTTGTCCTTAAGTGCAGGTTGTGCATACAGGAGAGAGTTAACGCGAGGGAACCTCTTATGCCCACACATTTACCTGAGAGGCCATGGCAGAATTTAGGAGCTGATTTGTTCACACTAAAAGACAAAAACTATCTGTTGGTAGTAGATTATTTCTCGAGATATGTAGAGATTGCTCAACTCAGCCCAACTCGTTCAGCCAATGTGATTGTGCATTTAAAGTCAATGTTTGCACGCCATGGCATACCTGAAGCATTGATTACCGATAATGGCCCACAATTTGCATGTCAAGAAATGAGAGACTTTGCAAAGGACTACTGTTTTGAGCATGTCACCAGTAGTCCCAGGTACCCACAGAGCAACGGCGAGGCGGAGAGGGGCGTCCAGACCATCAAGAATCTCCTCAAAAAAGCTAGCGATCCATACAAGGCATTGCTGGCATACAGAACAACAGCACTGGCGAATGGCTACAGCCCGGCTCAACTTCTCATGGGGCGCAGGCTTCGTACTACCTTGCCAATGCTTCCTGAAACCTTACAGCCCTATCTGCCTGATTTTCAGCAGATTTGTCGTGCAGAGAGAGAGAAAAGGCTGAGACAAACCGAATGTTTTAACAAAAGACATAGAACAAGAGAACTGGATAAATTGTTGCCAGGGCAACCAGTCTGGATCACGGATGCAAAAGCACAGGGCACAGTGACATCAGTCCACCCAACTCCGCGATCATACATCATCAGTGGACCCCAAGGGACAATCAGAAGGAACCGCAGTCATCTTGTGCCGATCCTGCAAACAGAGACTCAAACCGAAGCAAAACAGATCCAGTCCACTCCTACAGAGACTGTTTCTGAGCCAAGCGCACCACATACACCAGGTGTGGTTAGAACCCGGTCTGGTAGGGAAGTGATTAAACCGAAAAGACTTGATCTGTGAAGCTAATTGTTTGGAAAGGGGAAAGTTGTATTTCAAATGCTAAGTTGTGGTTTTGAGAATAGCATGTTTAAAAGGTAAAATGGTTGGACATATGTTACAAGAGAAAAGAAAGTGTTTATGAAAATACCAAGTTTATGTTTCCTGAAATGCGGGGGTATGTCTGTATTGAAAAAAAATATTATGCAGTTATGTTTTGTTTGAAGAGCAAAAGAATGTACCAGCCTAACTTCAGTAAGGGGGATGTGGTGTAATCTATATTGATGTACATCATGCGCCACTAGGCGGCAGTACTTACCATCTAGTCAGGAAATGGTGGTATGTGATTAGCACGAGAGTAAGCTAAAATAAAGATGGTTGTTGCTCCACGTTATCGCTTGAGCGGGTAGTTTTATTCAAGAGCCCAACACAACAGATCTGTCGGCGGTCCGCGCTTTGTTTTCACGCCGTTTTTGCCTGATTCTAAAGCTGTTAGTTTGATCTCTCTCCAAACAATATTGACTGAACCAGCAGCAAAAGAAGATCCAAACTGCGCTTCACATAAACATCGTCATGAATTCCCTCTGACGTTTACTGTTTTGCTTCCACCACGATAAAATCACACGTTATGCACAGCTCTCTCTCTCTCTTTCTCTCTCTCTCTGTACTTCAAGAACAGTTTCCCGTCTAAAAATCTGTTTTCTGCATTATTCGCTTGCTTGTTACGCACAAGTCTACTGTTGTTTACAGCGCTGTCGGCCGCTGGGTTTTTTTTTTTTCGTTTTACATACTTCTGAAAAGAAAATCTTATTTCTGCCGTTCAATACTGAACAAATTTAAACATTTAAAAATTATGCAAAATGCAAAACGCTTAGCCGTGTCTCTAATAAAACCGCTGGAACGTCAGAGGTAACGTTCATATGTTGATTAATGGTTTTCTTTCGTTTTTGATGTACTGCAGAATATTTTTTTATAAAATCCCAGGCCAGGAAAAATCACCTTCATGTTTTTCTGTGTTTTATCTTCAGCTACTTTTACACAAAGGCATCTGCTGTGACGCTTACACCTTTGATAAAGTCTTGCGTGTGTCAGCTTCCTTTTTTTAGATGCAAAAATATGTAAATGTACTGATCTGAATTATAATATTGCTGACTGTCAAAATTTCCCAGAATCAAATTGAATTGAATCGAATCGAATCATGGAACGATAAGTTAGACAGCTTAGTCTTAGTGAGACAGCTACATTACTTAAAAATATATTAGCCTCAGCATAAGTCAAAATTTAGAATAGCAGGAGATGGGCATTATCCTGGTTATTTTTTTTTTTTTGGCATATGTGCTTTTTGTCTTTTTTAGCAAAGAAAAAAATATCTTAAAATCATCAATAAAACCAGGGAGAGAAGGCTTAGCGTTCCTCCATTTAACACAATGGATATGATATTTACTCAAACGTATGATGATGTTAATAATGTCTGAGACACCCAATGCTAGATGATCCATATAAAAAAAATTATGATGTAATTCAAATAGTGGCACATCATTAATATTTAGGGAAATCCAATTTTTTAAGTTGCACCAAATACATTGTGTGATAGGGCATAGAAGGAAAAAAAAGATGTTCTAGGGTTTCATTTTCATCAGTACAAAAAGAACACTGATCCACCTCAAAGCCAAATCTCTTTTTTTAGAAATTCTGCCACAGGATTAATTTTTTTTAAAGTGTGTTTCTTTAACTTTAGGTAGAATAGGCTATTTCATAAATTTTTAGTATGCTTTATCCAGTGTATATGAAATAACTAAATTGTTAAGATGATTGTCGAGGTCAGACTCTTAATTTGTCTGTTAAACCGATGCGGTTTCTCTTTCAGTCAGACCTCCAGGGCTCAAGCTCTCACTCCCAGCTAATTCCAGACTCGTATGGCTCTGGCTGACTTCTGATCTCCTCTGGGGGAAAAAGGGAGCTTAATTTCTTCTTCTGTCTTTCTCTTTCTAATTGTGCAGGTGAGTCACTCGGCGTGTGATGACCACCGCCGTCATCTGTAAGCTGCTGCGCTCCAAAGAGGCCATGGCCACGATGGACATCAGGAACTGGCCCCCAGTGCTGGACACCGGTACAGCGTTTCATTCATATCCACACAGGGAAATCACGCTCGCATTAAGTACTTTAATTTAACATAAATGCAGGTCGTGCACAGCCGCCTCACAATGCAGTCTGAGTAGTTCTGGTTGCAGATATAAACCTAAAGAATGCACATTAAATGAAATCCTCTGCTGTGATGAAACCTGCCTTTACAGCTCCATCACTCTGTGATTTATCGAAAAATAAAAACTTGCTGTAGCTGCAAGTCTGTGGAGGTCCCCACCACTGCTTTAGAGAATCAAAGCACCAGGAAGTGGGAATAAGTTCTCCTATAATAAGGATTTTTAGGTCCCTGATAACAAAAATGAGCAGATTTTATCCAGTTTGGTAACTTTTACATCACTAGAGAAGAAAATATAGCCACATTATTATAATTACTATGGTTATTTTTGTATTTTTGGTAAAGAGGTTGCCCAGTTTTGATACACATGGAGGTTTGCAGCAGAGACAGAATCACGTTTTCTGCTTATTTTAATGATAGTTTAATGACTTTAGAAACCAGAAGCCTGATTGTTTGTTTTTTACATTGAGACAAAGTTTACACAGAAGGACTATATAGGGTCTTTTATAAAGTAGCTTTCAGGGATTCAGGATCTCTGAAGAAAAACGATCAATTTTTATTACTTAGAGATTTTTCAACATCTAACAAGGACAGAGGAGGACAAAGCTAAATTGGCCTGATTTTTGCATAACTTTAAGAATTTGAATGTGAAGAGAAGAAAAGATCCATGAACGTAATGATTCAAAGGGTTCAAATATCTTTGAATTTATGTGCTTCAATATATTTTTCGGACTGAGGAAAACAGAAAAAAGGTTAAGTATTCTGAAGAGCGTAAAATTATGAAAAAACTAGAGATATGAAATATCCAGATTTTAGAGGCCCAAAGAGGTGAAGAGCAAAGCAGCAAACAGAGAAAGCTTTGTAAAGTAGCTTTTTTTTTTTTTTTTCTTAAAGGTGTGTAAAATCAGAGGTTCAGAAACAAAATACAGAGCTCAAGAAAATAGAGTTTACTGTGGAAAATCAGTTTACAGTGACATGCTAAGCCCTGTGGGTGTGTATCGTGTGTTTCAGGCTTTGCAGCGTCAGCAGAGAGTGAGCGGGACGTCGGCTGGGGTCGAGTGTGTGTTTTCCTGAAGAGACTCGGGAAGAAAGCCGACAGCAGGAGCCTCAGTTTGGCTCACTGTGATCTGACGGCTACAGACCTGCTGGAGCTTGGTTAGTTGGTTGTAGTTAACTAAACTTATAGTTTGTTAGAGTTGAGTTCCTACTCACAGACAACTGAAACATATTCACATTTGGAAAGCTGATTGTATAAATTTTCATTTGATTAATCTAAAGTTGTTCTTCTGTGTCTGAAAACACTCACTCCCACTTACTCAACCTGTGTTGTCGTCTGCTGCTGTGGCCTACAGTAGCAGACGACAACACTGCAACTGTAACGAAACTGATTACAGCATTATTTTTAAAACCTTTAGTGAATTCAACGTTCTTCAAGATTTTTCAAGCATCCACAGAAACTTTGATCGTGTGCTAAAAATGCTAGTAAAGCTGACATCCATCACGAACAACCCACATCATCCTCTGCATGAGTCTGTGAGCTGAGCAGATCCTTGTCAGAGACCAAAACACCCTCGCTGCAGGAAGGAGCACTTTCACAGATCATTGATCCCAACAGCAGTTAGACTCTATAACTCCTCAATCACGCTGTCATGAGTCACTGGACATTTACCTGGTGTGCAGGTATATGTGTATGTATATGTATACATGTGTATATTTAGTCTGTAGATGTGTGTGCAAGTACATGTCTATACTTATAGATACTTTTAGATATCTATTGCTTAAATAATAATAGTAAGAATAATGAAATTTATTTCTTGCATTTCCACAACACTCTATCCATAGTCACATACTGTGTATGCTACTGTTGTATATATAGTGTATTATCTTATTTATTTTGTAGTTGTTTATATTTTATTTCTATTTTTGGATTTTCTTCTGCTATCTCTACCTGAGCTGAGGTAACGCACAAATTTTCCTGCCGTCGATCAATAAAGTCTAATCTCCTCATTGACTGCATTTCTGATGGAGATGAGACTTCATGCAGGACAGAGGTGAGAGGCGTGACATCACGGTGCCGTGACAACAACCTGGTGCTTTACATCAGCAAAACCAAGGAGCTCATCGTGGGTTACAGGAAACCAGCAGTAGCAGAGGTGGAGAGAGTCAGCTGCTTCAGATTCCTAGGCATCAACATCAGCGAGGGTGTCATGCCATATTAAACCATTATACACCTTAATAGTAAAATAAAAAATGTGTTTAAATTGCATGAATTAATATTTATTAACGTCTCTTTTTGACGTCATGCTATGATAATGACCGCCACAAACAGAGCGTCCTCCTGTAACCATGGTTACGGGAGTTTGTTGCAAGAAGTGTTGTGAATCTCGCTGAGACGGGGAACCACTGAGAGCCTCAGATGAACCAGTCAGTCAGATCGCTGTCTCCACTTCTCCTCCTCCTCCTTCGTTCCCTTTGTTTTTTAAGTACCTCATATATGTTAGGATTCTTTAGCTAGTTAGCCATCACATTAGCTAGTTAGCCATCACATTAGCAAACTGCTTCGCAGCACAGCTGCCGGAGTCGCGGCTTTTGTTGAATCAGGCGTTGGACCTGCTGGAGGAATGCTCTGCGATGATGGTGGAAAACAGGCGCCATTCAACCCATTTGCGAGCTTCAAAGAACTGGCTGCAGGTATGATTGAAAGTTTGACATCAACACCGACGTTGATGCGTCTGTGATTTATTAGTGATCGCTCACTTGTGTGCACGCGCATGTAGGTGAACGCTCGCGGCATGACGTCACATAGCTCAGTTCCTTTCTGCTTTGATGTCACAGTACGTGCCTTTGATCTTGCAGCACGTGACCTCCACTTGAGTCCCTAAATAGGGGTGAAACAGCGGGCTTTATACCTGAACCTTGCATTTTGCATTTTTAGTTGTCGTACGTTAAATGTACAGACCGCGATCTTCCCTTTCTGAAAGCTTTCTGAAAACGGATTTCCAAAGTAATTGTAGCGAAACTAAGTCATTGACAATGTCTTTATCCAGTGTTAGAACCCCTACCCCCATTAATTCAGAGCCTTTTTCACCTGCTATCAGCGGGTGTTTCGATAGGCTCTCTGGATTACAGTGGCGCTTGATAGAAAATGGGATCTGGGACTCCGATGTCCAAGTAGCACTGGCTGATATGATTACTGATGTCATTCAGTCAGTTAGTGGAAGCACCATAAAAACTTTACTTCTAGGAGGTCAGGACCAATTAAATGATGCATCATTCCAGACATACCTTAGCATAGCCGTGACAAAAATAAGCCCCGTATTGGGAGACTCTTTCTCAACCAGCTTTGCTGCTGCTCTTAATGTCACCCATGAGGAGTGTGAAAGCGCTGTGGTGCTGACACAGATGATTGAGCAGGAGATCTCAAATAAAGTCAACTCGGGTTGGGTTCTAGTCCCAGAAAACCCGGATTCTATTTATGTCACCAGAAAAATAACAAACATAAAAAACCTCAGATGCATGGTTTCTCATGCTTTCTCATGTCTGAAGAGTTATAAAGGTAAGCTGAGCGGCCTGTTCATGAGGGGGACTTTACCCACTTCCTTTAGTTCAAGTGATGAGAGTCTTGAATCCAAGCTCTCTGAGATGGGAACAATTAAAGAAATAAGTATGGCTCTCATGAGGTGGAGTACAGACAGAGAGATAAGTAAAGATGACCAGGACTGTCACATAGAACTGCAACCCGTGGAGGAAAAAGAAAGTGATGAGTTTGCAGAAGCTGAGGAGAAAGCTCAAAGTGATGTTGAAACAATCCTCAACAATCTGAATTATTTACATGATGAAGATGATGCAGATAAAGCTGCAGTTGACATTGTAAATGTGTTAATTGCTAACATTGAGTATCCTGATGCAGAAGATATCACATTAAGTGAGAAGTGTAGCTCACCCAAGCCTGCTTTTGATGTGGACCTGGTGATCAAAAAGGTGAAAGACTTTTTTGCATCATGCGCCCTAATTATAAAACCAGATGAAGTAAAACAACACTTCTTCAGGTTTGCTAAAAAGGAATTTGAAAAAATGAACAGTGAGCTGAAAGATCATTTGAAGGAAAGCAAAGGATTTTTGACCTTTCAGAGACAACAGGCAAACTCCCCGGAGAGTGAGAGAGCTGACTCCAGGAAACGCGAACACATGAATCCCTCAGAAATTCCCAGAAAAACACCAACCTTAGAAACCACAGTTGAAAGTTCTTCTCCGCTCAAATTTACAACGGTCGTGCCGGTTCTGAATAAATTGTTTAGTAAATTAACCCAGGCAGGACACCTTGACCTGACAAGTAAGGAGATGTTTTCAAGGGAGTTGACAGAAAATGTGTACGGCCATGTCGAGTCAACATATCCAGCCCCCACGATGCAAATGGGTAAAAGTCTCTCAGACTTCTCTAAGACTTCACAGGGTGACTGTAATGTACCCTCTGCTCCTGAGGTGCCATATGTGCTCGTAGAAGATTCAGTGGAAAGGTTCTTACAAAACCTTCTTTTCTGGTTGGAGAATGAAACTTTAACCCAAACTATTATAAATGACAAAATTTCTGGTGCCGTGGAAGATATAGTAAGAGTGCTGACCCCATCAAAGGAAGAAGTTATGATTGGACCAGATGCTGGTGAAACAAGCGACAGACTGTTTACATCACGGTCAAGTCCAGTTACTGATCTCACCAATCAGCCAGTCTGTGTGAGTGCAGAAGACCCGAACCTGGTTTCAAATACAAGCAGTGATCAGGCATCAGTCTCTGACACTGACCCAACAGAGGGTCAAAGTCAGCCAGCAACCTCTGAAAACCCAGAGGAAGAACTGTCAGAAACATTAGTGTCACCTGATGATAAGCTAATTGCCAATCAATTTAGTACTCTTCTAGCCACAAGAATCGCACAAAATTTACACGAAAATACCAGAAATCTTCTGGATCCAGAAAAATTAGAGTTAGTTATCAACCGTCTGACAGATTTGGTACTTTCTGAAGATAGATGCACCGAATACCTAAAAATTCTTAATAATAACAGGGTTAAATTAGTCAAGGCCACAGCTCCAGACAAGTTCTTCGATGTAATGATATCAGAAGATTCATCTTTTGACAACACTATTCTGATGCATCCAGCAATGAATCTCGGTGATCAGGCATCAGTGTCTCACACTGAACCCACAGAGGGTCAAAGTCAGCCAGCAACCTCTGAAAACCCAGAGGAAGAACTGTCAGAAACATTAGTGTCACCCGATGATAGGCTAATTGCCAAACAATTTAGCACTCTTGTAGCCACGAGAATCGCAGAAAAATTGCACAAAAATACCAGAAATCTTCTGGATCCAGAAAAATTAGAGTTAGTTATCAACCATCTGACAGATTTGGTACTTTCTGAAGATAGATGCACCGAATACCTAAAAATTCTTAATAATAACATAAATAAGTTAGTCAAGGACACAGCTAAAGGCCTTATCAAGGAGTTTGGATCTGCAGACAAGTTCTTCGATGTAATGTTGTCAGAAGATTCATCTTTTGACGACATTATTAGAAAGATCATAAGAAAGAATCTAAGTGTCTACATGAATCTTCCAAAGAAATCCAAACTTGCCAGGTTTTTTTCAGCAGTGTTAAAAGGTTTTAAGAATTTGTTCAGCTGCTGCTTTAAAGGCAGTACTGATGACTAAATTGTCATCTTGATTTTTTTCAAATACCTCTTTTAAAATCATAAAGCAGTCTGGCCTCAGAGTTAACATCGGAGGTATATTTTATTTTAAAACTATTTCATTCGACTTTAATTAGACTGAGAAATATTCTTCATCGTGTCTCCTCGTATTATCGTTACCATCACCCCCCACCGGCCGAGGCAGATGGCCGTCCCTTCTGAGCCTGGTTCTGCCGGAGGTTTCTGCCTGTTACAGGTAGTTTTTCCTCCCCACTGTCGCCAAGTGCTTGCTCATAAGGGATTATTAATTAATTGGGGTTTTCTTGCTGCTACTGTAGGGTCTCTATCTTACAGTATAAAGCAACTTGAGGAGACGGTTGTGATTTGATGCTATATTACAAATATTAAATTCAACTGAATCTTAAAAACATGTAATATAGCATCACATCACCATCAAATATAGAAATGAAAAATAAAACCAAATAAAAAACCAAACCTACATTGAAAACTGTTTGTGATTTGTCTTGTGCTTTCAAAATATATTGTCAAATATGAAAAGCTGCATCTATATGCTCTGGTCATTAGTGCTGGTATTTTAATGTAAGCAAACACAAGGAACATACACCGATGTGTAAGTACTACAGATGAAGATGCAAAGAAACCATGAAATAATTAATGAAATAGTGAAGTTTATGAATAAAATAAACAACTGTAGCACCGTCTCAGTCTCGTCGAATCGCCCCTCTGCCTCTTCCATTCTAGCATCAACTCTTCTTAACCCTCGTCTAATATGTGCATATTGTTTGTTGTTGTCTTTCCTAAAGTCACGAAGCTCTTTCGGGATGTCCAGGAGGCTGGGCTCGTCTGCATCCATGCCCTCTGTGGCTAACCTTAGCTCGGAGAGTAGCTCCTATCCACGTGGCTTTTCTCTGCCCCTCACATCAGAGGGTCTGCTGTTGTTGGCTCAGGCTGTGAAATCCAGCTCGACTCTGACTCACATCTACATCTGGGGAAACCACCTGGAGGAGCCCGTATGCCAGGTACACCCCTCAGATGTCTGTTTCCTAATGCGGGCTGAAGTCCTGTTGCCGATCCTGACGGTCTGGGGCCTGCCAGTCAAAAAGTCATGTAGCCAGTCACAGAGGGTGGGGTGCAGGCCGAGTGTTGCCAGCTTGTGAGTGAGTTTGTGTGGGATGACAGTATTGAAGGTGGAGCTGTAAGTTCAGTTGAAATATAAGTACTTTATAATTAAAGTAACACACAAATCTAAATCAATCACAACATTAAACTCACCCTGTTTTTGTAGAGAAGGTGTTCAGGCTTTTTCATTATCTCCTGAAACCAGCTGCATTGGATCTTCATCCTTTTTCACTCAGTGAAGTCTTTCCTTTTGTTGTCATTCCTCTGCACTGGAAAACCAAAGTGTGTGAACACAGGTGAATTAAGGGATATTTTTCTAAAGCAGATATAGAGTGATTTTAAGAAATACACACATATCTCTGCTTGTTGTTAGGCTAAAAGCTTGATATAGACATAACAATTTATAACATGTCTGTAGCCTCCCCCACAAGGCACATAACACCCCTGCACACCAGCACTGCACCTATATTATACCAACTATATACCAACTACCAACTATCGTAACTATATCAAGATATAGTTACGATTTAATCACAATAGGTCACAACAGTGTCACAAACATTTCCCACATACAAGAAATGATCTGCTCAGTATGACTGTTATGTCCCCAGGCTAGTCTAGGGGTTAGAAGGGACTAACATAGAGGTAAATAGTGAAAGAGGAGCCAAGATGGTAAGTTAAGAGGTTTATTTCTTGCTAGAAATTCAGTTCTAGTTCAGACTGAGGGTTAACTTCAAATAAAATAAATACATAATTATAATAAAGGTCAATCAAATGGACCAATATGGCAAGGCCATGATGATCCACTTGGTAAAGTAAATCCACTTGGCATCTTTCTTGGCCTTCAGACAACAATTCTGATGGCTAAAGATCCAAACGGGACAGGCAAAAAAAACAACCCCCCCAAAAAAGAATAAACATTGAATGAAAAATGCAAAAGCAGAACTTCCTGTTCAGACAAAAAGTACTGAGATTTCCACAGCACAAAACAAAATAACTATCGCAGTAAATTTAGTGCAGTGTGAATGATTTATGCTGCATTGCCGGGCACAAGTGTCCAGAAACTGTGATATGGAAGGCTGTTGAGGTTCATTTGTGATCCTCTTTTTCATCTGTTATTGGTCACGGGGCAGCAGTCTGGGCCCAATCTTACCCGGGGGAACGCAAAGGCGTTCTCATGCTAGCCAATAGATGTAATCCCTCCTGCGAGTCTGTTCTGGGCCTCCTACTGGTAGGACATGCCCAAAACACTCCTCCCAGCAGAAGCCTTTGTCAGATGCTTGAACCAAAGAACTGGTTCCTTTGAATGTGGCAGAGCAGTAACTCGAATTCACTCTGGTCGATCAAGCTGCTCCCCCTACCTTTAAGAAAGAGCCCAGTTACCCATCAGAGGAAACTCATTTTCATTGTTTTATATGTGATGTCATTGTTTTGGTCAGCACCCAGAGCTTGTAACCATAAGTGAAGGTAGGAACATAGATCAGATACTGTCCCAGTATACCCTGGAGGTCGCCACCCGATGAAGCTGACACGAAGCCTGCAAAAAGGCAACCACAGTGGAGACCCTCAACGACCTGGTATCGCTAGAATGTGTCCATAAAAACCAGAAACAGAATCTATGACAAAGAAAGAAGAGGTCCGACTTCTCCCCGGCTGACCTCATACTCCCCAAGGACCCTGACAGGATCACCATGTACACATGAATAGGACCCTATCCCTACTTTTATGGCAGAGCTGCATTGAACGAGCAACCTGACATGTTTCTTATGGACATGTAAAGTAGACGGTTAACAATCTTTTGCTGTGAATGACTTCAGCACTCTTTAAGGCTTTTTAAGCATCAACAGAAACTCTGCTCAAACAGATTTATTAAAATATAAAAATATAAGATCACACAACACATTGAACATTTCTCTTCTGCAACAAGCATGTCTGTTTATGGATGTAATTATTTCAGGAGGTCTAGTAGAAGTCAACGTCTTAAAATATTAGAAATGATTGCCACTAATTGTGTTTGTGATGAACAAACAAAACACTTTCATAAACTTAAATCTTTGCAGTTTAAATAATCTTTTAGTTGTCCATGACGTGCGGTGGAATCAGGGCTTGCAGCAGGTCTTTGTAGGCACATCTGTACCATTACAGTCGATGTTGTAAACTGGTTTCCTCAAACTCTGGAAGACCTCAGCGAGGAACACGTGACCATCCACCTCATAGGGGCTTACATCTGTCTGTTCTGGATGCAGCCGGCCGCTGGATATCAGCTTCTTGAAGGCCTGAAGCACGGAGGGAGCGTGGATCTGTTAGAGGGGCGATGGGATGTTAGAGGAGAAGATGAAACAGACATCTGAGGGGTGTACCCGGCATACGGGCTCCTCCAGGTGGTTTCCCCAGATGTAGATGTGAGTCAGAGTCGAGCTGGATTTCACAGCCTGAGCCAACAACACCAGACCCTCTGATGTGATGTTGTTTCTGCACACAGACAGCCTTGCACAGAGCGCAGGTTGGTGACAGCAGGTCAAGATTAAAGGATTAAAAAAGGATGAAGCTAAAACTGTTTACTTTACAAAGCTTTCTCTGTTTGCTGCTTTGCTCTTCCCCCCCTGGGCCTCTAAAAGCTGGATATTTCATATCTGTAGTTTTTTCATAATCTTACGCTCTTCAGAATATTTAACCTTTTTTCTGTTTTCCTCAGTCCGAAAAATATATTGAAGCTCATAAAGTCAAAGATATTTGAACCCTTTGAATCATTATGTTCATGGATCTTTTCTTCTCTTCACATTCAAATTCTTAAAGTTATGCAAAAATCAGGTCAATTTAACTTTGCCCTCCTCTGTCCTTGTTAGATGTTGAAAAATCTCTAAGTAATAAAAATTGATCGTTTTTCTTCAGAGATCCTGAATCCCTGAAAGTTACTTTATAAAAGACTCTATATAGTCCTTCTGTGTAAACTTTGTCTCAATGTAAAAAACAAACAATCAGGCTTCTGGTTTCTAAAGTCATTAAAATATCATTAAAATAAGCAGAAAACGTGATTCTGTCTCTGCTGCAAACCTCCATGTGTATCAAAACTGAGCAACCTCTTTACCAAAAGAGTGTGGTTGATTCTGGGGTTGATGCAGGACTCACTCTTTGAGGGTGCTGCGCGGACAGGTGATGGCTTTGCTCAGGTACCCAGCTCCACCATCTCCAATCTGATTGGATGACAGATCTAAAATCTCCAGGGCCCTGTTCTGCTTCAGCATCATGGCGAGATGAAACGCACCGTCACGGGTCACACGGTTGCTACAGAAATCCAAGAAAGACAGATGTATGGTATGAAGAGGAGGAAATGCGCCCTCTGCTGGCTGCTCGACTCGTTTCCTACCTGCACAGGTCCAGGTAGCGCAGGCTGTGGTTTCGCCCCAGGCCTTCAGTGAGCTGCTCTATCCCAGTGTCAGTCATCCCCATCCTCCCCAGGTGGAGCTCCATCAGGCTGCTATTCACTGCCAGCATCTTAGAGCAGTGCACTGCCCACTCCTCCTGAGACACAAAGAGCTGGCTCAGATCAGTCTGCCTCCCTCTGAGTTTTATACCTGGTGTGTGTTTGTACCTGATGGCTGAAGAGCAGCGGACGGCTGATATCGACAGAGGAAAGAGCCTTGTTTTTCTTCAGCATGATGACGAGCGCTATAATACTGCTGGTGTCCTGTAGGGATCGAGAAAACTCTCAGAAACAGAATGATGTCAGCACCAAACCTTTTTAAAAAGTGAAGCCCATCTACCAGGTCGCAGTCGGCCACTTCCAGCTCCTGCAGCGCGCAGTTCTCCTGCAGCACGCTGGCCAGTTCCAAACCTCCTCCTCTCCCGATCTTGTTACCTGACAGCCTGAGAGAGAGCAGGGTGCTGTTACCCTGCAGAGAGAACGACAGGCGGGGACGTGGCTTCCACATTAGAAACGTTGGAGCCACATTAAAAGGAATGAAAATCCAACTGTAAATGAATTCTGCTAAAATCTAGGAGGATCTCATGAGTGAAGAGGAGTCTGGCCAGGATCGAGCTCATTTTAGTTCATGGGGGGTGGGGGTGGGGGGTTAAGCACCTAATTCCTAAGGGAAGAGTAAGAATAAACAGTTTATATGAGAACATATTAAGTGTTAAACCTGCAGGCTGCTGGCGAGGACTTGAGCTCCATTGGCCTGGATGTCGTTAAACATTAAATCCAAACAGCTCAGAGATGATTTCTCCTCCTGCTCAGAGAAAACAAACACGAAATACATCAAACATGAAACATTTTACTTACAGAAAATGATCCACCCATTGCATTTTGTTACCTACTTGCAGGAGCTTAGCAAGGTGTTCAACTCCTTCATTTGTTATGTTGTTGTAGCTCAGATCAAGACCTGGTCACACACACACACACACACACACGTAGTTAAAGACAGTTAAACACACCTTGTCTGAATCAGGTCGCCTGAATCCGCCAGCTCACCTGTAACACGCTCGTTATGTCGGAGACATTTACAGAGAACGAGGACGTCGTCGTCACTGAGTCTCTGAACCTGTCTGACATTTCCTGGAAGTTTTAGGGTGAACTTCCTGCCACACAGACAAGTTTTCCACGCCAGCAGAGAATCAATGTTTATATGGGAAATGCATTGGAAAAAACACACATCCTTAAAACAGGGTTGTCACACTCAGTTTAGTTAACCAGCCATGTGAGGCCCAAATAGATCTCTAAAAATCTGATATTTGAAAAATCTGATATTTGAAATCTATAAATCTCTCTCTCTCTCTCTCTCTCTATATATATATATATATATATATATATATAATTGTGAATAATTTTCACAACATTTAACCAGGTAACTGGTCAAGCACTTTTTTAACCACCTGGTTATTTTAATACTGGGTGTGCTTAGTATGAAATATGAAACACTTCACTTCGCCGTTACAACTTATGTCTAAAAATGTATCGTTTAAGGCAGCGGTCTCCAACCTTTTTTGCGCCACGGACCGGTTTATGCCCCACAATATTTTCACGGACCAGCCTTTAAGGTGTCGCGGATAAATAGAACAAAATAAAACTAGTACCGGTACCGAAAAAAGGAGGATTTATTCATAACACACGTGAAAAGACCCAGGAAAACCGAGTAAACGATAAAAACGATAACAAAATAACGCTGAAAACCGATAAAAACCCTGAAAACTATACATTTCACACCTGAGCCTCAACTCTCGCGGCCCGGTACCAAACGACTCACGGACCGGTACCGGTCCGAGGCCCGGGGGTTGGGGACCGCTGCCCTAAAGTTACATTGGAGTTTAAAGTGTAAACGCTTACCCCGTTAACGGCGTCTTCTTCAATGACTGTGAAACGTACGGATTCACTTTTACCTTTCTCTCAGCGCACACGGCTTTATAAAGCTCTGACATGCTTTGGGCCGTCATCACTAGATACTGTTTGAGTCGCTATGGCAACACGAGGGACGGCAGCCGCGGAGGTACAAACAAGTAACGGGAGGGAAATTTTAACGTAAGGCGGATTTTTGATAAGAGATGAACGTTAATATATTAAAGAAATACAATAAATTAACGTGTAGGTTTGCGTCTCAGTAACCAATTACAGTATGTAACAACAACAAAAAAAAAGATAATGGGTGAATGTGAGTGGAATTAAAAGAAAAAAACTTTAAAATCATAAAAATAATAGAAAATGGCTAATTAACAAGAAATAAACATTCTAAGAGAAAATAATATTTCCAATTTATTAGTTTCAATTTTAAATTCAGGAGAACACAAATTCAAATTTAAGAGAAACTAAACGTTTTAAGAAGAAATATCAATGGCAAAACATTTAATTACAGCTTTTATCTTTATGATCAGATAGTGAAATGTAAAAGAAAATAAATTGTTTTAGGAAACAAAATGGATGCATTTACAAGAACACAAATTAATAAAAGTCAATAGTCAAAAAGAAGCTGGAGGCCAACAGAAAAAGCAAACAATGGACTATTTTCATGCCGGGCTGTTGTATAAACTGTGACCTGCATTCATATTATCAGAAGTAGATACGTGATTAATATTTGATTATGACTCAGAGAAAATGCTTTAGCGTATAAACAAATGAAACTAATAATATTAAAAAAGATAATAATGAAGTGGAACCTGTGACATTAATTAGTGGGTCAATGATACAAAACAATGATTTGTAACCGAGAGGAAAACAGATGTGGGCGTTCACAGGACTGAAAACACTAAGTGTGACTTTCATCTGCTGTGCACCATCACGCAGACACAAGTAACTGAGCTTCATGTTACAGAAGTTCATGATTGTATTTAAAATGTTTATTTTAAGACTTAAAATATGTAAGTTTTACAAACCAGAATGAGAATATATTTATTTACAGTGTTACAAATGACAGAAATAAAATAAAATGTGAATAGAGAAGTGTAAACAAAATGAATGTAGACATTCACTATATTATATACAAACGAGCCCATCAGTAATAATTACAAATGATGCTTTAATCACTGCAAGGCAGAAGTAATGTTTAGTGTGTTCGTGCTTGATTTTATCGCCCTGGACCGTCTGCCCGACGGCAGAAATTCAAACAATAAGAAAACAATCTTAAGAGAATATTAATAAATAATAAATAGTCAGATGAATACTTTAAGGATATTAAGTGCAGATAAATGTGCTCTCCTGCATGTTCCACTTCATCCTGGTCAAACTGTCTGGCCTGCTGAACACTTCCTCCTCTCCGTGGCTCAGATCTTGGCTTTACAGCAGAGTCTGAGGGTCCAAGCAGCTGTAAGCTGGAGGAGGATATGACATCAGCGACAACTGTAATGCCAGTGCTAGCTATTTAGCTAACAATGTTTTGTCAGGCACTGGTGTTACACATGCTGCGGTGTTATTTAGTGTGTATCTGTGTTCAATTGTCATGTTCATAATGGAAAAAAGATGCGTGGCTGGAGGCCCGACGGGTCGTAAAGAGAAACAAGGATCACGGCTAAATTTGTTAAATTGAATTTGACACAAAAGTCCTCTGACAAAGTTAATACACGAGGAAGGAGGTCGTCTGCAGTGTACTGACGAATTCACACTAACTTTAAAGTGCACACATTGGAAAACTATCAAACAAACACATTTACAGTATTTAAAGTTACTTCTAAGTAAATGATTACTAAGTACAAACAAAGTGAATGAGCCAGTTTAAATTGTGCATTTTGAGACAGGATTTGAGTCCGTGTTGGGAATATTTGGTCTGAAGGAACGCCGCTGAAGGCTCCAGAGCTCGTAGTAGGAAAACAGGAGAAAGGGACAGCGAGGTGGAGAGAAGACAACGACGAGGGGATTCCTGTTCAACAATCGATACGCAGAATAAAATCTATAGTTTAATCATTTGTAGTTTATTATAAACAGGAACAAAGTGGAAGGTAACTATATTATTGGGACAGGAACTGCTTCTTCTTCACGTCTCACAGCGATGTCTGAAATATGTAAGTAAAGATGCGCCGTGCAGTCATGAGTCGTCTGTGAAGCTCTTTCACCTCCACAAACAGCCAAGACGTGGTTTGTGAGCAGTGTTGGGAAGGTTACTTTTAAAATGTATTCATTACAGATTACAGATTACATGCCCCAAAATGTATTCTGTAACGTATTCCGTTACGTTACTCAATGAGAGTAACGTATTCTGAATACTTTGGATTACTTAATATATTATCATGCTGTTTACAACTACATGAATGTACTATTGCTGTGATTTATTACTGTTACTGAAGGTCCGCGGCTCCGAACCGTAGTAAAGGGACCTCTGGCTAATACGGTGGGTTCGTGTCGGCTCGTAGCCGAAAACTAGCTTTACTTTGTTGTCTGGGTCAACTTTGCTAGCAGAGACAGAGAGAGGCGTTGAACGCCTGCTCCAACAGAACTTATTGTTTCAGAGGAAAACACGAACACGGTGTACAGTCGAGTCTTAATAGCTTACTTACAGCTGGGCTCGTCAGGCTCTCTTCTTGGCTGCAGTGGTTATTATTATATTTACATGCTTCCAGCTCCCGTTTTTGCTCGATGACAGCTCGTACTTTTCCTTTTTCTCCCTCCCTCGCTCACAGACACATAACGTGTATGGCAGTCCATTCTCCCTGCAGCACGGACTACACTGCCCATGATGCTACATTCTTTAGAGCTATACCTGTAGCATTCTGCCTGTTAGCTTAGCACAACAACGACAAAAAGGCCTCTCTCACCCAGGAAACACGCAGAGAGAGAGCGTCACCCTGTAACCATGGCAACCGTAACACTGCCGCCTGGAACAACAGAACATAGCTGTCAAACAAAACCCAAACAGTCCTGACCCGCCACAATATGAAACAGGGAAGTACCGCCGTGTAATCCATTTATTTCAACAAAGTAACTGTATTCTAAATACCACCTTTTTAAACGGTAACTGTAACGGAATACAGTTACTCATATTTTGTATTTTAAATACGTAACGGCGGTACATGTATTCCGTTACTCCCCATGCAGCGAGGCCACAAACACAAAGGTAAAAACGATGATGAGTTTATGATGAGGGGACCTGAAGAGGAGGAGAGGGACAGGATGCTGATAGGGCCAGACAGGCAGTGTCCAGGTACACAGGTGTTGGTGACCCAATCATGGAAAGTGACTTACATCTAGGTTCAGGTTTTTGTGTTGATCTTTAAAACTACGGAAATTATTTTACATGAATAAATATGTCTCTGAAATAAGTAATGAAATAAGGCTACAATAGATAGTTGCATGAGCCTCCAGCTGATCCGCATCACTTTTTAAAAAACGTTTCCAAACATCACTTTTTTGTACCGTATCAGATCAGTTCAGCTTAAACTTGGCATCAGATTTGAAATAAAAACAGTGGTATGCACATCACTAGTAATCAATGCTGGATGTAAACACGGTGTGAATGATGGCAGCTGTTGGTTGTTACATTTAGACAAGCTGGATGATGCCAGTGAGGTTTTATCACTGTTTCATTTGCAAAGGTTACAGTAGAAGCAGGATTTGATGTCCTGGAGGCAAAGACGGGGCAGTGGGTGATAAATAGAGCTCGCTGTCATCAGCATAACATTTATAGAAGATATGACAGAAGAAGGTAGCTCTCTGGGGGACTGTGGTGCTAACTAGACTTACAGCTTTTGAATTGAATGTAGCTTTAAAGCAGCGTAAAGGTGTAGCAGTGATTCCAGTCAGTCTGTCAAGACGAACGTTCGTGTCAAAAGCAACACTCAGATCAAGCAGGTTAAAAAAACAGAATCAGCCGGTTAGCCGAAGAGGTCATTTGTGATTTTAACCAAGACGATCAGGTACCAGATCAAGCATCACTATTGTTACGGCCCTAGCAGGGCCGCCTCCTGAAGTTGTCTGTGTGGGCGTGTCCGTCCATCTCTCCTGCCTTAGTTGCCACCTTTCTTTTGTGCAGCTGACTCTCAGTAATTAAAAGTATTTAAGCCGAGGGAAAGGTGAGCTCTGGGCTAGAGTGCCATTAGTGTGGTTGCAGCTAGTGAGCTGCTCTCTTTTTGACTTACTTTTTACTTTATTGACCAACGCTTGAGTTTTGTTTGTTTTCCTTAAATGCTGATAGCAGCTTGTCCGTCTCTTTTAGTTGAGCTACTTTAATAAAACTATTTATTTTAACCCTTTTGCCTCCTTGACTCTTTTTCCTGACCTGGACACTTTTTGTTACTTCCCCCTCACCGCCTAGACCCCTCAGAGGAACGTAACACGATGTTGTAATAATTCACTCGAGGTTTTGTCTGTAAGAGATTCCTGCTTTTGAACAGATGTTGTTAGATGGTACCAAATATTCCAGTGTACCTGTGCGCTGCTGCTCCTGCAGTTCAGCTGCGACATAGACATCCTCACCCCCAACCCACATGGAGTTAGGGTGGGGTTAGTGTTTGGTCAGCGTCCACGTCGTTTCGTCTTTGCTGTCTGGAGCCCAAATGGAAAAGAATTTAACAGACGAACTGCAGTAAAACTGTGTAGACTTCATTAGAAAGGTAATATAATGTAATTGGTATGTAGCTAAAACGCTAACCCCAAACCTGATGTCCACCTTATTAAACATTCAGAGGAGACGCGTCCATCTCTCCGGCTGTGTTTATAAGAATATCACAAAACAGACAGAAGCTGAAAATAAAACTGAAGTTTCCTCGTGGTTATCTGTCACTGCTGAAGCGATGTAGGTGAGCTGCCCCTTTAAGCTTACACGATCAGCTCTGCTGTAGCCCAACAGGCTCCTTATTTATTACAGTGTGTGGACAGTCCCCGAGGTAGCTGAACCTTTGACCACCGCACGGCGTCAGTGGGCTGAAGAGACAAGATGAAGAGGCAGTCAGCTCTCTATCAGCAATCTTCCTCACCTTTCCCCCTGAGCTCTCCTTAAAAATCTGGAAGCCATCATCGCTCCTTCATATCTCCCTCCGGCTAGATATGAAGTGAGCTCACATTATAAATATCTCCATTCTGTTTGATTGCCCTCCAAATAAGTCACACTGTTCAAACAAGCACAGAGCACTGCTCCGTTGCCTCCCATTGCCTGGCTTTGAGCTATTGACGCTGCAGCTGACGATTTATTATAGGCACCTTTCCCAAGTGACCGATAAGCATTGTGATGGATGCATGATTTTACTGTGCCAAAAGAGCTTTATCTCACTCCTCCAAGCTACTATCTCGAGCGGGCTGATGAGCTGTGCTTACTCTCTCCTCTGACTTTCTCTCCCCTTCTTGCATCCTTCAAATGGAAACCACAGTGAGCCTCATCCTCCAAAGAAGCCATTTCACCAGGAACAAATGTATTCTATTATTTACTGATTTCGTTATCTATGCACTTTGTGGCTTCTCGCATTCTTTCCGGTTTATGTGCTTGTGTTTATGTGCGCGCTCGTCAGCCCCTGTATAGAAGGAGTGGATACCGATGAGTTGACAAGCATATGCATATGTGCATGTGGCGGCGTTCAAGCCGAGCAGAAAACCGCGTCCTGTCCTTGATGCTGTTTCCACATTGTCTTTCTCTGCTCTGGATGCAATATCCAGCTATTTAGAAAACACAGCTATCAATCATCTCAATTACTGCTGGCAAACTTCAAAGCGCGTTTGACTTGCTGCTCATTTTCTTTCTATTAGTAACACTCAAGTGGGCAGAAATACAAAAGAGCAGAAATTACAAAAAGACGTGCGTCTGTGTGGCTCTGTGGTGCGACGCAAGTGACAGGAAATGTCTTCACTTTTAGGCTGAAAGGTTCAACATCTGTTCCACAGATTTTGTGTTAAATGTCACATGCATCTATTTATTAATTCAAACTCATTGGATCTGTGCGTGTGAGACAAAAGGATGCTCGGGCAGAAATGTTTATTTATCTACAAAACAGGTCAACGATCTTTGCTGTTAATGTTCATGTGATAGTATATGTATATGCTCATTTATAGCTCATTACATGGGGCTGTGAATATGAGCAACATCTCATCCGATATAAGACATCTATCGTCTGATATCGATATAAATCACAAAATTTTACATTTTCTGTAAATTCTGTGAATCTCGGAGCTCGACTTGTGTGAAGCGTTTCCAGCTGGGCGTCGTGTAGCTGGAGTCGAGTGTTTTAACCGATGCATGAAACCAGCGGTCCCAAACCCCCGGGCCTCGGACCGGTACCGGTCCGTGAGTCGCTTAGTACCGGGCCGCGAGAATTGAGGCTCAGGTGTGAAATGTATAGTTTTCAGGGTTATTTTGTTATCGTTTGTATCGTTTACTCGGTTTTCCTGGGTTTTTTCACGTGTGTTATGAATAAATTCTTTTTTTCTGTACCGGTACTAGTTTTATTTTGTTGTATTTATCCGCGACACCTTAAAGGCCGGTCCGTGAAAATATTGTCGGGCATAAACCGGTCCGTGGCGCAAAAAAGGTTGGAGACCGCTGCCTTAAACGATACATTTTTAGACATAAGTTGTAACGGCGATGTTTTCTTTGTGAGTATTTATTACACGGCGTGCTGCGGGGAAAAGCCTGTTCTAACGTTTGAGTCTAAGCTTTATTTTTTAGCACCTGATGGCTCTTTTTTGCTTCTCATCCGTAAATAATCTGCATCTTTCACGTGATTCAATTTATTTTGAAAAGTCTCAACAGGATCTGGAGCTTTATTGTGAAAGGTTTGTGTGGAAAATAAACAAGCAGACACGCAATGGTTTTACCATCGTTGTTGCTAACGACAACGCATAAAAACAGGCGCTTGTCCATCCTGAGTGTGGTTATATTAAATATAAGAGAAAGAGAGAACTTTAAGAAATTAATAATAACTACAGTGACCATCAAAACCAGGAAAAAATATTGCCGTAAACAGTTTATTTTGCGACACCACGAAACAAACGATAGACGTTTTTATATCGTCATCCGATATACATCGTTATATCGAACAGCCCTATCATTACATAACATTTGATGTTTAGTGTTTAATTAGAAACACCACACACGACACAGCAGCAGTTTATGTTAAAACTCAAATTTAATAACTGTGATGGACATAAATGTAAATTTGCCGTCTACATTAGAGAGATCTCTTTGTGTCCGATGTCCGACTGCGTGGACGGTCATCCATAAACATACTTTTATGTAAGAAGTAAATCTCATTTTAATGCTGCTCACCCAGGACTGGGTCACGGGCAAAGAAGCCCAGACCTCCCTCTCCACAGCCACCTTGTCCTGCTCATTTGAGGGAATGCTGGAGCGTTCCCAGGTGAGATGAGTGATGTAATCTCTCCAGCATGTGCCGGGTTTACCTGAGGACATAAATGCAAAAGCCACAAGTGCAAAATAGTGTCGAAAAAGAAGATTTTAAAGGGCAATACCAAGGAGCATAGACCAAAATGTCTCTGGATGCAGCTTAAAAGAACTACATCCAATCTGAGTCACAAAGTGTGACTGGAGCAGCGTGCAGACAGGCTGTAAACACGATGCAGTCTACCAAAGTAACACCAGGACGTCTACGCCGTGGAGTTCCCAGACTTGGATTTAGACAAGTCCAGATGACTTGTATTATCTTTAAAATAGGCTCTATATACACTGAATGAAATACCTTATTTAAAAAAATTCAACATTTCAGTTTACTGCTTTTTAACAAATTTGATCATCTTTCGCAGCAAAGCCCACTGAGGCCACATCTTTGGACGTGGCACAGGAAGTGGAAGCAAAATCACTGAAGACGCAGCTGGAAACATCACAAAGGATGAAACGTGAATTCAAAGCAAAACACAGAACAAACTAATCAGCAGCAAGCACACAGAACAACCGCATCCAGTCACAGCGAACGACAGCAATCTTTGTTTGCTAAACAACAAGAGGATAAGCAATAAACAGAAGACATTCCAGCAGAGCTGCACCAGTGGACTCCAAAACGTATAAAATTACCATGAAAACAAGTAAAATACCAAAAATGAACAAATAAAAGGAAATCTAGCGTTTTGCTGTCATATTAAGTTAGTTCAGAAGCCGAGAAGTGCAGAAGCTCCTGACAAGAGTCTGAACAGTCATTGACCTGTTTGAATGTCACATGATCTGATTCACATCTTCTCAGTGGCTGCTGCAGCCGAGGTGAGTGCCAACAAGCTTCACTTTGGGAAAGGAAAACCTGACTGTAAGAGCCAATTAAAGGTTAATTTTATTGGTATTTGTAAAATGATTAGAGGAGAAATATACATGTTTGATGTTAAGAATATAATTTCTAGTTAATTTCAAAATACTGTTTTGTTAAAGGTATAGAATATAGAAGTGCGACATTCTAATGCGCTTTTTGGGCTTCCGGCACGCTGTAATTACGTAGTTGGGGCGTCAGATAAGCTGGAAGCAACAGTTTTTTGACCGAGTCTTGCCATGTAAATTAAAAGTTTCAATAAACATCTTTTTTGCAAGAAAAGGACCTGGACTTGCTCGCGTTTCAAATGCATGTTGCCGGACTGACTCCTAAAGGTGGTACAGAAGAGTGAAATAGAGACGGAGCGCCGCCACTACACTGACCGTTGAGTCGATTGTGAGGTGATGTAAAGATGAATGAATCGGCCAGGTTATTGCACGCTGTCAGCTGGTCTGTAGTGTTTAATTTGTTGATATCTGACAAGTACGCCAACCACAGGAACAACAGGGAAGGGAGGAGCAGGGAACATGCAGCTGATTGACCCGGAACTTATACAGGGTTCATTCCCGCCACAATAAAGGGACTGGCGGAAGTGGGGTCAGAAGTTACCGTGGTTACGGATTCATCAAACCAAAGCATCAATGCACTGAAAGCTTTAACGTTACATACATCAAAACAGGGCTTTTCATCTAACGTCTGTGTGCTGTGTTTGTGAGCAGGCGCATGGCGACAGTGGGAAGGAAAAACTCCCTTTTAACAGGAAAAAGCCTCCAGCAGAAGCAGGCTTACAGAGGGATCAGCCAAGGAGACACTGTGGGAGCCAGAATTCCCACTTCACTATGATTAATATTCACAGCTTCAAGATCACCAGCAAGTTATTGGGGATTTATGCTCTGTGGAAAAAAAGAAAACACGATTTCCACCTAAATGTCTCAGATATTTCCACTGATTGTCCAAGAAACTAATTTTACTTTGAGTCACGCTGCTAGCAGACTAACCCACTGCCACAGCTACTGTCAAGCACATGAAAAACGTCAGATTTCATTCATTTTTGATGGACGTTACTGTACCCGCAGCAGTCGTCCCAGAAAAAGAAAAACATGATGTGATCAAGAGTCCATATTTACCGCTGAGACTTTTCAATTAGGCCTGTTTGAAGAGAGATTCTGTTTTCGGGTTGCCTCAGTTATCTGAGGCCTGTATTTAGTGGGGCCCCCTGCAACGTAATCCACCCACCCTTGTACACAATGAATTTAGCCTTGCATTCAGCTGTATTTGGCAGACGCTGCTTCCCAGCATGGAGGCACAAACAATCCGGATCCGCCGCATCACTCACCTCGTCTTCTGTCCTCTCCTTCCTCTCTGTGGTATTAAGTATCACTTGCCGCTATTCCAACGCTGTCAAACTCAATTTCAAAGTTTTTCATCTGCCAAATCCAGCTGCATTTTCCGGCTCACGTTGGTGATCACGCTGCGGTCGAGGGGGAAACGGAGCCAGGAAGAAGTCAGCGTGATTGGCGAATCTCAGCGATGTCAGTGTAGCATTTCAAAGCCAGCTATCGTTCCCGAAAAACACAGCAGCTCCTGCTTTTTTGGCTGCCGCCGCACACGCGGGACTCAATAAAATTTCTTAATTAAGGAAATGCATCTCGAACACACAGAGCCGCTTAGTTTGTGATGTGTTTACTGAGATTAAACTTGTGGATTTAGATTTGTTTTCATATATTCTCATTTCCTGTCATCATCCATTCGTCACAAAGGGACCGAGTGCTTTCCTAACACTCTGGGAGTGAGTTCATGTCAGTGCCCTGACTGCTCTTCAAATTTTCTACTGGAAAATGTAATATACTCGCCGTGGCTGCTAATCAAAGCAAGCTGAGCGAGAAATATGTGTGTAATTTATGACATGTTAAATTTGGCTAGGGTGCTTCCCTCACTCTGTTCCTTTGCATCTCCACCCTGAAATAAATTTCCTTTGGGCAGAGCACACAGCGTGGCCTGCAGATTTCTAACCATGGGAAACAGTGTTGTTGTAATGATAAGAATGCGTGAGGCACTTTAGGCCATATTACCCCTCCTGCTTCTAACCACTGGCTGTTTATTTACCTTGGAGATGAATGCAGCGAGACTCCCTCTGGCCCGAGCCTGAGCTCGCCGTACTCAGGCTGCAGACTCGCTTTCTAAATACAGAAGAGCAAAACTGAAGCGAGCTACCTTTATTAAATATACTTTATTGTGGTTGCTCGCTCTTCTGTTGCAGAGCCGTTCTCCCTCGATCCTTTGCCAGTGATAATTACAGTTATACATGCTCAGTGGACGTGCATGCCTCATTGAAACCGATGAAATCAATATCTTAAATATGCTGTTTTTCCAAATGATGAAACATCTCATTGCATTAAAAAGCAGAGCAATTACACCGCGCTCGATAGCTCTTCAACAATATCTATTCGAGCTTTGCAAAACTAATAAGGAAGCAAGGAAAACATACTTCTGTTTGTTTTCTTCGATTTACCCATCGAAAGCTTTTCCACCTGTCGCGCTGTCGACGCCTTTCATCGACATCGTGTTTGGTTGATGAAATAAATCTTGTCAGTTCAGCAGCAGTTGAAGCAGAGTTTCAGCTCTCAGGGATGTGGCCACTCGCTTACTGTCAGTACAATTTAAAATATCTGCTAACTGCTTTATCTTCCTCATAAATAGTTTATAAAGCCAAAATAAACAGAAAGATATCTGCCTGCAGTTTGAGCTTTAAACAGGATCTTGTGTGCTCACTTCAGAAAGTATATTTGTGTTTCTACAAAAGTAGCTTTGCATGATTCACTGTTCAAAATAAACCTTCTTTGTCTTATCCTGGAAGATGGTATGGCCCCTTAGTCCTCACAGAGTCTGTAAGACAGCTTTCTTCTGATTGGTTGCCCCTCAAAAACAGATGATTTGAGCAGCAGGTGGGAGGATTGCTGTGGATACTGCAAATTCTGGTATTGATACTATACGGAGTAAATACGAGGCCAGTATTGCCAATACTAATGATATTTAGTATTACTTTTCTCAAGTAATCGGATTACTGTAATCCGATTACCTTTTCTCAAGTAATCGGATTACAGTAATCCAAGTAATCGGATTACAGTAATCCGATTACTTTTTCTCAAGTAATCGGATTACAGTAATCCGATTACTTTTTCTCAAGTAATCGGATTACAGTACTCCGATTACTTTTTCTCAAGTAATCGGATTACAGTAATCCGATTACTTTTTCTCAAGTAATCGGATTACAGTAATCCAAGTAATAGGATTACAGTAATCCGATTACCTTTTCTCAAGTAATCGGATTACAGTAATCCGATTACTTTTTCTCAAGTAATCGGATTACAGTAATCAGATTACTTTTTCTCAAGTAATCGGATTACAGTAATCCGATTACTTTTTCTCAAGTAATCGGATTACAGCAATCCGATTACTTTTTCAAGTAACGAGTAAAGTAAGGGATTACTATTGCAAAAACGGTAATTAGATTACTGTTACTTTCCCGTAGGAACGCTGCGTTACTGCGTTACTAAAACCGTGATTTTTTTTGCGAGAATGTCTCATGACAGTGACGTAAGCGAGTGTGACGTTCGTGACAACAGCTGTGTGCAGATCAACAATGGATCATGCAGAGAGAGTATGAGCGTGCAGCGTTTAAAGCGTGGAAGTACTGACCTTACTTTGAGTTTGATTCCATAAAAAGTGACAAAAACATTAGTGTCCGTTGTGCGTGGGTAGAAAACTTCTTTTTACAGCGAAAAAAACCCTAAACTTCCGAGCAAGCACCGAGTAGCTACGACGTAATGGGAAATTCACAGAGAAACTCGCGGATTCTTCCACCGACGGCTGCACACCTGCACCAGGGTAAACCTCCGCCTACCCCACTCCTGCTTTACAGGTGAAAATAGAGCAACAGGACCGCTAGTCTTTGACTTTATTTATTTTCTGCTGTGTTTTACTTGCATCTATTTGAAAGACTGAGTGTAAACACACAAAATATTTTATTTTATGTGCTGGAATGTGCAGAAAATAGGTTTAAATGTTAAACTAATTTCTTCCAGTCAGAGAATGTTGCAGATAATTAAATTTTTGCTTGATGCATAAAGTTAAAAGATTAAAACTAATAAAACAAGTTTTAAAAAGATACTTTTCCATTTGATTACATTTTGTATGATGATTATGTAGAAAAAGTAGAATTGGGCTGAAAGATCTATCACTTTATCACCTATTCAGGTTGTAAATCCTGTTTTTAAAAAGTAACTAAGTAATTAATTACCTTTGAAAATAAGTAATCAGTAAAGTAACGGGATTACTTTTTTGGGGAAGTAATCAGTAATTAGTTACTGATTACTTTTTTCAAGTAACTTGACCAACACTGGTCATGACTTATGAGATCAATCATCATCGATCTGCAAATTCTGAGCACATCTCAACGACCACTGTGATGTTTACTTTCAACAATAATAATAATAATAATAATAATAACAATAATAAACGCCTTTCAGCTTCTCAGTATTTTGCTTCACTGGAATCTAAATGTGCGTCTCTCTAATCTACTTTGGCTCAATGTCTGTTGTTTAAATGTGCCGTAGGCTATAAATAGATATACACAAAACGGGTCAGACATTTTTCATAGAACATGTTTGATGTATATTTACCTCAAGAAAATATTTAACACAATTCAGTGGGCTATATACTGAGGATAGAAAAGTATTGATCCTACTGCACTAGCATTAATCCAATACCAATACAAGCAATCGATCCACCTCTAGTGGATACAGTCAAAGCTGTGTGTCAGAGTTAGCTGACCACCCTCACTGACATCATAAAGAGCCAAGACTAGAAAAGAACTCTTGAAACAGAACATTTAGAGCAGCCTGAAGCCTGAGACTTTAGTTTGACTACCTAAAAAGTTTTTGAACCCCCCAAAAAAAGAATAAAGAGAAAATTCCAACAGACTCCATTCTCTGTAACGTTGGTCATGTTTAATGTGACAGCACATACAAGAGGGAAAATAACAGAGAAGAAGGACCTTAGGAGGACCTTTAAATAGAGAAATGTTTCAAATCAGTGTCCAACTTCATATATATCTGTGTGAACTTGTGTGTAATTAGGCAGTAACTGAACAACAAAACTTCTTCTATACACATTTCCTTTGTGTGTTTCCATATTTCCATAGTTCTTAAATGAAGTGTAGAAAATGCAGAAATGTCGGGAGAATCACTGCTTCTGCAGAAAGTGTCCTTTGTTACCGACTTGATGTGACAAATAGGTCAGTTGCAGTGGTGCAGATGCATCATGCATTTCAGAACATTTCCAATAGATTGTGAAGGTTTGGGATTATAAAACACCGTACAGAAGATATGTGAGTGACCCTTAAGCTTGATAAGCTGTTGTTATTACTTTCTACACCAGGATCCTTTTCTAAGTAGCTGACAGCTGGTAACTGTGCAGGGGTGGATCTAGCAAAGTTTAGCCAGGGGGGCCGATAGGGCATTAACAGGGAAAAGGGGGGCTCAAAGACATACTTTTCTTTCTTATTCTCATTTAAAATGTCTAGCTTTTATTAAATAATTATCTGAATCTTACACCCAAAGTTTTAATCTGATGAAAAATGTATAGAAGTCTATTACTGTATATAGTAACTATTAAGTCTAATATACCCTAGTAAGCTATGGTACTTTTTCCTTTGGGAAGGTACCATCTGTGCAGTCTGCAATTCTGTTGAAGAAAGATGTTGAATCTATTTAATTATTCTTGAAAAATAATTGATTTCTGTGCATTTTTTCCCACACTGCATCAAATTAAAGTTGATTACGTCGATTAAGCATCATAAGGTGGGGGGGTTCCCTTCCCTTTTTTTTTTTTTTTCGCTGGGAGTTTGCAACCCTATTAGTTAGGTTGCTTACTCTTTAAAATACCAGAATAGGGAGGATGGAGTAGGTTTAAGTTTATTAGATTGATCAGTATTGCTGAACTATGAAATATTTTGGGTGCAGTGTATTTTTTGCATACGAATATAACAGAATAGCTTTAGTGTTTGTTTTTTTGTAACTTGAGTATGAACTTATGCAAAAAGCAGCAAGATATTAACAAACATTTTTATTGATTAAAAAACACACTATATCAGATTCATATCGGTATCGGCAGATATCCAAATTTATGATATAGGTATCGGACATTAAAAAGTGGTATCGTGCCATCTCTACAAAAAACATTTCTAACTTTTGTAACATTTCTAGTAAATAATATACTTAGGCTCCCCACAGTTGAGCTTTTTTTTTAAAAAAATATTTACAATTTTCTATAAGTTAAATATCTGTAAAGATTATTACTTACTGTTTGACCTGATACGCTTCTACCCTCTCAAACCACGGCCACATCATGTAGTCGATCATTGTTATAGAATCGCCACCAAAGAACTTGGTCTTCTTGTTAACGAGGTCCTAGAAATTGAATGTTACATTTATTAGAGTTGTAATTAACTGGAATAACCAGGCACTGTCAGGAAAGATAAACTTAATTGTTTTAATAAAAACAACCTTTGATCAATGACTGTGATTCACAGGCACACACTCATTCACACACAGTGTATCACCTCATATGTTGGGTTAATGGATAAAGGAACCAGAGGCCTCAAAGGTGTGCCCTACCTCGTTTAACTTGGCAAACTTTTCTTTCAGTTCAGCTTCCAGTCCGGAGACATCCTCTCCCTTCTTTTTATCCATTGGGATCTTGTAGAAGTACGGTATCACCTGTAGGTAACAGTGACATTAATATTATTATTTGGTGGTGGTTAACAAAAAACAAAACGTTAAGGTTTATATGCAAGTTTTTGTGTGACCTACTTTGGAAAAGTGCTCCAGCATCATCTTTTGCTGAGCCTTAGCAAAGGGAGAGGAGGGAAGCAGCTTCTTTTCAGGGTAAACTTCATCGAGGTATTCACAGGTGATGGGTGACTCGTATATCACCTCACCAGCAGGTGTCTCAAGCGTTGGGACAAGACCAAATTGATTCTTCTTAAGGTACCAATCGAGTTTTTCTTTCAAGTGGACATTTATGGTTTCGTATCTGAAAACAAAAAAGCAGGTTATGTGTGCATGTTTAAGCACAGGTTGAATGACTGTGATGATTTTTCATTTCTACAGCAAACTAGAATAAAGAGTAGCCTTACTTGATTCCTTTGGCTTTGAGCACTAGTCTGGTCCTTTGGGCAAAAGGGCAGAACCTCATGCTGTAAACCCTGATGTAGTCTTTAGGGACTGGGCCAGGGGCAGCGCTACCTGAGGGATACAGAAATGTTTCTCCCATTAAAAGACTGGTCAGTAGGGAAACCTGAAGAGGGGTTACGTAAAGACTTTTCTCCTGTTAAACCTTTACTAAAGTAAAAAAAAAGAAAAAAATCTATTTTGTACAGTAGTATAATTTTCAGAGTAATTTTATAGCTGACAGTTTGGGTTATGTTGTGCTTCCACATCAGCATTTTGTCTTCGTAGTATTTTTACACAACATCCCAAGCTTTATGGAAACGGCATTAACTGACTTTACAAACACCTTTATTTTCAAACTTACAGTGAATTTATCATTTCTATTTGATTACAGGGCAGCTGACTGTGGATTATGCACATTTATACATTTGTACTTGTATTTCAACTGGATTTGTTTTTTCTTTTCTGACGTCTGCTTGTTTTCAGAGACGCCACAGTGAGTCGCTGTTTGTTCAGACAAATTGGTTCAGGCATAAAGAGTTTCGTTTATAAACGTTTATAAATTAATAATCATCTGGACCGTTTGGCGCTTCAAATCGGCACGAAGAGGTTTCATAGGACTAAAGCATAATTTTGCAAAAACGAAGCTAAATCCTTAACACAGATCGAATCGGAGGAATAAAACTATTGCATTTCACATCGATAAGCAGCCTTCAGTTAACAGAGTAATACTTTATTTCTTACCTTTAGCGAGACACTTTTCAGCAGACATGTTGGCGCTTGAAGTAACGAATGATTAGAAACAGATTGTAAAGGACGGAGCTAAAGTTTATATTTTACGCTCTAGTTCCGCGGTGGGCGTGTCGACTCAGTTTGACACGCCCACCGTTGTCTCAGAAGGCTGGTAAAGACGTGTTTCTTTTCTTCTCTTCAAAGGAGCCGCCGTGGAAGTTTAAACTATGTTGCTCATACAGACTGTCATATGACAAATAAAGTTCCCAACTTTGGCAGCAGTAATTTAAAGCAATGGTTTTATGATGACTTTATTAGTGTCTCACATGTAGAGGAATGTTCTCCCACTCGTCTCTGCAGCTTTGTTTCCGTTAATTGGGTCATTTGTTTATGTACAGCTCTCTGAAGGAGTACAGCACTTCAGGCAGTTTGGTGTCTGGACCTCAGCCCATGAAGCACCTTGAGTCTTTTATTTTACAGCCATTCTGTTGTAGATTTGCTGCTGTGCTTAGGTTTATTGTCCTGTTGCACTTTGGACCAAATGTTAGCTGTCAAACAGATGTCCTCACATTTGACTCTAGAATACTTTGCTATGCAGAGGTGTTCATGCTCCTCTGCAAAACAAAACAAGCCTTAATCATCACCCCCTCAACCACCATGTTCAGTGTGAGGTGTTTGTGCTGCTATGGGGTTATTTACTTCAGTTCCAACTTCAGGAGGTTCAGGTGACACATTTTCCCCACATGTTTGCATTCGTCTGCATGGAGTAGCCTAAAACAATCAAATATTTTAAAAAGATGCAGGAAAATCTACACAAATGAAAAATAGTAAATAACCATTCTTTGTATAACTGTATTTTATGTATCATTGTATCTGTTGCAGATCTGATGGCAGCTATTAAAGATTGTATTACTGTATGCATCTTTGACTGCTTGTTTGAGCTTGCTTTCATCATTTTGCTTGTGATGTTTTTTTAATGTGTTGATGTCAAAGTTTTGGAAAGGGAGATCTAGGTTATTAAATGAGACCATGAATGGGAAACTGTGTTGATTTTTATGTGTCTTAAAGCACAACTAGAAAAATCTGAATGAAGACAGTTATTTCATGGACAAATTTATTGAAAACTCAGTCACTATCGCTCTTCACAATAACATAAAAGTAACACAGTAACATTAAAGGAAGGCTGAAGGTTTTGTTTGATACTCTCATCAATAACTTCCTACAGGCCATAGTCAAAGTCTGGGTTTCCATCAAGGAAGGTCTTGAAGAAGGCCTTGTGGGCGTCTGGGCTGAACATGAGGGCTTTGACAGCCGAGTCCTGCAACATGAGTTCTGTCCACTTCTTCAGCTCAGGTGTGCCATCCAAAAACCTAATAAGACAAAGGGTAGAGCCATTTAAATACAAGTAAATTTGAACACCCATTTGTTTGTAATAGTTTCAGTAACGAAGTGAAATGTAAATACTTCAGCACACAGGTAATAAATATAGATATATACAGATAATCAGTGTTACAAGGGAGGAAAAACACGATTTTGATGTTAAACTGTTACTTTACGTTAATGAAGTCTTAAAAGTCTTAGAATTTTCTTCACACATTAGACCTTAAATTACTTTTTATTTTGATTTAAGTAAAAACAGCCAAACTGGGAATCTGAAAAATCTTTCTGAGGCTGTAAAAACACATATCTGTTTTCCACTACTGTAGAACCAGCTCTGCCTTTTTGCCTTGAAAATCAGTCGACATTTCCATAGTCTTGAGAACCAAAGATAATTTATGTAGCAAACGTTTATGTAGATTATGTAGAAAGCAGCAGACAGAGTCTTCAGGCTGCTTCTGTGAATTGCTGTGTCTTGCATTAGCATATGCTAAAGCCAGTAAGTACAGTGATCCCAACGTTGCACAGTTAATTTTTGCCACAAGCACCAGTTTTCTGGGGTGAAAATAGTTAAAGCCTGATCTAGATTGGTTACTGGCACATCTCTAGTTGAGTTAAGGTCCACACAAAAGAGTTAAACTTTCACTGTTTGTCTGTAAGAAACAGCAACATTTGGAAAAGCTATTATTTATTCTAACTTACTGTTTGAACTGATACGCCTCCGCCCTCTCAAACCACGGCCACATCATGTAGTCGATCATTGTTATAGAATCACCACCAAAGAACTTGGTCTTCTTGTTAACGAGGTACTAAAAATTAAATGTTATATTCATTAGAGTGTATTTAACACTCTGAAATAACCAGGCACAGTAATGAAAGATAATCATCCTAATACTGAATACTCAAAGGTGTGGCCTACCTCATTTAAGTTGGCGAACTTTTCTTTCAGATCAGCTTCCAGTCCAGAGACATCCTCTCCATTCTTTCTACCTGTTGGGATCTTGTAGAAGTACGGTATCACCTGTAGAAAACAGCGATGTTAATATTCCTTGATGCATGCTCAATCATTCAGGTAAGTAAATCTCCAAAAGTTGATGCTGTTCATCTGGACGTAGCGTAGATGGAGATGTCAATATTATTATTTGGTGATGGTTGATAAACCCCCCAAAGCTCAAGATTTATATGCAAGTCTTTGTGTGACCTACTTTGGAAAAGTTCTCCAGCATCATTTTTTGCTGAGCCTTAGCAAAGGGAGAGGAAGGAAGCAGCTTCTTTTCAGGGTAAACTTCATCCAGGTATTCACAGGTGATGGATGACTCGTATATCACCTCACCAGCAGGTGTCTCAAGCGTTGGGACAAAACCTAATGGATTCTTTTTAAGGTACCACTCTGGTTTTTCTTTCAGGTGGATGTTTATGGTTTCGTACCTGAAACAAACAAACAACAACAACAACAAAAAACAGAAGGTTATGTGTGCATGTTGAAGTAGACATCTGATAGATTGAAGTACTATCATAATTTTTCATCTGTACAGTAAACTAGAATAAAGAGTAGCCTTACTTGATTCCTTTGGCTTTGAGCACAAGTCTGGCCCTCTGGGCAAAAGGGCAGAACCTCATGCTGTAAACCCTGATGTAGTCTTTAGGGACTGAGCCAGGGGCAGCGCTACCTAAGAGACACGAAAAAGATTCATCCATTAAAAAAAGTAACAAGGAGAGCAGGTGGCAGTATTTAAATGTATGCATTGTACTTCCCATTCAAAATTAAAGTCATATAGGGTTGTAATAATCCACCAGAAAAGCAATGCATTAAAATTACTTACAGAATCTACATAAATCACAGGTCGGTAGCGGATTGTGTAAAAACTTTTACCAATTAACCTTCAAGTAGAACAACCGTGGCAGAAAATACTCCACTATTACTGTAAAGCACAGTGAATTTAAAGTAATTTTATACTTGCAAGTTTGGATCAGGTTGTTGTATTGTCAATTCAAGGGTTTGATTGTTTTTGTCTTATTTACACTTTACTTAACATCCTAAACTTTATGGAACTGATCTTAAACCAGCATCACAAATATCTTTGTTTGAATACAGTGAATTTTGCAGTTTTATTTATGCCTGTACTTGTAAGTGTAAACGCTTACCCCGTTAACGGCGTCTTCTTCAATGACTGTGAAACGTACGGATTCACTTTTACCTTTCTCTCAGCGCACACGGCTTTATAAAGCTCTGACATGCTTTGGGCCGTCATCACTAGATACTGTTTGAGTCGCTATGGCAACACGAGGGACGGCAGCCGCGGAGGTACAAACAAGTAACGGGAGGGAAATTTTAACGTAAGGCGCATTTTTGATAGAAGATGAACGTTAATATATTAAAGAAATACAATAAATTAACGTGTAGGTTTGCGTCTCAGTAACCAATTACAGTATGTAACAACAACAAAAAAAAAGATAATGGGTGAATGTGAGTGGAATTAAAAGAAAAAAACTTTAAAATCATAAAAATAATAGAAAATGGCTAATTAACAAGAAATAAACATTCTAAGAGAAAATAATATTTCCAATTTATTAGTTTCAATTTTAAATTCAGGAGAACACAAATTCAAATTTAAGAGAAACTAAACGTTTTAAGAAGAAATATCAATGGCAAAACATTTAATTACAGCTTTTATCTTTATGATCAGATAGTGAAATGTAAAAGAAAATAAATTGTTTTAGGAAACAAAATGGATGCATTTACAAGAACACAAATTAATAAAAGTCAATAGTCAAAAAGAATTGAAACAAACTTTGAGCATTAGTCTATTTTTTGTATTTTAAAATATGAAATATATTGCGATAAAACTTTAAAAAATTAATCCTTTAAAGGATTGTCCTCAGTTTGTCTTTAAGTCAGTGTTCTGTGGTTTTTAAGAAGCTACATGAAATATTTTAAAATCATCACTGAATATAATGTATAATCTAAATTATTTGCATTATTTTGCTAGACAGTATTTTTGAGCAATTCCAGTTATTTCATATATTGCTACCCCCCCAAAAACCCATCTCCATAGAGACTGTGTCTGCTTCCAAAAAGACAAAAAACAAACTAAAAACCAGCAACAAACAACTTAAACATTTACAAAGAAAGAACAATACAGTATCCACATCTGAACCAAAGAGTAAAACAGTGAAATGTGGATTATTAAATATTAGGTCTCTCTCCTCCAAGTCTCTGTTAGTACATGACTTAATAATTGATCAACAAATTGATTTACTCTGCCTTACAGAAACCTGGTTGCAGCAGGATGATTATGTTAGTTTAAATGAATCAACACCCCCGAGTCACTCTAACTACCAGAAATCTCGAAGCACAGGTCGAGGGGGCGGTGTCGCAGCAATTTTTCACACCAGTCTATTAATTAATGAAAGACCAAGACAGACTTTTAATTCATTTGAAAGCCTGATGCTTAACATTGTCCACCCCAGCTGTGAAACTCAGAAACCAGTCTTACTTGTTATCATCTATCGTCCACCTGGGCCTTACACAGAGTTTCTGTCTGATTTCTCAGACTTTATATCTAATTTAGTTCTGAGCTCAGATAAAATAATTATTGTGGGTGATTTTAACATCCATGTTGATGCTAAAAATGACAGCCTCAACATGGCATTTAATCTGTTGTTAGACTCAATTGGTTTCTCTCAAAATGTAAAAGAACCCACCCACCACTTTAATCACACTCTAGATCTTGTTTTAACATATGGCATAGAAACTGAACATTTAACAGTGTTTCCTGAAAACCCTCTCCTGTCTGATCATTTCTTGATAACATTTACATTTACAATAATTGATTACGCAGCAGTGGAGAGTGGACTTTATCAAAGTAGATGTCTTTCTGAAAGCGCTGTAACTAAGTTTAAGAATATAATTCAGCCACTGTTATCATCGTCAATGCCCTGTACCAACACAGAGCAGAGCAGCTATCTGAACGCTACCCCAACAGAGGTCGATTATCTTGTTAATAATTTCACCTCCTCACTACGTACGACTCTGGATACTGTAGCTCCAGTGAAAACTAAGGTCTCTAATCAGAAGTACCTGACCCCGTGGTATAATTCTCAAACACGTACCCTAAAGCAGATGACTCGTAATCTGGAGAGGAAATGGCGTGTCACAAATTTAGAGGATCATCATTTAGCCTGGAGAAATAGTTTGTTGCTTTATAAGAAAGCCCTCCGCAAAGCCAGAACAGCTTACTACTCATCACTGATTGAAGAAAATAAGAACAACCCCAGGTTTCTCTTCAGCACTGTAGCCAGGCTGACAAAAAGTCAGAGCTCTTTTGAGCCAACCATCCCTTTAACGTTAACTAGTGATGACTTCATGAACTTCTTCACAAATAAAATTTTTATCATTAGAGAAAAAATTACCAATAATCATCCCACAGATGTAATATTATCTACAGCTACTCTGAGTTCCATTGATGTTAAGTTAGACTCTTTTTCTCCAATCGATCTTTCTGAGTTAACTTCAATAATTACTTCCTCCAAACCATCAACGTGTCTTTTAGACCCCATTCCTACAAAACTGCTCAAAGAAGTCCTGCCATTGATTAATTCTTCGATCTTATATATGATCAACCTATCTCTAATAATCGGCTATGTACCACAGGCCTTCAAGGTGGCTGCAGTTAAACCCTTGCTCAAAAAGCCATCTCTAGACCCAGCAGTCTTAGCTAATTATAGGCCAATCTCCAACCTTCCTTTCATATCAAAAATCCTTGAAAGAGTAGTTGTCAAACAGCTAACAGATCATCTGCAGAGGAATGGTTTATTTGAAGAGTTTCAGTCAGGTTTCAGAGTTCATCACAGCACAGAAACAGCTTTAGTGAAGGTTACAAATGATCTTCTTATGGCCTCTGACAGTGGACTCATCTCTGTGCTTGTCCTTCTTGACCTCAGTGCAGCATTCGATACTGTTGACCATAATATCCTATTAGAGCGATTAGAACATGCTGTAGGTATTACAGGTATTGCACTGCAGTGGTTTGTATCATATCTATCTAATAGACTCCAATTTGTGCATGTAAATGGAGAGTCCTCTTCACACACTGAGGTTAATTATGGAGTTCCACAGGGTTCAGTGCTAGGACCAATTCTGTTTACATTATACATGCTTCCCCTAGGCAGCATCATTAGAAGACATAGCATACATTTTCACTGCTATGCAGATGACACCCAGCTCTATCTGTCCATGAAGCCAGATAACACACACCAATTAGTTAAACTGCAGGAATGTCTTAAAGACATAAAGACTTGGATGGCCACTAACTTTCTGCTTCTTAACTCAGATAAAACTGAGGTCATTGTACTCGGCGCTGAAAAGCTTAGAAATATGGTATCTAACCAGATTCTTACTCTGGATGGCATTACCTTGGCCTCCAGTAACACTGTGAGGAACCTTGGAGTCATTTTTGACCAGGATATGTCCTTCAACGCACATATTAAACAAATATGTAAGACTGCGTTCTTCCATTTGCGCAACATCTCTAAAATTAGAAATATCCTGTCTCAGAGTGACGCTGAAAAACTAGTTCATGCATTTATTACTTCCAGGCTGGACTACTGCAATTCATTATTATCAGGATGTCCAAAAAACTCACTGAAAAGCCTTCAGTTAATCCAAAATGCTGCAGCAAGAGTACTGACAGGGACTAGAAAGAGAGAGCATATTTCTCCTGTTTTGGCTTCCCTTCATTGGCTTCCTGTTAAATCCAGAATTGAATTCAAAATCCTGCTCCTCACATACAAGGTCTTAAATAATCAGGCCCCATCTTATCTTAATGACCTTGTAGTACCATATTACCCTATTAGAGCACTTCGCTCCCGCTCTGCAGGCCTACTTGTTGTTCCTAGAGTATTTAAAAGTAGAATGGGAGGGAGAGCCTTCAGTTTTCAGGCCCCTCTTCTGTGGAACCAGCTTCCAGTTTGGATTCGGGAGACAGACACTATCTCTACTTTTAAGATTAGGCTTAAAACGTTCCTTTTTGCTAAAGCATATAGTTAGGGCTGGACCAGGTGACCCTGAATCCTCCCTTAGTTATGCTGCAATAGATGTAGGCTGCCGGGGGATACCCATGATGCATTGAGTTTTTCCTTTCCAGTCACCTTTCTCACTCACTATGTGTTAATAGACCTCTCTGCATTGAATCATACCTGTTATTAATCTCTGTCTCTCTTCCACAGCATGTCTTTTATCCTGTCTTCCTTCTCTCACCCCAACCGGTCGCAGCAGATGGCCGCCCCTCCCTGAGCCTGGTTCTGCCGGAGGTTTCTTCCTGTTAAAAGGGAGTTTTTCCTTCCCACTGTCGCCAAAGTGCTTGCTCATAGGGGGTCATATGATTGTTGGGCTCTTCTCTGTATCTATGAAGCGCCTTGAGGCGACATTTGTTGTGATTTGGCGCTATATAAATAAAATTGAATTGAATTGAATTGAATTGAATTAACGGCTGTCTAAATGACTCGGGTAAAGTTTGTAGCATGTGTGCTTGTTGTTTTTGTCTGCTTCCACTTGTCTTTGCACTAGGATGATGTCGGCGTAAATGTGCAGTCATATTCATTGTGTTCTCACTAGTGCTGTCAGCGTTAGTTAACACCACACCATGGCAAATCTCCGTTAATGAGTTACCGCGGATCGCCCCGTGCGTGGGGCTGGACAGCGTCAACACGTTAACAAGCAAACTGCGCTAACACACTAGTTCCCACCAATGTAACTGAACATTGCGTGGCACATCCGACATACTGTTTTACTTTTGTCCATGACGCGCTTACCTTCAGGGTCATACGTCACATGAAGACCAAAATAGTTCCAAAGGCGAGATCTGAATGAGGGTGGGGGAGGTTCAATTTGCCATGTTGCAACGAGCATTGCTTCTGTCTTGCTAGCTTGCGCTGCGCTCGGTGGATCTGCGCTCGACAGTGCAGCCTAGGCGGAGTAGTCGAACGCAGATCCTCTGAGCTCTCAACACAGACAGCATCGTCAGAAGAAAAGTTGATCAAAGAAATTAAAAATTTTGTATCGTTCGATACATATGCGTACTGAACCGAAAGCACTGTATCGAACGGTTCAATTTCGATAAGAGTATCGTTGCACCCCTAATATATATATATATATATATATTAGGGGTGCAACGATACACAAAATTCACGGTTCGGTTCAGTTCGATACTTTGGTGTCACGGTTCGATATTTTTTTTGATACAAAAAAATGTTCATGCCTTTTTAATTTGTCAGTTATTAAAATTATAAATATATATTTTAACTCAAAAGTACAGTTTTTAAATTTAATGTTGCTGAAACAACAAAGTAATAAAAAAAAGAAATCTATCTGATCGAGGAATCACTCATCTTTGGAAAAGAGAGTTTATTACAGAGAAATGGCTCTTTCCAAAATAAAAGCTATACTATACGCTTCTTCTGGGCTATATTCTCAGCAGCATATTAAACATATCAGGTCCCCATAAGGAGAATCATGTGCTAACGGCTGTCTAAATGACTCGGGTAAAGTTTGTAGCATGCGTGCTTGTTGTTTTTGTCTGCTTCCACTCTTCTTTGCACTAGGATGATGTCGGCGTAAATGTGCAGTCATATTCGTTGTGTTCCCACTAGTGCTGTCAATATTAATCTAGTTGAAATAACGTTAACGCCACAACACGGCAAATCTCCGTTAACGAGCTACCGCGGATTGCCCCGTGCGTGGGGCTGGACAGCCGACACGTTAACGAGCAAACTGCGCTAATGCACTAGTTCCCACCAATGTAATTGAGCATTGTGCGGCACATCCGACATACTGTTTTACTTTTGTCCATGACGCGCTTACCTTCAGGGTCATACGTCACATGAAGACCAAAATAGTTCCAAAGGCGAGATCTGAATGAGGGTGGGGGAGGTTCAATTTGCCATGTTGCAACGAGCATTGCTTCTGTCTTGCTAGCTTGCGCTGCGCTCGGTGGATCTGCGCTCGACAGTGCAGCCTAGGCGGAGTAGTCGAACGCAGATCCTCTGAGCTCTCAACACAGACAGCATCGTCAGAAGAAAAGTTGATCAAAGAAATTAAAAATTTTGTATCGTTCGATACATATGCGTACTGAACCGAAAGCACTGTATCGAACGGTTCAATTTCGATAAGAGTATCGTTGCACCCCTAATATATATATATATATATATTAGGGGTGCAACGATACACAAAATTCACGGTTCGGTTCAGTTCGATACTTTGGTGTCACGGTTCGATATTTTTTTTGATACAAAAAAATGTTCATGCCTTTTTAATTTGTCAGTTATTAAAATTATAAATATATATTTTAACTCAAAAGTACAGTTTTTAAATTTAATGTTGCTGAAACAACAAAGTAATAAAAAAAAGAAATCTATCTGATCGAGGAATCACTCATCTTTGGAAAAGAGAGTTTATTACAGAGAAATGGCTCTTTCCAAAATAAAAGCTATACTATACGCTTCTTCTGGGCTATATTCTCAGCAGCATATTAAACATATCAGGTCCCCATAAGGAGAATCATGTGCTAACGGCTGTCTAAATGACTCGGGTAAAGTTTGTAGCATGCGTGCTTGTTGTTTTTGTCTGCTTCCACTCTTCTTTGCACTAGGATGATGTCGGCGTAAATGTGCAGTCATATTCGTTGTGTTCCCACTAGTGCTGTCAATATTAATCTAGTTGAAATAACGTTAACGCCACAACACGGCAAATCTCCGTTAACGAGCTACCGCGGATTGCCCCGTGCGTGGGGCTGGACAGCCGACACGTTAACGAGCAAACTGCGCTAATGCACTAGTTCCCACCAATGTAATTGAGCATTGTGCGGCACATCCGACATACTGTTTTACTTTTGTCCATGACGCGCTTACCTTCAGGGTCATACGTCACATGAAGACCAAAATAGTTCCAAAGGCGAGATCTGAATGAGGGTGGGGGAGGTTCAATTTGCCATGTTGCAACGAGCATTGCTTCTGTCTTGCTAGCTTGCGCTGCGCTCGGTGGATCTGCGCTCGACAGTGCAGCCTAGGCGGAGTAGTCGAACGCAGATCCTCTGAGCTCTCAACACAGACAGCATCGTCAGAAGAAAAGTTGATCAAAGAAATTAAAAATTTTGTATCGTTCGATACATATGCGTACTGAACCGAAAGCACTGTATCGAACGGTTCAATTTCGATAAGAGTATCGTTGCACCCCTAATATATATATATATATATATTAGGGGTGCAACGATACACAAAATTCACGGTTCGGTTCAGTTCGATACTTTGGTGTCACGGTTCGATATTTTTTTTGATACAAAAAAATGTTCATGCCTTTTTAATTTGTCAGTTATTAAAATTATAAATATATATTTTAACTCAAAAGTACAGTTTTTAAATTTAATGTTGCTGAAACAACAAAGTAATAAAAAAAAGAAATCTATCTGATCGAGGAATCACTCATCTTTGGAAAAGAGAGTTTATTACAGAGAAATGGCTCTTTCCAAAATAAAAGCTATACTATACGCTTCTTCTGGGCTATATTCTCAGCAGCATATTAAACATATCAGGTCCCCATAAGGAGAATCATGTGCTAACGGCTGTCTAAATGACTCGGGTAAAGTTTGTAGCATGCGTGCTTGTTGTTTTTGTCTGCTTCCACTCTTCTTTGCACTAGGATGATGTCGGCGTAAATGTGCAGTCATATTCGTTGTGTTCCCACTAGTGCTGTCAATATTAATCTAGTTGAAATAACGTTAACGCCACAACACGGCAAATCTCCGTTAACGAGCTACCGCGGATTGCCCCGTGCGTGGGGCTGGACAGCCGACACGTTAACGAGCAAACTGCGCTAATGCACTAGTTCCCACCAATGTAATTGAGCATTGTGCGGCACATCCGACATACTGTTTTACTTTTGTCCATGACGCGCTTACCTTCAGGGTCATACGTCACATGAAGACCAAAATAGTTCCAAAGGCGAGATCTGAATGAGGGTGGGGGAGGTTCAATTTGCCATGTTGCAACGAGCATTGCTTCTGTCTTGCTAGCTTGCGCTGCGCTCGGTGGATCTGCGCTCGACAGTGCAGCCTAGGCGGAGTAGTCGAACGCAGATCCTCTGAGCTCTCAACACAGACAGCATCGTCAGAAGAAAAGTTGATCAAAGAAATTAAAAATTTTGTATCGTTCGATACATATGCGTACTGAACCGAAAGCACTGTATCGAACGGTTCAATTTCGATAAGAGTATCGTTGCACCCCTAATATATATATATATATATATTAGGGGTGCAACGATACACAAAATTCACGGTTCGGTTCAGTTCGATACTTTGGTGTCACGGTTCGATATTTTTTTTGATACAAAAAAATGTTCATGCCTTTTTAATTTGTCAGTTATTAAAATTATAAATATATATTTTAACTCAAAAGTACAGTTTTTAAATTTAATGTTGCTGAAACAACAAAGTAATAAAAAAAAGAAATCTATCTGATCGAGGAATCACTCATCTTTGGAAAAGAGAGTTTATTACAGAGAAATGGCTCTTTCCAAAATAAAAGCTATACTATACGCTTCTTCTGGGCTATATTCTCAGCAGCATATTAAACATATCAGGTCCCCATAAGGAGAATCATGTGCTAACGGCTGTCTAAATGACTCGGGTAAAGTTTGTAGCATGCGTGCTTGTTGTTTTTGTCTGCTTCCACTCTTCTTTGCACTAGGATGATGTCGGCGTAAATGTGCAGTCATATTCGTTGTGTTCCCACTAGTGCTGTCAATATTAATCTAGTTGAAATAACGTTAACGCCACAACACGGCAAATCTCCGTTAACGAGCTACCGCGGATTGCCCCGTGCGTGGGGCTGGACAGCCGACACGTTAACGAGCAAACTGCGCTAATGCACTAGTTCCCACCAATGTAATTGAGCATTGTGCGGCACATCCGACATACTGTTTTACTTTTGTCCATGACGCGCTTACCTTCAGGGTCATACGTCACATGAAGACCAAAATAGTTCCAAAGGCGAGATCTGAATGAGGGTGGGGGAGGTTCAATTTGCCATGTTGCAACGAGCATTGCTTCTGTCTTGCTAGCTTGCGCTGCGCTCGGTGGATCTGCGCTCGACAGTGCAGCCTAGGCGGAGTAGTCGAACGCAGATCCTCTGAGCTCTCAACACAGACAGCATCGTCAGAAGAAAAGTTGATCAAAGAAATTAAAAATTTTGTATCGTTCGATACATATGCGTACTGAACCGAAAGCACTGTATCGAACGGTTCAATTTCGATAAGAGTATCGTTGCACCCCTAATATATATATATATATATATTAGGGGTGCAACGATACACAAAATTCACGGTTCGGTTCAGTTCGATACTTTGGTGTCACGGTTCGATATTTTTTTTGATACAAAAAAATGTTCATGCCTTTTTAATTTGTCAGTTATTAAAATTATAAATATATATTTTAACTCAAAAGTACAGTTTTTAAATTTAATGTTGCTGAAACAACAAAGTAATAAAAAAAAGAAATCTATCTGATCGAGGAATCACTCATCTTTGGAAAAGAGAGTTTATTACAGAGAAATGGCTCTTTCCAAAATAAAAGCTATACTATACGCTTCTTCTGGGCTATATTCTCAGCAGCATATTAAACATATCAGGTCCCCATAAGGAGAATCATGTGCTAACGGCTGTCTAAATGACTCGGGTAAAGTTTGTAGCATGCGTGCTTGTTGTTTTTGTCTGCTTCCACTCTTCTTTGCACTAGGATGATGTCGGCGTAAATGTGCAGTCATATTCGTTGTGTTCCCACTAGTGCTGTCAATATTAATCTAGTTGAAATAACGTTAACGCCACAACACGGCAAATCTCCGTTAACGAGCTACCGCGGATTGCCCCGTGCGTGGGGCTGGACAGCCGACACGTTAACGAGCAAACTGCGCTAATGCACTAGTTCCCACCAATGTAATTGAGCATTGTGTGGCACATCCGACATACTGTTTTACTTTAGTCCATGACGCGCTTACCTTCAGGATCACACATCACATGAAAACCAAAATAGTTCCAAACGCCAGATCTGAATTAGGGTGGGGGAGGTTCAATTTGCCATGTTGCAATGAGAGCTTAACTTCTGTCTAGCTAGCTTGCCCTGCGCACAGTGAATCTGGGTTCGACTACTCCGCCTAGTCTGCACTCTCGAGCGCAGATCCACTGAGCGCTCAACACAGACACCATCATCAGAAGGAAAGTTGATAAAATAAATTTAAAAATTTGTATTGTTTGATACATATGCGAACCGAAAGCACTATATCGAGCGGTTCAATATCGATACGAGTATTGTTGCACCCCTAATATAAATAAATAAATAAATAAATATATATATATATATATATATATATATATATATATATATATATATATATATATCCATCCATCCACGAATACATCACAAAGATATTCTGCTATCATCTTGTGATGCCTAGTCGACTGAAACTAAAATAATTTAATGCCTTAATTATAACTAAAACTAAATCCTAATTTGCTGTCAAATTCAACCTAAACCAGCCTGAAGCCTGAACTCACACACTGGGTACATTACTTTATCCTTCATTACTTCAGCTCATTATTATTATTTATTACTGAGACAGACACATTATTTATCATCTAATAATAACTTATGAACGTCTGCGTTTCCTTATACCAAAATATTCAATGTTCTGCTGTGTTAAGACCCTGAAATATTTTGATCAAGTTAATAAAATCATGGATTTCATTCATTTAATCATTAAACACAAAGGGAGGGTAATAAAGACAATGCTTGTTGGTTGCAATTCTACCTTGTAATTCTGTGGGGCTGTGGTTTCTTGATAATGGTAATAAGATCATAACACTAACCAGGAAACCCAGTCTATTGTTCCTTATGTTGCTTAAAAATTCAATTCATAGACCAAACCCTTGGGAGAAAAACTAAATAATTATTCATTGTTTTAAAGAATCTTATGCTGCTTTATGATCGATTAATGATTAAACATTTAACTCCATATTTTAAATTTCCATAAATTTGTATTTGTATTAATTTATAATTAGGTCAACTGTGATCATTTTGAGTAATTAGAGGAACTTTAACATGCAGTATTTAATAAACATCCTCCTAATAAGTAAGCTATTTGTTCTGTGGTATTATTAGAAACTATTTCAGTTCAAAAGTTACCTTAGCGATATTGTTACTCCTGGACATTCTTGGCTTTGAATATCTACTATGACCTTAACTTATCTAATCAAGTAATCAACAAAGTTATGTACAATCACTTAACATACCCACATAGCAAAATTGGTATGGCCCGATCTGGGCCACACAATGTGCTTACACTAAAGGACCGTCATTCTTTGCGGAATGTGGGCCATATGTAAGCACATTGTGTGGGCCAGATCGGGCCATACCAATTTTGCTATGTGGGTATGTTAAGTGATTGTACATAACTTTGTTGATTACTTGATGACACCAGTCAGTCATAAGTGCCAGCTTGATGCCAGATCTGGGCCACATACACCAAACCACAATCGGACCAGATGTGGGATGCCATCACTAGACAGTGCCATCTATGCCAGGCCTGGCCCATATCTGGATATCTGACATATGTCTTATCATGCCAGAAGTCAGGCAGGAGTGCCGGCTTGATACCGGATCCGGGCCAGACCTGCTTGCTATGTGGGTACTGTGGTATGCACATTGTAATATTGTATATGTAATAACACTTATGGCTTACTTATTACTTACTTGTCTTATTAATTAACAATATGAGTTAGTGTAAAATGTCTTTTTTTTTAACCATTTCCAGATGTTTCCAGGATTTTAAACATAATTAGTTAAACTGAAACTGTGATAGGGCCATGCTATTATAGAACATATCGACTTGCCCATTAAAGGTGGTCTAACCATTTGCGAGGCACCATAAATGTGTGCACTGAAGTCCTTCATCTCCATGGCCACGTACAGCATGAATCATTAATGTTTGATAAAGAAAAGAAGCTGGCTATAAGAACGGCAAGTCCAGCAGTGATACCATCAGTGAGGGAAACTGCCAACGGGATGGATGTAAGGATACAGTGGTGCATGACTAAACTGGACTAACTACACTGTTTCACTCAATAACTCGCTCTACTTTTTTTTCTGATCTGCTGCCATGGCGATTGCATGCTAACACACTAAAGATTTCTGTTTTTTTTATTTATTTATTTTTCAGTGATTTTCTGTCACAATGGAAGAAACTGAAGACAGCATTGCAGTGGTGGGAATTGGATGCAATTTTCCAGGCGGTGAGGACACTTTAAGAAGTTTCTGTCTGTCTGTTATTATTTTACTACCTAATTTGATTGTTGTGCGTCACATGGTGTATAGTCAGATCCAGAAGTATTTAGACATGGACATTTTTGTGTTTTTGCACCTGTGAACCACCACAGTGGATTTGAAATCAGTCTAGATTATGAAAGTGCAGACTTTCAGCTTTGATTAAAGGGGTTCGACAAATGTATTGGATGAATTGTTTAGGAACTGCAGTCATTTTCAGAGGCTCAAAAGTAATTTGACAGGTTGTTACAAAAAACTTGATAGCTGTCCACTGGAACACCCAAAAGATTTGTTCCTGAGGTGAAGGAGGCATTGCTAGGCTTAATCTAGTAGATTCTTAAAAAGACACAAATGGTGGTATACAGAGGCAAAAACTGTACCATTCCCCAAATAGTATATTAGGAACAGTGAAAAATCTTTCACTATAGTTACATAAAGTTTAAAAAGTGTTTTATATGTATTTTCTCCCCAAAAAAGGAGAGGGGCTTGACAATTTCTGGAAGGTTCTGGTGAACGGGAGAAACTGCTCTGTGCCAATTCCCAAAGAGAGATTTGACTTAAGCAGTTGGTATGATCCTGATGACAACAAGCCGGGTAAATCCCGCACAGCCAAGGCTGCTCTCATTGACGGGTATGGCCCCTTATCTCGTTTAGATCTGCTTATCTGTTTCACAAATGTGCACCTATCAATACAGTCATATAAACTTTTGTTTGGCAATTTCACACTTCATGAAGTGTTGATTAATGAAATCACACTGCTGCTCCTAAGTTGTATTAAAACAGAGACGTACTATTTTGACGCTTTTCCAAAGACGGTTTAGTTTTTTCCCCTTTTGAAAATAAAACAAGTGCTCCAAACACTGGACTACTCAAATATGGCCTCTGCATGCAGAGGCCATATTTGCATGCAGAGGCCATATTTTCTGCATGACTTTATCAGGCAGGCACTTCACTGTGGAGGAATTTTGGCCAAATCATCTTTGCAATGTTGTTTCAGTTTATTGAGGTTTGCAGGTCTCAACACATCATTTCAGTCTGTTTGAGGTCTGGACTTTGAGGCATTCCAACACCTTGATTATTTTCATTTTAGCCGTTCTGTTGTAGATTTGCTGGGATCATTTTCCTTTTGCATGACTCAAATTGGGCCAAGCTTTAGCTGTTAGACAGATTGCTGCACATTTGACTCTAGAATACTTCGGTAAACAGAAGAGTTTGTGGTTGACTTAATGACTACAAGGTTCTCAGATCCTGTGACTATAAAACAAGTCCAAACCATCATCCTGATATGTGTTTACTGTGTGTTATGGCCAAACATCTCCACTTTGGTCTCATCTGTCCAAACGAGTCCTGTGGTTTTTGGAACTTTGCAAACCTAAGCAGTGCTGAAATGTTCTTTTTAGAGAGAAGAGGCAGGTAAATCTTTTCAAACAAGTCATAAATGTCTGAACTTGAACATTTAATGTTCTAACTGAGGCCTGCAGAGTCTAAGATTGCATTTCACAGGCTGACCTTGAGGTAAATTTGCTGGGTCTTCCACTCCTTGGACAATAAAAAACTGTCTTGAAAGTTTTCCACTTGCCTATAATAATTACCACTAGTCATTGCTGTCTTACCTCTCTGACATTGTGTTATCACAAACCCGAATACTCCAGACTAACAAACCACCAAAACATAACTGATCAACAAGTGTGAGGTGCTTGATTTACAGGGCTTGGCTGCTAGTTAACCAGTTAATTTCTATGGGAATAGTGAAGATCTACTTAGTTTTTCAAAGTTTTTCACACATCACTTCTGCATTTTGGCTTAGTTTGTTTGTTTGTTTGTTCTAATAAATAAAAGCATGGTGTAATATGTCATGTGTTTTAATTCACTTTAGGTTGTATTGACCTATCTTTGTGACCTGGACCAAATTATATTTGTCATGTCCAGTATAGAATATACGAATAGAAAGAGAATGTACTTTATTTTTACCATGATTTAGGTTTTTTCTTTCATTGTGTTTTACCAAACTGCAGTGTTTTGTCTTTAGCTCTTTGGATTTAAGCAAATCTGCCTTTCATTTGCATTAGTTTCCTTTCTTTTGGTGGAGTATTGCACAGAAATTGTGGACAAACCAAAAATAGAAACTGATTGTAGGTTTGTGCAATAGAAACAGCTTTACAGCTTTAGAGTCTGTACATGCATTACACTGTAAATGCAACACATGTATGAGAAGTAATCTAAGAAGGAAGAATTTAAACAGTAATTAGAACATCCCATTGCCTGAATCTGACCTTGTTTTTTTTTTTTTTTTTTTTGGTATTTTCAGGTTTAATGAATTCGACCACAGGTTTTTCAGCATCAGTGACAGTGAAGTGGAACAAATGGATCCTCAGCAAAAACAGCTCCTTCAGTGTGTCTACAGGGCTTTAGAAAATGCTGGAATTCCAATGGAAAAAGCCAGTGGGACCAGAACAGGAGTGTTTTTTGGTAAGGTACTAAAAGCTTACTTGTGTTTTTGTGTTTTTATTGTTTTGTGTTACAATAATGGGTGCTTGATCCAAAACAAAGCTACTTTTTATACCAGAATTACCATCAAAATTTACATACATTCAAATGAATAATGTTAAAATGATAAGTGCATGACCCCTGTGTTTTATGTATCTATGTAGGAATAATGAACAGAGGTTATGAAACAAGAGCTGCACATGTGCACCCAAGTGTGATCAACCACTGGACTGGCACAGGACTTGCCATGAGTATTGCAGCAAACAGAGTCTCCTATGTCTTTAACTTCACCGGACCTTCGCTGTCCTTAGACTCTGCCTGTTCTTCATCCCTTGTGGCTCTTCATCTTGCCTCTCAATCAATAAAACAAGGTCTGTCCAGCATAGATAACTTCAGGTTAATTAGCAATAGAGGAAATCGTTCTGTAGTGTCGTATTTATTTAGAAAGCGGCGTTTAATTAGTTGGGATGATATGGTGTGTTTTATCTTATCAGGGGATTGTGAAATGGCTGTCTGTGGAGGGGTCAACTGCATCCTTGAGCCAAGAGTTTTTGTTGCGCTGAGCAAAGCCAAGATGATCTCACCTGATGGAACCAGCAAACCTTTTTCCAGTAGAGCAGATGGATACGGCAGAGGGGACGGATGTGGAGTAGTTCTCCTAAAACCACTGAAAAAGGTCAGCATATGCAGATTAATTATAAGAAAAAGTCAAATACTTCAGGAATTTAAACATTAAATGGACAGTTTGCCAAAGTGCAAAACCCGGATGTTGGCAATGTAGTAGCTCAACCAGCTGATGATCCATCACAATTCATAGATTACTATAATACATGAAGTACAGAAAGGAAGTTATCAGTTTTCTTGTACAAACTAATGGCTCTGTTGCACAAACTAAGGATAATTAAAATCCACTGAGAAGTACAGCAGGATCACAAACTGTCATATTCATTACAGTTAATCTGTCTGTGAAGGTTCTCAGTCATCCAAGTCATCGTAGTCAAAGGAGCTTGCAAGGAAAGCGTCTGGACTTCTTTAAGTTACTTGAAGACGTTTCACCTCTCATCCGAGAAGCTTCTTCAGTTCTAAGGTCAAATGGTGGAGAGTCCCAGATATAAACCTAGTGGGAGTGTCCCCCCACAGAGGGACAAAAGGACCCCCTGATGATCCTCTAATCGCCTGAGCCAAGGTGTGAAACTGGGTGTGGGTCCCAATCAGCCAGAGTTTCGGGTGAGGTGATTGTGAACCATTTGACCTTAGAACTGAAGAAGCTTCTCAGATGAGAGGTGAAACGTCTTCAAGTAACTTAAAGAAGTCCAGACGCTTTCCTTGCAAGCTCCTTTGACTACAGTTAATCTAGTTTAGCTAAAATCTGAGCAATATTCTAGGGGCAGGTGCAAACCTTGTGAATTATGGAGGGACAGACAGATGGGCGATGAACACCTGGCCATCTCATAGACCTGTTGGTCCTTCGGGAGGATGAGCTAAAAACACAACAATGACTCCCTTTAACTTTTTTTCATATTCAGTAATCAATTGCAAATAACTGCAGTGACCAACTGTACACTTTCCATCAAACGTGATTGACCTGCTCGCCTAGCCTATAAAAATTGTCTCCAACAGATTGGTTTAACATTTCATTTCCATTTTTGCACACTTAGTTTAGTTCTAATTAACCAGCTTGAACAGAGGATATTTTCAAATGTATTTTCTGTAGCTGTACAAGTGGCTCCATAGTGCATACCTTTACGCAAAATATAGAACATTCTGTTTGATTTAAGACAAAGTGGAAATCTCTGCAGTATTTATCCTTCAGCTGAGTAACTCACATCAGTGCAATCTAGTTTATATATTTATAACTATAAGCTAAAGTTCAAATATGGCATGTAATATGTTTGACTCTGGTATAAGATGTTCTTTATCAATACACACTTTTATTCATGTTTCATTTTCATCTTTTTGTTGCTTGACAGGCTCTTCAAGACCATGACCATATCTGGGGTATAATCAGCAAAACTGCTGTAAACCAAGATGGCCGCTCTGTCACTCCAATCACCAAACCATCCATGACACAACAAGAGGAGCTTCTCCGCAGAATCTATTCAGAGTCTGACCTTGCAAATGTCCAGTACATAGAGGCACATGGGACTGGAACCCCAGCTGGAGACCCAACAGAGGCAAGAAGCATTTCCAACGTCATTGCTAAATCTAGACCTTCCGGTTCAAAGACACTCTGGATTGGCTCTGTAAAGAGCAATATTGGACACACAGAATCTGCTGCTGGAGTCGCTGGACTCATTAAGGTTCTCCTGATGATGAAGCATGAGACCATTGTTCCTTCGGTGTTCTACACTGATAAGGCTTCCAGTGTAGATACCACAGCACTAAACATTAAAATTCCTAAGGAACCAGAAAAATGGGAATGCTCTAGTGCAAGAGTTGCAGGAGTTAACAACTTTGGTTTTGGGGGAACAAATGCACACGCCATTGTCACACAGCACATCCAGTCATATTCTAAGCAAAGGCATGATGAAAAGCAAGTCAAGTATTTTGTCATATCTGCAAATTCTTCAAAATCACTTAACATGATGATGGAAGATACCATCAGTCAGCTACAGGCAGAAAACTGGTTTGATCTAGATTCTTTGCTCTACACGTCAGCTTGCAGAAGAACCCACCAAAAACATAAATACAGAAAAGCCATCACAGTGTCTTCTGTAGTTAATCTAAAAGAGAAGCTAATTGCTACTGTTGGCAAAAATATTAGTGTTGCCTTCTCAGATCCAAGGTTAGTGTTTGTCTTCTGTGGAAATGGGGTCACCTACCATGGTATGTGCATGCAGCTACTAAAAAACGAGCCTATATTCAGAGAAAAGATCAAAGAAATTAAGGACCTTTTCCAAAAGCTGAGTCCTCTGGACATACTGGATACTCTTGAGAGCGAATTTGAGAGCAGCGACTTCAGAAACCCAGACGTTGTCCAACCCCTCCTCTTTGCTATTCAGGTTGGGATTACTACCTTGCTCAGGCACTGGGGAGTCAAAGCTGATGCAATTCTTGGACACTCTGTTGGTGAAGTGGCAGCCGCTCACTGCTCTGGTCTCTTGTCTCTGGAGGATGCAGTAAAAGTCATATATTTCCGCAGCACTCTCCAGAGAAAAGTCACCGGGGGAAAGATGCTCGTGATCAGCAACATGGCTGTATCAGAGGTATCTTCACTGCTCCCTTCTTACTCTGGTAAAATTGGCCTTGCTGCATATAACAGCCCACAGTCCTGCACCCTTTCAGGTGAGGCAGACGCAATTGAGCGCTTCCATAAGGAGCTAAGCACCTCAGCCAATAGTCAGAATCTGTTCCTTCGTGTGCTGGATGTCCCTGCTGCTTATCACAGCCACATGATGGACCCAATTCTACCAGAAATTGTGGAAAAAATTGGCATCTTACAGGCAAATGATCTTGACACAGAGTTGTTCTCAACAGTGACAGGGAAGGAAGTCCAGCAGGGAGATTTCTGCACAGGTGAATACTGGGCTAGAAACATTCGTGAGCCGGTTGCTTTTGAGCAGGCAGTACAGTCAGCAACTAGAGGAAAGAAGCACACTGTGTTTGTTGAGATAGGTCCAAGAAGGGCACTGCAGAGAAACATAATGGAATCTCTGGGAAATGACACGGCTGTCCTTGCCTCTGTGCAGCCAGAAAGAGATCAAGAATCAGTCATGTCTGTTGTCTCTAAACTGTTTGAGCTCGGCGTTCAAGTAGATTGGAACACCTTCTATAAAGGCTATGAGACAGTACCTCTGCCTTTTCCTAAATATCAATTTGACTGCTCAGACAGGGATGTTATCATTGGGGCAGCACAGAATAACACAGCAAGCAATCATCCTGTGCTGTGTCAGACGGGAAGTGAAAGCAACATTTTCACTTGTGATCTAAAGTCCGACTCTTCTTTCTACTTGAAAGAGCACAAGCATAATGATGTACCCATCATCCCTGGTGCTTTCTATGCTGAGCTGGGTTTAGCTGCGTGCATGGCCAGTGCTAAACCAAAAGTACCTCTCAGTTCACTGCAGCTCAGTGTCAATTTTCACAGACCATTTGTTTTAACACAGAATTCACCTGAAATGAAAGTGCAACTAGAACAAACAGAGAGGGAAACCAGATTCACCGTTCTCTCCTCATCTGTAGTTTATGCATCAGGCACTGTGGTTTCAAAGAAAGAGAGGCTGATTGAGGAGCAGCGCATTTCACTAAGCTCCATCAACCAACGATGCACATCTGCAGTGAGCTTTCAGGAGTTTTATGGGTATCTCTCTCAAGGAGGCTTTCAGTATGGAGACATCTTCCAGAATAAGAAGGATGTGCACTATGGAGATGATCTGAAAGAGGCTTTTGAAAAAGTCTCAGTTCCAGAAGAACTTCAGCCTCATTTGCATGACTACTGCATTCATCCTGTCATGCTGGATTATCTGATGCAGCTTCTCCCAGTTGCAGTAGAGCACATCTTTGCTGGCAGGTCAGGATTTCCTGCCAAAATAGGAAGTCTTACAGTCTTTGAACCTTTGCAAAATGAGATGACTATTTATCTGAGAGCAACTGATGTGGGCACTGATCACTTTGGGGTTTGTGGGTGCTTTGCAGACAAGGAAGGCAGAGTGTTGGTTGAGGTCAAAAATGTCATAATCAAGTACCTAGGCAGTCATTCTCATGTGGTAGATGAGTACTTCTACCACAATGCCTTCAATGTTGTCCCAAATGATCACATTGCTACTCCTCCTCCAAAGGCGTTGGTGTTCTGTGATACTTTAGGGATTGCTGATGGTCTAAAGAAATATTTGGACTCAGCATCTACTTACATTCCCATCACATATGCAAAGGACATCTTGGGCAATGGTTTCCCTTCTCTTTTGGCAAGTCTTAAAATCACAGATATTAGAGAAAACTTTGAGGTCTTATTTTTGTGGGGCAATGAAGACTTCACATCACGGCCAGCTGAAATCATCCTGCAGAGTCTAGCTGACTGCTGTGAGATTTTCCGCCAAATAGTTGTTGAGCTAAAGCGAATTCACTTCCCCAAATCAATTAGAGCCATAACCTACCGTTCATCTGACATCACAGTAGACCACGTAAGTCCAGGTTTTGCTCTTGTTGGTATGACACGATCGTTCGCTGCTGAGATACCAGATCTTTCTTTTCAGCTGATTGATGTGAGCAGGATCTCTCCTGAGGACATTGCAGCTCTGTCTGATGTCCTAAGGTCATACCCATGCAGCAAGCACCCAGAACTGGTGGTAAAAGATGGACAGGTCTTGAAACCTTCCATTGTGCGAACCCCACTAGAAATCACTGACAATGATGTTGGCACTTATACATCTACAGTGTCTGAACCTTGTGTTTTTCTGACAGCTGATCCTCATGAAATTACGAAACTGAGTGCCATTCGCTCTGACGAGGAGGCTGAGCCGATCAGTGATACATTCATTGAAATCCAGCCCAGTAAGATATGTGTTCACTCTTCCGACTATTTCCCAGTCAGCACTTCAAATCTAAAATTCGGCAAAACACTGTATTGGAACAAGCACTCATCTCAGAAACACAAGCTGCTCGCTCTTGACTTCAGTGGTACTGTCATTGCAGTTGGAAAAGATGTAAAGAAATTCAAAGTGGGAGAACTTGTTGCTTCCTGTTATCCTGTGGTGGCAGCAAGTAAGATCAGAGTACCACAGGAAGTGTGCTACAGCACCAAAAAGTTCCCAGTCCTCAGAAAAACACCTTGTGTTTCCTACTTTGTGCTAGCATGGGAAATCCTTCATCGAGCCTTGCTCGGAGCCAAGCGTAATATAACAATCATTTGCTCTGTGCCTGATTCTGCACTATTGAAAGTCTTGGCATTTAGCGCTTGCAAATCAGGCTGGAATGTGAATGTTGAAACGCAGTGCAATGGGACTTTTGTAGGTGCCAGTCAGTTGGGTGCAGTTGTCATTCTGCCTCCATTTGATGAATCCCTAACTGCTCAAATTTGCAACTTTCCAGGGTTACAACATGTTGTAATCGTATGTGAATCTCCGAAGCAGGATCTAGTCGTTGAGGAAGTGTTCCAAAGTGCAAAGGAAGGTGTTCATGTACAGATAACTCAGATGCCAGTCATTTTCCAAAAGGGATTCCTGAGAACACACAGGCCATACCTTTATAACTGGCTTAAGTCCTTAAACCTTGATGGGAAATTGGCTCTTGAAAGCTTTACCTTTCAGAGTGCAAAATCTGAACGAAAAAGCATTGATTCAGCAAAACCAGACTCATATTTCAGCTCCAAGAAATTGGCTGTCGTAGCTCTAGAAAATGATGTTGGCAGCACACTGTCTGAGATTCCACTTCTCCCAACAAAAAAACGGCTTTTTCGAAAGAGGTCTGTGTATGTAGTGGCAGGTGGTCTTTCTGGTCTGGGCTTTGAGACTGTTAAGTTCATCTCACAAAGAGGTGGTGAGTACATTGTCATTCTCTCCAGAAGCAAGCCCACACCAGAAGTACAGCAGGAAATCAACAATGTGGAGAAACAGTGTGGAAACAGCATCACCAGCATGGAGTGTGACATATCTGTTTATGAGAATATGCACAAAGTCATCAATGTCATTGGCAAGAAGTTCCCTGGTTTTCCGATCAGAGGTGTGTTTCACAGTGCAGTAGTCTTGCATGATGGACTGATTGAGACCCTTAACAGATCTCTGTACGAGAAGGTTTTCAGGCCAAAAATAAACAGTGTCCTGAATTTGCACTATGCAACAAAGCACTGTCCGTTGGATTACTTTGTATGTTACTCCTCCATCTCCGCTTTCCTGGGAAACGCATCGCAAACAAACTACGCAGCAGCCAATACATTTCTCGATCTGTTCTGTCAATACAGGCGCAAACTCAGCTTGCCTGCACAGTCTATCAACTGGGGAGCTCTGAACCTTGGTCTGCTCTTGAACAAAGAACATTTCCAGCGTTTTCTGGAGGCAAAGGGAATAATGATTTTAGATGTGGCTGAGATTTATCAATGCTTGGAGCAATGCCTTGTGCTCAACCGACCCCAGCAAGCTGTTTGCAGGTTTCACTTCAGAAACATCAGATACAATATCCTCTCCCAAAATAAAGCTTTGTCTATGCGCCTTTCTGCATTACTTGAGGCAGCCTTCCAAAACTCTAGAGAGACTTACTCTGAAACTAAACAAGATGTCTGCGTCTCTCCAAAGGACTATGTTGTTTCTCTACTTAGTGAGACTATTGGCATGGAGCAGAGTGAGCTGAAAGATGATTTACCACTTTCATCCTTAGGCATTGACTCTATGCAGGCTATGACTCTGCAGAATTTGATCTTTCAGGGGAGAGGTGTGAATGTGCCTTTGGTGAAACTGTTGGATCCCAATGCAACTATTGCAACAATGGCAGCTCTACTGAGTGAATGAGCTGAAGGCGAAACTGTCAGTGAGAACCCAGATTCTCTACCAGATGAAGCTGAAGTCTCTACCAGATTGTCAAAAACTGAAATAGAGATATTACTGTATAAATGCAATCAGCCATCACAACACTACAATGATGGATTCAATCTATATTTTGCACTGAGATTCAATTAAAAAGTATTAAAATGGCCATTGTAATAAAGGAAAGTTCATATATTAATCAAACCTTTTTTTACAGTACAGTCCTTTGTGGTGGTTTTTTTTTTTTTTTTTTTTTTGGTTCATGTTTTTCTAATGCAGTTTTTTAACAAATGTCATCTAGTTTACTAACTGGAAGTTTTAAAAGTATATTTTATATCACTGTTTTAAATTGCCAATATGGTACAGAAAAACAGCATTGCAACTACACATGTAACTCTTGATAAATGCTTTTACTGTTAACACGCTTACTTTCCATAATTTATCTATTATTATTATTTGGAATTTAAATAAATGTTTTATCTTGTCTTGTCACATCTGTCACTGGGTTCTCTCTATTTACTAAAGCTTGTTTGATATAAATTATTCTCCATCAGGTGATGGTCAGTACTTATCACTGTTAACTCATTAATTCAGAATTTTTGTCAACTTCATGACAGTAATGGAAAAAAGCTTGCGATACAGCAGCATGGCACCATGCATAATGACGGTGGTGTCATCTGCAAACTTCAGGAGTTTAACAGCCGAGTTCTTGGAGGTGCAGTCATTGGTGTAGAGGGAGAACAATAGTTGTGAGAGGACACATCCTTGAGGGGTACCAGTACTGAGGGTCCGAGTTTCAGAGGTGATCTCCCCCAGCCTCACTTGCTTCTTCCTGTCTGATGTTGCTGTCATTCGGAACTGCTACATCTATCACTACAGCCATCTTCTTCTGTTTGTCTACCACCACTATGTCTGGTTGGTTAGCCATCACCATTTTTTCGACGGGACTTCTGTATCTGGGATTAGCTCGGTCATGCGCTATTGCGGTAGAGCGGTATAATCAAAATCTCTATCGTTGGCCAAATTTCTATCGTTTCTACCGTATATGGTTTCTATCGCCCACCCCTACTGTTGTTACTGTTGATGCGTCACAGAGATCAGCTGTGCTACAAACTGGAACTCTGCTGAACTGGATTTACTCGTTTGGTGAACTTCCAAGAACGAATGCTTCCTTGGCTGAAAGCAGTGAACGTCATTAAAAAACAGCTTTACTTGCACATAAATCTGTCAGTAAAGTCTGGATAATAAATTCCGGTGGTGTTATAGGTTCTCTTGGTCAGCTTGGTGTTGGTTTGGCTCCTGCACAAAACAGTTTGTTCTCATATTTGACACTGACATGAATAAAGAGTAAAAAACATGATAACCAAACTAAAAAGAGAGACAAGTTAAAGCAGAAGATATTTTGTGTGTCAGTGTCCCAGAACATGTGATCCTCACCAAGACAGGCAGAGAAAAGCTCTGATTATTGTTGCTGAACTGTGATGGTGAACAGTCTCCTCTGTTGATCCCAGTGTGACTGAAGTCCGTGTGATGAGTGAGGACTGAGCCTGTGTTGGTCGATCGTCTCTAAACAGAATGTGAAGCATCAGTTCAGTCGTATGAAAGCCCTGAATAAACAGTCCTGCTGTATCCACTGTCTGTGTTTGACTCCTCATCTTCAAAGACTCAACACAAGATGTTGGTCACATGACCATCAACATAAAACACAGGATTTGCTGCAGATGTGTGTTCTCCATATGAGAGAAGCTGCTGATCGTGTTTGTATGTTAGCACCTGTAGGATCGATGAAAAGCTCTGATTCAGTTCACTAACCTGGCTCAGGGGAATAACTGGGATATTTCCCCAACAGAGACGTCCTGCTGGGATAGTTTTCCTGCTCTACACTCTGGTGTTTCTGCTCAAAAAACAACAAAATGAATTTTCAGGAGCCTACAGATCGTGGACTTCTTTGAGAAACTTAAAGAAGACGCTTTTCTTTCCAAGCTTCTTAGATTGAACTTGAACAAAGGATTTGAGGAGCAGAAAAGTTTTTAAAGATCAATTAAACATATTAATAAATATTCTGTTTATTTTATGTTATTTGGCTGTTTAGGTTATTTTTCTGTTTTCTGTAACACGTCTGCTCTCGTGTCGTTATCAACAGTGTATCAATGCATTCCTATGGGTGAAGACAGAAACACACACCCAAAAAGAGCTCAGAGCAAGAATAAAAGAGGAGGAGACAGGATCAGAGTGGGACAGTGGAGCTTGTTGTTGGTGTGTGAAGAAACTGTAAGTTTGCTTTGTTTCCTCCTTTAACCAGGCACGTGCAGAAGGGGGGGCTAGAGGGAGCACCCCTCTAGCCCCCAAAGTTCCCCCAAAGTGCCCTTTTGTTGAGGGAACTTTTTAAAAAAAAAAAAAGTATTTATTTTTTTTAATGTGTGTGTGCGTGCGGAGTCCTGTCTGTGCCCCTCAACAATAATATTTAACTATTAATCACAGTTTTGCTAAATAAAAGGATCTGGCTTGCATCAGTCACATTTAACCAATGATCACATTTAACCAATGATCGTCCTTGATGGCAGAACGCGCTGGTTACGAGCCGGGAATGAGCTCACAAAGAGCACGCGTATTTTTTGCGGTCCGGAGCTGTAGGAGAAACAAGTTAACTCAGAGACACAGACTGATGCGACAAAACCAGTAAGTAGGTGTACAGCGTACACTGTAGTGTATAGCACACAGGAGTATTAGCTTATTATGTACACGTTGGTAAGCTGTCTTGTTGCAACTGACGAACTGAAATAAATGAGCGTGCTGTGTGTGCAACAGCACGACAAACATTACCTGTCCTTTTATTAACTGCACAAGTAGTGCTGGTCATAGCTGCTGGCTACCTGTGTAAGGCTGTCATGGGTCTGTAGCTCTGTCACCGTTTTAGGGAACATATTTAGTTTTAAAGTAAGTTTCCGGGCTTTTCCTGCCTTTCTGGAGGGATTATATTTCACTAAAAAACGATCTAATATGCATGTCCACATAATTATGCAGTATTATAATTATAATATATTAAAAAACACACGCTGTATTTTAAAGAACATACATTAAGAAGCAGATTACATTAGATTTATATTTTAAATAAGACAAAATTTGGTTTTTACAGCAGTAAAATTATTGTATCTCTACAGTTTAAAAATGTAATAAGCTTTGCCCTGCACAGAGTGGATAGTGAATCAAATGGAATCATCATAAATACAATATTTCATATTTATTACTTCTCCCTCCTTATTGCTTTATTATTGTAGCTCTAGTAATAAATAATAATGTAAGGATTCTGGATCAGCACCATGATGCCCATAGTATATACAGTATTCTGAAGGAGGTCTAAAATGTCACTGTGTGTGCGTGCATGTGTTTGTTTTATTTAGATGGATTTAAAAAATATATATATTACTCATGATATAACAATGTCCAGACATGGCTGGTAAGGACATGAGGAGGAAACAGTAGGAGCTGTGTGAGGCTACTAAAGGCAGTGCTATAACATTTTTCTGTCATCATTAAGTGCAAGAGTTGTTAGGTGTGGATAATTAAATTATAGTTTATTGCAATAGCAAGCTGTGCCTTGTTTTCAGATAGACAGCAAGTGGAGAGTGATATATGAAATGATGGGATGGAAGGAAGAAGAGAAGCAAAGAGTGATTCACAGGCAGAGCCTAAATTATTTCTCACAGTTTTTTGTTGCCTTATGGTTCCAAGCGCTGTCACCAATCTTTGCATTTTGTTATTATCTCATGACACTTGTTTAATCAGCTACCATCTCTCCTATGGACTTTTTAATGTCTAAAGTCTCAGATCAACACAGCCCTGCCCTCCAGCACTATCCACAGCAACCCATCTACAGCAACATTGTACCCATCAGGTAAAACATCGGCTACGTTTGCTTTGCCTTGTTGCCCATATTAGATTCTTGATGAATGTGTGTTGTTGTTATTCAGCCTGGTTCAATGTGCCCCTTTTTAACTTTGAGCACCTGCCCCTTTAAACCTCTCTGCACGGCCCTGCCTTTAACAGTTTGTTTGTTTCTGTGATGTTTGGACCTGATGTTCTCCATCACACCGACACTCTCTCTCCCTCTGTTCCATATGTAACAGAGGGAGAGAGTCTCTCACTCAGAGAACCAAGGTTACAATGTAACCACACGTTCAGCTCTTGTGTTTGAAGACAAAACCTCATGATTATAGATTATTGATTGGCTGGAATCAAACAGTTTGAAGAACATTTATTCGTGTGGTAGTTTCAGCTGCTGCTCACAAATCTGATAACAGGAACAAGTTAGTTCCACGAGGAAGACTTTCGCCTGGGCGCGTTGGCCTCGTCGGTCATGTGACCGTGTTACTGTTTGGGCTCAAACTGATACGAGTGGTTTAGCTGCAGGGCAGGTGTGACAGGACGATGCTGCACAGCCTCATTGTTCAGGTGTGAGTCAGACTCTGAGTCTTTATACAGTCCTGTTTAACAACATGTTGTTCCTGTTGATGCATCACAAAGATCAGCTGTGCTAAACTCTGCTGCATGCAGTTATTAGTTTCTCTAGTTTGGTGATGGAAACATCGATGAGACTGTTTCATCACCAAACATCATGAGGAACACCTCTGACTCTGTGCATAAAACCACAAATATCCCTTCATGTCTGTTCATCTGATTGTGTAATGTGAGAAACTTTGATGTCTGAATTTTGTTCTATCATTAAAGTCCAGACTCGTAATTCTTAGAGGTTGGACTCAACAGACACTCCATAACACAACATCATCACAATCCTTCACTTATGATTTCATATGACTGCAGTTTTGAGTGTTACAGTGATATGTTTACATGTTGTTGCAGGTCTCTGAGTGTCAGTGAAACCTGTCAGGTAAAACGAAGATCTTACACTTCATTTCCCTCAGTGCGCTTCAAGACCTAGTGTCATGGTTGCTAGGCAACCTGACACTTTCTGATTTACATGCGCTCACTTCTGGTATTGTGACAAGTTAATTATCCTGAGCGCGCACTGGGCAGGGAGACTCCACCTCCATTAAAACCAACTAGATGTGGAAGTAGTGACGTTTTAGTTTAGTGCAGACGTTAGAGATGAGTGTCGTTACATTACTGTTCAGTTTGTGTTACAGCGTTTATTGTTCACACGTGTTATCAGACAGGATTATTTCAACAATCTCATGTTTATTTGTATCCTCCTGTAACTTTATGAAGAGCTAAACTGTCAGCACTAGTTAGTCCTTATAAGAACTGTTTGTGAGCTAAGAATCAACAATGACAAAGACAGTGAGTGTCATTGTTAAGGGTTCAAATATTGAGGAGGAGAGTAAAAACAACCATGGTCCAGAAGAGCTTGGTCAAACAATTGATTTTAATGACCACACGCAGCGTGGGGAGATGTACACTACAAAACATCAGCTGTAGATCTCCGCCCAAAAAGACACTTCAGATTGCTTTTGATTCATCAGGGTTAACGCCCCCTCATGCGTCATCAGATACAATACATGCATACGTCAAATCAAAACCACAATGACTTTTAACACAGTTTGAAAAGAACATTGTCTCCGTCTCCACGGCAGGTGCTTCCTGTCCATCTTCTGACTCTCGCCTCTCCAAAACCTCGGGCCATGCTCTGCAACAAACTAGCAATTCTGCACGCACCAAAATGCAGTTGCAAGCAAATATATCTGAACTCTCACCTAGAACATAAGCCTACCTACAGTGTGTGCAGGTGTGTGTGTGTGTATGTGTGTGTGTGTGTGTGTGTGGTTCGACCTCACACAAACTTTGTCTTATGAGAAGAGAGGCCAATTCTCATGTGCATAATAACCTAACTGAAACTATATCTGTAATATGTTGAATAAATGTTTTAATCAAGAACCTCTACTAAAAGCTTAATCAAAAGATATAAATGAATAAAAGACAATAATGAATAACCTGGTTATTCAAATAACCTCATCCCGACAGCTCCTCAAAGTAACTTTCACTTTCACAAGCACGCTCTGCAAAAGCCTGCAGCTTCCTGTCTACTTTGCAAAGAGTGTACTCAGAGTTAGGCCTTTCTTTTATGACCCAACAGAATCAGCACATACACATTTAAGATTATAACAAGCATTCAAAAGCATTTAAGATTATAGATTCAACTCAACAGTAGGGATGGGTACCGGTATCCGGTGCCATCATGGCACCGGTTCTGACATAAACGGTAGTAACCAGACCGAAAAGCAGCGCGCATTTCGGTGCTTTATTTCGGTGCTTTTTTTTTCCTGAGCTATGATACACTTTCTTCTTCCTTACATTTCTATTGGCGGTTGGCAAACAACTGAAAGGTGCATTACCGCCACCAACTGGTATGGAATGATACACTTTAGATTCTAGCCAATCATTTTACGTTTCAAGGATAGTAGGCGGGTCCAGGTACGTACGTTCTTTTAGAGCAGAGCTACAGATTAAAAATGCCCAAGGCAAAGCGGTCAAAAGTCTGGCTGTACTTCACAGCAAAAGATGCAAACTCAGCAGCCTGCAACAAGTGCTTTAAGCTGATACTGTCAAAGGAGGTCACACTTTAAATCCGATGAACCTAGCCCTGCCAGTGTAGCAGAAATGATGATGGCAGCAGCAGCCGTTCTTCTCTGCGTGAGTAGCTTAATGTTGTTCGTGTGTAATTTACGTTGAGTAAGCTAACCGCGTTATTAAATTAATGCATGTAACGTGAACTAGCAAACACCATCATAGCTACATGCGGCTGTCTTCTTGTTTGATGGCAGATACTCCCTTCACCCTGGCCAAAAAGGCTAAAATGACCGAAGAAAAAGTGGAAAACAGCTAAACATGAGAGGTTTTTGGACAAAGTTTGTGTTTTTTCCATTGATTAAGCACTGCTTCCAGCCCAGAGTGATACCATATATGCCCTATACCTGCAGAAAAGACTAACATTGTTATCTTTTTACAAAAAAACAGCTGAACATGAGAGGTTTTTGGACCAATTTTGTGTTTTCCATTCTTTAAGCACCGGTTTGGGCACCGTTTAAGCACCGGCACCGTTTCAAAAGTACCGGTTTGGCACCGGTATCGGATAAAACCTAAACGATACCCATCCCTACTCAACAGTTTAAAGTGGTTATCACTGCACCTGTAATAAAGGCTAATTGGGTACCAATATGTTTAAACATCTGAATACAATATCAATACTGCAGATTGTATTATTAATGCAATGGTAATGAGGATGATTATTAATAATAGCAGCAAAATATTTCTCTAATCCCCACATCATGCAGTGAGTCCTCAGAATTAGGCTGATTTTTAAGTTATGCAGGACTCTGTGTCAATCAAAGCTAGAAGCTGGTGTAGGGTTGAGCTTTATTGTTAATTTATTTAAACATATATATATTAGGGGTGCAACGATACACAAAATTCACGGTTCGGTTCAGTTCGATACTTTGGTGTCACGGTTCGATATTTTTTCGATACAAAAAAATGTTCATGCCTTTTTAATTTGTCATTTATTAAAATTATAAATATATATAATATATATAATATTTTAACTCAAAAGTACAGTTTTTAAATTTAATGTTGCTGAAACAACAAAGTAATATAAAAAATAAATCTATCTGATCGAGAAATCACTCATCTTTGGAAAAGAGTTTATTACAGAGAAATGTCTCTTTCCAAAATAAAAGCTATACTATACGCTTCTTCTGGGCTATACTCTCAGCAGCATATTAAACATATCAGGTCTCCATAAGGAGAATCATGTGCTAACGGCTGTCTAAATGACTCGGGTAAAGTTTGTAGCATGTGTGCTTGTTGTTTTTGTCTGCTTCCACTTGTCTTTGCACTAGGATGATGTCGGCGTAAATGTGCAGTCATATTCATTGTGTTCCCACTAGTGCTGTCAGCATTAGTTAACACCACACCACGGCAAATCTCCGTTAACGAGTTACCGCGGATCGCCCCATGCGTGGGGCTGGACAGCGACAACACGTTAACGAGCTAACTGCGCTAACACACTAGTTCCCACCAATGTAATTGAACATTGCGTGGCACATCCGACATACTGTTTTACTTTTGTCCATGACGCGCTTACCTTCAGGGTCATACGTCACATGAAGACCAAAATAGTTCCAAAGGCCAGATCTGAATGAGGGTGGGGGAGGTTCAATTTGCCATGTTGCAACGAGAGCTTAACTTCTGTCTTGCTAGCTTGCCCTGCGCTCAGTGAATCTGGGTTCGACTACTCCGCCTAGGCTGCACTCTCGAGCGCAGATCCGCTGAGCGCTCAACACAGACACCATTGTCAGAAGGAAAGTTGATAAAATAAATTTAAAAATTTGTATTGTTTGATACATATGCGAACCGAAAGCACTGTATCGAGCGGTTCAATATCGATACGAGTATTGTTGCACCCCTAATATAAATATATATGTGACCAAGTGGTCGGCGGGGTTAGATAAAAAGTAATAAAATGACAACGCCACCTAGGGGAATTTCACCCCCAGGAAATATATTTAAGAAAAGTAGATAAAAAAAAGAATAAAAGGAGGCCGCACAGATTCAAGGATGCACACTGAGGCAGGTTGGCTCCAATATTAAAACAGTTTTATTTATAGTAAAAATAAATAAAATATTAAAACCCAAGATGTAGTGTCATTGTTGACAGTGTCCTAAAGTGAAAATAAAACAATCAGGGAACTTGGACTTACCAGCAGCCGTGGACCCAAAAGAAAATCACACAAAGAAGAAAATCACTGCAGCCCACCCGGTGCTGTACAAAAGAAAGTGTGAAAACGACCCACCACCTGAGGTCCCAGGGCCACTGGCACGTCCTCCGTTCACTGAAATAAAACACAGAAAAATATGTTAAAAGAATAAAAGGACACTGAGCGTCAGGCTCGCTACAGATCATAAAAAACTAAAACACACTTTAATAACTTTAATAAAAGGAAACACACACACACACGCAGGAAGGCTTATACCCCACGGGTCAAACTACCACTCGTGCTGGTAGTAATTATCCTCAATCACAAGCCGGTCTGGCTCCTCACCGGCTGAGACCGGCAACTGAGGCAATTTAAAGTCCCAGCACGACACTTGGGCAGAGGGTCGCTGCAGCCCGATCACAGACGCGTGGGTACGAGCAACAGTCCAGGATAAAATAGAATAAAATCAGGCGAACCAGAAAAAGGTAAGCCTACTTAATAAAAACAAGATAAGACCAGCTAAAACAAAACAAGACGAGACAAGACAAGACAAGACAAGACAGCAGGCTCCACCGAGGAGGAGTCCTCACAACAGCGGATGGGAAGGCGTTTCACTCTTCCGGTTTAGGTAGGGCGATTTGCCACGGAGAGGCGAATACAGCAGTCAAACCCTAAGACAGATAAATGTAACCTTAGACTCTTATAGCTATGAATGCTAATAAAAGTCGTTTTAACGGCTTACCCCAGGAACGGAGGTGCTATACTCTCACTGGTGGGGACACGAGCACCTCTCTCCGCAACGCCGGAATAAAACAAACTGCCGTGCTACAACAGGCCGCAAAAACTATTAACACAAATTCCAGTGCTTTGAGGGAATCTGAGGTTAAGCGAGAGCATACCTGTAGCTGTCATATGATCGACTCTTGCTGATCAGTCCGTCACAGTGGGCCAGCATTCACTGCTGCTTTGCGCCGAATACACGGGAGGAATGATCCAACAAAAACACTGGCTTGCTTTATACGGGCTAATGCCACCCTGCAATCAAAATGCAGGTGGGTTCCCAATTAACCTAGTTGCGCGGTGAAGGGAGCGAGCGCAGGAGAGAGAGAGCGGGCGAGAGAGAAAAAGAAAGGCGAGTAGCCCATCTGGCTACATCTACCCCCCCCCCTTTTTGTATTGGCGCCCCGACAATAACTCAAGGAACCTAACACCATGGCCTGAATACGGCAAGCTGAGCATTAGCGACTGGTGCAGATTCAACAGGACGTGGCAAGTGATGAACATTTGAGTGCTGACCAGCTGTCGAACGTGCTGTTCTCCGCAAGTGTGGCCCACTCACCTCAGACTGTTCAACAGAGCCTGAGGAAGAACCTAGGGGAGCAGAGGTCGGGGGTGCTACAATCACACTGGGAGTAGACCTGAGCTCCACCGATGGAACTCTAGAGGCATCGAAAAGTGACGCCACAGGTGCTACAGGGTGTGAGGGTACCTCAGGGACAAGGAGCCACAACTCGTCGTCACTCAGAGAGGTCTGCTCTGAGTCAGCAGGCACAGGTGGGGGTGGAACCTGTGGACCAGGTGTAGGAGGCCCTAGGCTGACCTGTGCCTTCAACATGTTGCGATGGACATGTCGAACCTTCTCCAAGTCTCCCATGGGGGCAATGGTATAAACAGCCCCATTCTCTTGGGGTGCCCTCAACACCTGATAGACCACAGAGCTCCACAGGTCCTGGATCTTATGCCGGCCCGGGGCGCTGTGATCTCAAAGATACACCAGCTGACCGACCTTTAAAGGAACAGGGTGGACTCTCTGGTCATGCCACTCCTTGCGACGGTCAGCGACAACCGTGCCCGAGCTCCCTCGAACGCCACCATTAACCTGGCTTGGTGCTCGGCCACCCAGTCCTGTACCTCTCCAGGCACTGGGTCCTGACCGCGGCCTAGAAGGAAATCAATAGGCAGCCTAGGATCCCTGCCAAACATCAGAAAAAACGGCGACTCTCCAGTGCCCTGATGCGGCGTGCTATTATAGCAAAAGAGCACATGCGGTAAGCATGCAGCCCAGTCGCGTTTCCAAGATGATGGCAGGGTCCGGAGGAGGTTATGGAGGGTTCGGTTAAACCGTTCACACTGCCCATTACCCGCTGGGTGGTAAGGGGTTGTACGGGACTTGGCTACCCGATACAACTCGCATAGCTGTTGCATCACCAAACTCTCAAAGTTTCTACCCTGGTCAGAGTGGAGGCGGCTAGGAACGCCAAACTTAAAAAACCACTCTGTTAACAGGGCCTGGGCCACAGTAGAGGCCCGCTGGTCCCGGGTAGAGACTGCAACAGTGTATTTGCTAAAAACGTCCGTCATAACCAAGACGTTTTCAACTCCACTACGGGAAGGTTCCAACACCGTGAAGTCTATGGCCAGGATTTCATTTGGCCTAGATGCCAACTGGTGACCCATATAACTATGAGACCCCAACTCTGAGTCCTTTGCGACCTGACAGCGTTCACAACGCTGAACTCATTGCTTGATGTCAGAGACATCCCGGGCCAATAGCAACGCTGCCTGACCAGTTCAGTGGTACGCTCAATACCTTGGTGCCCATGGTCCTGGTGCAGCTGCCTCAAGGTCTCAGGCTTCAGAGCCTCTGGAAGAACAAGTTGGAGGGCTTCCTCACCTCCACCCGGACGCAAAATACGGCGATAAAGGATGCCATCCTTCTCCACCAGACGATCCCACTGACGCATCAGAACCATAACTGGTTTGGGGACCTGACTCCTTTCCTCCGAAGAGGGCGGGGTGTGCCTCCTCCAGTATACCAGGAAATCCTTGAGGAGGGGGTCAGCCTCCTACAAAGCACGAATATCCCCCAGAGAGTGAGATGGAAAGGCCTCAATCTCCAGCTGGGTAACAGAGGGCAAAACTGCTGGACACTGAGCCTGCTGAAGTGAAGTTGGGACAGGAGTCCCAGGCAACACACCCTCGGCCAAGCTGGAGCTCGTCTCATACTGTCGAGAGAGAGCATCAGCTTTCCTATTACTGCGGCCTGAGCGATACTTGATCTCAAAATCGAATGCCGCCAGCTGGGAGGCCCACCGCTGCTCGGTGGCACCCAGCTTAGCTGAAGAGAGGTAACTGAGTGGATTGTTATCAGTGTAAACCACACACTTCTGCCCCAGCAGGTACTCCCGGAACTTCTCGGCCATGGCCCACTTGAGCGCAAGAAACTCCAGCTTCATGGAGCTGTAATTGTCCATGTTGCGCTCATGTGGCCGAAGACCTCGACTAGCATAAGCCACTGGCCTAACAACACCTTCTACATCTTGGGAGAGAACTGCACCCAAACCACTGTGGCTGGCGTCAATCTCCAAGATAAATGGGCGTACAAAGTCAGCATATGCCAGCACAGGTGCGGACACAAGCTTTGCTTTCAGGGCCTCAAAGCTCTCCTCACACTGAGGTGTCCAAATAGCACTCAAACTCTGTCCCGAGCCCTTCTTTGTCTTGGTGCCAGCCAATTTAGCCACCACTTGATGCAGGGGAGCCACCAATGTGGCAAACCCCTCCACAAAGCGCCGGTAATAGCTGGCGAAACCCAAAAAGGATCTCAACTCTGACACGGAACGAGGACACTGCCACTTGGCTACTGCTTCAACCTTGGCTGGATCGGTGGAGACACCATCGGTTGTACCCGCTGGCCAGGTCGATGGTAGAAAACCAGCGTGCGCCAGCAAGGGCATCCAGACTTTCCTCGATGCGAGGTAAGGGGAAGGCGTCCTTCCTCGTTTTGCTATTCAGCAAACGGTAGTCAACGCACAGACGGAGACTTCCATCCTTCTTGCGGACCAACACAATGGGAGAGGCATAAGGACTGCTACTCTCCCGAATTACCTGGGCCTCCAGTAGCTGGTTGATATGGGCCCTGACAGCCTCATAATCAGAAGGAGGAATTCGCCTGTACCTCTGCCGGACGGGTGCGTCATCAAGCAGAGGTATGTCGTGTGAAATGAGGTTTGTGCAGCCCAAGTCTCCCTCATAAGTGGAGAAAACAGAGCGGTACTTCTGCAAAAGTAACCGTACCTCATGTTGCTCTGACTCAGTGAGAGCAGACAGGTCAATTGCATCCACCATCTCTTGAGCAGGGCTGCTGGTGGTATGGGAGGAAACGGTAACGGGAAAAGAGTGTTCCTCGCTAACACCAGCAGGGAGGCTAACAACAGTAGCTTTGCTTATCACTCCCAAACGAGTCCGTGGGTGGAGAACAGCTTCAGGAACACAGAAGGAGAATTAAACAAGGAGCCACCGAAAGCCCCAAACAGCTCTTGATAACAGCGGCGGATTACATTCATGTGCTTACACTAAAGGACCGTCATTCTTTGCGGAATGTGGGCCATGTGTAAGCACATTGTGTGGGCCAGATCGGGCCCATACCAATTTTGCTACGTGGGTATGTTAAGTGACTGTACATAACTTTGTTGATTACTTGATGACACCAGTCAGTCAGAAGTGCCAGCTTGATGCCAGATCTGGGCCACATACACCAAACCACAATCGGACCAGATGTGGGATGCCATCACTAAACAGTGCCATCTATGCCAGGCCTGGCCCATATCTGGATATCTGACATATGTCTTATCATGCCAGAAGTCAGCCAGGAGTGCCGGCTTGATACCGGATCCGGGCCAGACCTGCTTGCTATGTGGGTACTGTGGTATGCACATTGTAATATTGTATATGTAATAACACTTATGGCTTACTTATTACTTACTTGTCTTATTAATTAACAATATGAGTTAGTGTAAAATGTCTTTTTTTTTTAACCATTTCCAGATGTTTCCAGGATTTTAAACATAATTAGTTAAACTGAAACTGTGATAGGGCCATGCTATTATAGAACATATCGACTTGCCCATTAAACGTGGTCTAATCATTTGCGAGGCACCATAAATGTGTGCACTGAAGTCCTTCATCTCCATGGCCACGTACAGCATGAATCATTAATGTTTGATAAAGAAAAGAAGCTGGCTATAAGAACGGCAAGTCCAGCAGTGATACCATCAGTGAGGGAAACTGCCAACGGGATGGATGTAAGGATACAGTGGTGCATGACTAAACTGGACTAACTACACTGTTTCACTCAATAACTCGCTCCACTTTCTTTCCTGATCTGCTGCCATGGCGATTGCATGCTAACACACTAAAGATTTCTGTTTTTTTTAATTTATTTATTTTTCAGTGATTTTCTGTCACAATGGAAGAAACTGAAGACAGCATTGCAGTGGTGGGAATTGGATGCAATTTTCCAGGCGGTGAGGACACTTTAAGAAGTTTCTGTCTGTCTGTTATTATTTTACTACCTAATTTGATTGTTGTGCGTCACATGGTGTATAGTCAGATCCAGAAGTATTTAGACATGGACATTTTTGTGTTTTTGCGCCTGTGAACCACCACAGTGGATTTGAAATCAGTCAAGATTATGAAAGTGCAGACTTTCAGCTTTGATTAAAGGGGTTCGACAAAAGTATTAGATGAATTGTTTAGGAACTGCAGTCATTTTCAGAGGCTCAAAAGTAATTTGACAGGTTGTTACAAAAAACTTGATAGCTGTCCACTGGAACACCCAAAAGATTTGTTCCTGAGGTGAAGGAGGCATTGCTAGGCTTAATCTAGTAGATTCTTAAAAAGACACAAATGGTGGTATACAGAGGCAAAAACTGTACCATTCCCCAAATAGTATATTAGGAACAGTGAAAAATCTTTCACTATAGTTACATAAAGTTTAAAAAGTGTTTTATATGTATTTTCTCCCCAAAAAAGGAGAGGGGCTTGACAATTTCTGGAAGGTTCTGGTGAATGGGAGAAACTGCTCTGTGCCAATTCCCAAAGAGAGATTTGACTTAAGCAGCTGGTATGATCCTGATGACAACAAGCCGGGTAAATCCCGCACAGCCAAGGCTGCTCTCATTGACGGGTATGGCCCCTTATCTCGTTTAGATCTGCTTATCTGTTTCACAAATGTGCACCTATCAATACAGTCATATAAACTTTTGTTTGGCATTTTCACACTTCATGAAGTGTTGATTTATGAAATCACACTGCTGCTCCTAATTTGTATTAAAACAGAGACGTATTATTTTGATGTTTTTCCAAAGATGGTTTAGTTTTTTCCCCTTTTGAAAATAAAACAAGTGTTAATTCAAATTGAGCCAAAATGCAGAAGCAGTGTGTGAAAACCTGAAGACACCCCATGATTCAGTAGCTTATAGAATCAACTTCAGCAGCAATAACTTAAAGTTTTCTGCATGACTTTATCAGGCAGGCACTTCACTGTGGAGGAATTTTGGCCAACTCATCTTTGCAATGTTGTTTCAGTTTATTGAGGTTTGCAGGTCTCAACACATCATTTCAGTCTGTTTGAGGTCTGGACTTTGAGGCATTCCAACACCTTGATTATTTTCATTTTAGCCGTTCTGTTGTAGATTTGCTGGGATCATTTTCCTTTTGCATGACTCAAATTGGGCCAAGCTTTAGCTGTTAGACAGATTGCTGCACATTTGACTCTAGAATACTTCGGTAAACAGAAGAGCTTGTGGTTGACTTAATGACTACAAGGTCCTCAGATCCTGTGACTATAAAACAAGTCCAAACCATCATCCTGATATGTGTTTACTGTGTGTTATGGCCAAACATCTCCACTTTGGTCTCATCTGTCCAAACGAGTCCTGTGGTTTGTCCAGATGCAACTTTGCAAACCTAAGCAGTGCTGAAATGTTCTTTTTAGAGAGAAGAGGCCGGTAAACCTTTTCAAACATACCACAAATGTCTGAACTTGAACATTTAATGTTCTAACTGAGGCCTGCAGAGTCTAAGATTGCATTTCACAGGCTGACCTTGAGGTAAATTTGCTGGGTCTTCCACTCCTGGGACAATGAAAAACTGTCTTGAAAGTTTTCCACTTGCCTATAATAATTCTCACGAGTCATTGCTGTCTTACCTCTCTGACATTGTGTAATCACAAACCTGAATACTTCACACAAACAAACTGCCAAAATATAACTGATCAACAAGTGTGAGGTGCGCAAACTTTTGGATCAGTAAATCAAGTTTGTTTGATATGCAGGGCTTGGCTGCTAGGCAAACAGTTAATTTCTATGGAAGTAGTGAAGATCTTTTTTCACAGATTGCTTCTGCATTTTGGCTTAGTTTGCTTGTTTGTTTGTTTGTTTTAATAAATAAAAGCATGGTGTAATATGCCATGTGTTTCAATTCACTTTAGGTTGTATTGACCTATCTTTGTGACCTGGACCAAATTATATTTGTCATGTCCAGATATGTAAAACTCCAGAATAGAAAGAGAATGTACTTTATTTTTCCACGATTTAGGTTTTTCCTTTCACCAAACTGCAGTGTTTTGTCTTCAGCTCCTTTTTTTTAACCTGCAAATCTGCCTTTCATTTGCATTAGTTTCCTTTCTTTTGGTGGAGTATTGCACTGAAATTGTGGACAAACCAAAAATAGAAACTGATTATAGGTTTGTACAATAGAAACAGCTGTACAGCGTTAGAGTCTGCATCACACTGTAAATGCAACACATGGGCGACTGTGGTTCTGGGGTCTGGAAGCTCATCTTGTAAACGGAAGGTTGCCGGTTTGCACCCCAGCTCTGTCTGTCCTGGTCGTTGTGTATGAGGTGCCGTAAGGGACATTATTACTGAAACGCTCTCACACACACTACTGAAAGTTTAGCTCTCACACACACTACTGAAACGCTCTCACACACACTACTGAAATTTTAGCTCTCACACACACTACTGAAATTTTAGCTCTCACACACACTACTGAAACGCTCTCACACACACTACTGAAACGCTCTCACACACACTACTGAAACGCTCTCACACTGTGACAAAGTGGCTAGGAGAGAAGTCATTTGCCATTTGTCACTTGTGTATGTTGTTATTCTGTGTTCTGTTATCTTATAGTCTTTCATAATGCTTTAATGTAAACACAGCACATGTAGCCTTGGCTCTACATACTATCCCGGGTCTGTTTGTGGTAGCATTGGTTATATTCATTTCATCTGTGCAAATGTACTTAAAGCTAAATGTCACTTCATCATTAATTGATTTGAATCTTTCATTTGTTTATGTAGTTTGGTTATACTTACCATTGTGTGTTCCTCTGGACAGGTCCTATGTGTAAAACGGGTATGTGGGAATGGCCGCCCCAGTACTTCCTGATTTTACAGGATATGATGTCACTGATCATGTCAATTGGGTGTAACCAAATGAAGGGGTGTTTCTTTTGTGTAAAATTGTTTATTTCATTTAAAATAACCCCATGAGTCAGAGTAAGTGAAGAGATTGACTTTTCAAACTGTTTAGTTGGGTGAATGAGTTTGTTAAGTGGAAAAATTATTTTATTTCTGTTTCTTTGGACTAGACTGTGTTATTTAGTCTACCCTGTTTTCCCAATGGTGGAGGTTAATGAGATCCAGGTGTGAGTAGAATTTTATATAAAGCAGGTGAGATTTTGACTGAGAGGTTCTTATGTTTCTGTGAAATAATTGTTGAAAGGCGACGCCAGAAAATAAAGAATACTTAAAAGAAACTTGAACAGTCTGCAGATGCTGTCTTCCTATCACCTTCCATGCTGCTTATGTCACGCTACATCGCACACACACACTACTGAAATTTTAGCTCTCACACACAGTACTGAAATTTTAGCTCTCACACACACTACTGAAACGCTCTCACACACACAACTGAAAAACCAAGGCATTTCAGTTAAACAGGAAGGCGTTTCAGTTGAACAGGAAGGCGTTTCAGTTGAACAGGAAGGCGTTTTAGTTAAACAGGAAGGCGTTTCAGTTAAACAGGAAGGCATTTCAGTTGAACAGGAAGGCATTTCAGTTGAACAGGAAGGCATTTCAGTTAAACAGGAAGGCATTTCAGTTGAACAGGAAGGCATTTCAGTTGAACAGGAAGGCATTTCAGTTAAACAGGAAGGCGTTTTAGTTGAACAGGAAAGCATTTCAGTTGAACAGGAAGTTAATTCTTGACAAGGAAACTGAAGGAAAAAGTGGTAGATTTCAAACAAACCACTACACAGATGTCTACTCAGCAACCTGCTAGTTAGGGGTGGGTTTTTATAATCGATTTATCAATTAAAATCGATTCTGGCTTGGATAACGTGAAATCGATTCATTAAAATCCTGAATTGATTTTTTAATATAAATTAATTTTGCCCGAAATGCCAGAATCTCAGGTGAAACCTCACAAAATTTCAACAACCACCAAACAGCTAAAACAGTAAATGAGAGCAGGAACACGGATTCTGCACAAAGACGTAAACACACAGCGCGGATCAGAATCAATGGGATGTCGCCTTTCTCACCCGATGGCACGGACACGGTTGGGGCTGAAAGCCAACAGCTGGCTGATTCTGATCTGTCGGCGGTCCGCGCTTTGTTTTCACGCCGTTTTTGCGCAGATTCTAAAGCTGTTAGTTTGATCTCTCTCCAAACAATATTGACTGAACCAGCAGCAAAAGAAGATCCAAACTGCGCTTCACATAAACATCGTCATGAATTCCCTCTGACGTTTACTGTTTTGCTTCCACCACGATAAAATCACACGTCATGCACAGCTCTCTCTCTCTTTCTCTCTCTCTCTGTACTACAAGAACAGTTTCCCGTCTAAAAATCTGTTTTCTGCATTATTCGCTTGCTTGTTACGCACAAGTCTACTGTTGTTTACAGCGCTGTCGGCCGCTGGTTTTTTTTCGTTTTACATACTTCCGAAAAGAAAACCTAATTTCTGCCGTTCAATACTGAACAAATTTAAACATTTAAAAATTATGCAAAATGCAAAACGCTTAGCCGTGTCTCTAATAAAACCGCTGGGACGTCAGCGGTAACGTTCATATGTTGATTAATGGTTTTCTTTCGTTTTTTGATGTACTGCAGAATATTTTTTATAAAATCCCAGGCCAGGAAAAATCCCCTTCATGTTTTTCTGTGTTTTATCTTCAGCTACTTTTACACAAAGGCATCTGCTGTGACGCTTACACCTTTGATAAAGTCTTGCGTGTGTCAGCTTCCTTTTTTTTAGATACAAAAATATGTAAATGTACTGATCTGAATTATAATATTGCTGACTGTCAAAATTTCCCAGAATCAAATTGAATTGAATCGAATCGAATCGAATCGAATCATGGAACGATAAGTTAGACAGCTTAGTCTTAGTGAGACAGCTGCATTACTTAAAAATATATTAGCCTCAGCATAAGTCAAAATTTAGAATAGCAGGAGCCGGGCATTATCCTGGTTATTTTTTTTTTTTGGCATATGTGCTTTTTGTCTTTTTTAGCAAAGAAAAAAATATCTTAAAATCATCAATAAAACCAGGGAGAGAAGGCTTAGCGTTCCTCCATTTAACACAATGGATATGATATTTACTCAAACGTATGATGATGTTAATAATGTCTGAGACACCCAATGCTAGATGATCCATATAAAAAAAATTATGATGTAATTCAAATAGTGGCACATCATTAATATTTAGGGAAATCCAATTTTTTAAGTTGCACCAAATACATTGTGTGATAGGGCATAGAAGGAAAAAAAAGATGTTCTAGGGTTTCATTTTCATCAGAACAAAAAGAACACTGACCCACCTCAAAGCCAAATCTCTTTTTTTAGAAATTCTGCCACAGGATTAATTTTTTTTAAAGTGTGTTTCTTTAACTTTAGGTAGAATAGGCTATTTCATAAATTTTTAGTATGCTTTATCCAGTGTATATGAAATAACTAAATTGTTAAGATGATTGTCGAGGTCAGACTCTTAATTTGTCTGTTAAACCGATGCGGTTTCTCTTTCAGTCAGACCTCCAGGGCTCAAGCTCTCGCTCCCAGCTAATTCCAGACTCGTATGGCTCTGGCTGACTTCTGATCTCCTCTGGGGGGAAAAGGGAGCTTAATTTCTTCTTCTGTCTTTCTCTTTCTAATTGTGCAGGTGAGTCACTCGGCGTGTGATGACCACCGCCGTCATCTGTAAGCTGCTGCGCTCCAAAGAGGCCATGGCCACGATGGACATCAGGAACTGGCCCCCAGTGCTGGACACCGGTACAGCGTTTCATTCATATCCACACAGGGAAATCACGCTCGCATTAAGTACTTTAATTTAACATAAATGCAGGTCGTGCACAGCCGCCTCACAATGCAGTCTGAGTAGTTCTGGTTGCAGATATAAACCTAAAGAATGCACATTAAATGAAATCCTCTGCTGTGATGAAACCTGCCTTTACAGCTCCATCACTCTGTGATTTATCGAAAAATAAAAACTTGCTGTAGCTGCAAGTCTGTGGAGGTCCCCACCACTGCTTTAGAGAATCAAAGCACCAGGAAGTGGGAATAAGTTCTCCTATAATAAGGATTTTTAGGTCCCTGATAACAAAAATGAGCAGATTTTATCCAGTTTGGTAACTTTTACATCATTAGAGAAGAAAATATAGCCACATTATTATAATTACTATGGTTATTTTTGTATTTTTGGAAAAGAGGTTGCCCAGTTTTGATACACATGGAGGTTTGCAGCAGAGACAGAATCACGTTTTCTGCTTATTTTAATGATATTTTAATGACTTTAGAAACCAGAAGCCTGATTGTTTGTTTTTTACATTGAGACAAAGTTTACACAGAAGGACTATATAGGGTCTTTTTTAAAGTAGCTTTCAGGGATTCAGGATCTCTGAAGAAAAACGATCAATTTTTATTACTTAGAGATTTTTCAACATCTAACAAGGACAGAGGAGGACAAAGCTAAATTGACCTGATTTTTGCATAACTTTAAGAATTTGAATGTGAAGAGAAGAAAAGATCCATGAACGTAATGATTCAAAGGGTTCAAATATCTTTGAATTTATGTGCTTCAATATATTTTTCGGACTGAGGAAAACAGAAAAAAGGTTAAGTATTCTGAAGAGCGTAAGACTATGAAAAAACTAGAGATATGAAATATCCAGATTTTAGAGGCCCAAAGAGGTGAAGAGCAAAGCAGCAAACAGAGAAAGCTTTGTAAAGTAGCTTTTTTTTTTTCCTTAAAGGTGTGTAAAATCAGAGGTTCAGAAACAAAATACAGAGCTCAAGAAAATAGAGTTTACTGTGGAAAATCAGTTTACAGTGACATGCTAAGCCCTGTGGGTGTGTATCGTGTGTTTCAGGCTTTGCAGCGTCAGCAGAGAGTGAGCGGGACGTCGGCTGGGGTCGAGTGTGTGTTTTCCTGAAGAGACTCGGGAAGAAAGCCGACAGCAGGAGCCTCAGTTTGGCTCACTGTGATCTGACGGCTACAGACCTGCTGGAGCTTGGTTAGTTGGTTGTAGTTAACTAAACTTATAGTTTGTTAGAGTTGAGTTCCTACTCACAGACAACTGAAACATATTCACATTTGGAAAGCTGATTGTATAAATTTTCGTTTGATTAATCTAAAGTTGTTCTTCTGTGTCTGAAAACACTCACTCCCACTTACTCAACCTGTGTTGTCGTCTGCTGCTGTGGCCTACAGTAGCAGACGACAACACTGCAACTGTAACGAAACTGATTACAGCATTATTTTTAAAACCTTTAGTGAATTCAACGTTCTTCAAGATTTTTCAAGCATCCACAGAAACTTTGATCGTGTGCTAAAAATGCTAGTAAAGCTGACATCCATCACGAACAACCCACATCATCTCAGTTCCATGAGTCTGTGAGCTGAGCAGATCCTTGTCAGAGACCAAAACACCCTCGCTGCAGGAAGGAGCACTTTCACAGATCATTGATCCCAACAGCAGTTAGACTCTATAACTCCTCAATCACGCTGTCATGAGTCACTGGACATTTACCTGGTGTGCAGGTATATGTGTATGTATATGTATACATGTGTATATTTAGTCTGTAGATGTGTGTGCAAGTACATGTCTATACTTATAGATACTTTTAGATATCTATTGCTTAAATAATAATAGTAAGAATAATGAAATTTATTTCTTGCATTTCCACAACACTCTATCCATAGTCACATACTGTGTATGCTACTGTTGTATATATAGTGTATTATCTTATTTATTTTGTAGTTGTTTATATTTTATTTCTATTTTTGGATTTTCTTCTGCTATCTCTACCTGAGCTGAGGTAACGCACAAATTTTCCTGCCGTCGATCAATAAAGTCTAATCTCCTCATTGGCTGCATTTCTGATGGAGATGAGACTTCATGCAGGACAGAGGTGAGAGGCGTGACATCACGGTGCCGTGACAACAACCTGGTGCTTTACATCAGCAAAACCAAGGAGCTCATCGTGGGTTACAGGAAACCGTAGCAGAGGTGGAGAGAGTCAGCTGCTTCAGATTCCTAGGCATCAACATCAGCGAGGGTGTCATGCCATATTAAACCATTATACACCTTAATAGTAAAATAAAAAATGTGTTTAAATTGCATGAATTAATATTTATTAACATCTCTTTTTGACGTCATACTATGATAATGACCGCCACAAACAGAGCGTCCTCCTGTAACCATGGTTACGGGAGTTTGTTGCAAGAAGTGTTGTGAATCTCGCTGAGACGGGGAACCACTGAGAGCCTCAGATGAACCAGTCAGTCAGATCGCTGTCTCCACTTCTCCTCCTCCTCCTTCGTTCCCTTTGTTTTTTAAGTACCTCATATATGTTAGGATTCTTTAGCTAGTTAGCCATCACATTAGCTAGTTAGCCATCACATTAGCAAACTGCTTCGCAGCACAGCTGCCGGAGTCGCGGCTTTTGTTGAATCAGGCGTTGGACCTGCTGGAGGAATGCTCTGCGATGATGGTGGAAAACAGGCGCCATTCAACCCATTTGAGAGCTTCAAAGAACTGGCTGCAGGTATGATTGAAAGTTTGACAACACCGACGTTGATGCGTCTGTGATTTATTAGTGATCGCTCACTTGTGTGCACGCGCATGTAGGTGAACGCTCGCGGCATGACGTCACATAGCTCAGTTCCTTTCTGCTTTGATGTCACAGTACGTGCCTTTGATCTTGCAGCACGTGACCTCCACTTGAGTCCCTAAATAGGGGTGAAACAGCGGGCTTTATACCTGAATCTTGCATTTTGCATTTTTAGTTGTCGTACGTTAAATGTACAGACCGCGATCTTCCCTTTCTGAAAGCTTTCTGAAAACGGATTTCCAAAGTAATTGTAGCGAAACTAAGTCATTGACAATGTCTTTATCCACTGTTAGAACCCCTACCCCCATTAATTCAGAGCCTTTTTCACCTGCTATCAGCGGGTGTTTCGATAGGCTCTCTGGATTACAGTGGCGCTTGATAGAAAATGGGATCTGGGACTCTGATGTCCAAGTAGCACTGGCTGATATGATTACTGATGTCATTCAGTCAGTTAGTGCAAGCACCATAAAAACTTTACTTCTAGGAGGTCAGGACCAATTAAATGATGCATCATTCCAGACATACCTTAGCATAGCCGTGAAAAAAATAAGCCCCGTATTGGGAGACTCTTTCTCAACCAGCTTTGCTGCTGCTCTTAATGTCACCCATGAGGAGTGTGAAAGCGCTGTGGTGCTGACACAGATGATTGAGCAGGAGATCTCAAATAAAGTCAACTCGGGTTGGGTTCTAGTCCCAGAAAACCCGGATTCTATTTATGTCACCAGAAAAATAACAAACATAAAAAACCTCAGATGCATGGTTTCTCATGCTTTCTCATGTCTGAAGAGTTATAAAGGTAAGCTGAGCGGCCTGTTCATGAGGGGGGCTTTACCCACTTCCTTTAGTTCAAGTGATGAGAGTCTTGAATCCAAGCTCTCTGAGATGGGAACAATTAAAGAAATAAGTATGGCTCTCATGAGGTGGAGTACAGACAGAGAGATAAGTAAAGATGACCAGGACTGTCACATAGAACTGCAACCCGTGGAGGAAAAAGAAAGTGATGAGTTTGCAGAAGCTGAGGAGAAAGCTCAAAGTGATGTTGAAACAATCCTCAACAATCTGAATTATTTACATGATGAAGATGATGCAGATAAAGCTGCAGTTGACATTGTAAATGTGTTAATTGCTAACATTGAGTATCCTGATGCAGAAGATATCACATTAAGTGAGAAGTGTAGCTCACCCAAGCCTGCTTTTGATGTGGACCTGGTGATCAAAAAGGTGAAAGACTTTTTTGCATCATGCGCCCTAATTATAAAACCAGATGAAGTAAAACAACACTTCTTCAGGTTTGCTAAAAAGGAATTTGAAAAAATGAACAGTGAGCTGAAAGATCATTTGAAGAAAAGCAAAGGATTTTTGACCTTTCAGAGACAACAGGCAAACTCCCCGGAGAGTGAGAGAGCTGACTCCAGGAAAAGCGAACACATGAATCCCTCAGAAATTCCCAGAAAATCACCAACCTTAGAAACCACAGTTGAAAGTTCTTCTCCGCTCAAATTTACAACGGTCGTGCCGGTTCTGAATAAACTGTTTAGTAAATTAACCCAGGCAGGACATCTTGACCTGACAAGTAAGGAGATGTTTTCAAGGGAGTTGACAGAAAATGTGTACGGCCATGTCGAGTCAACATATCCAGCCCCCACGATGCAAATGGGTAAAAGTCTCTCAGACTTCTCTAAGACTTCACAGGGTGACTGTAATGTACCCTCTGCTCCTGAGGTGCCATATGTGCTCGTAGAAGATTCAGTGGAAAGGTTCTTACAAAACCTTCTTTTCTGGTTGGAGAATGAAACTTTAACCCAAACTATTATAAATGACAAAATTTCTGGTGCCGTGGAAGATATAGTAAGAGTGCTGACCCCATCAAAGGAAGAAGTTATGATTGGACCAGATGCTGGTGAAACAAGCGACAGACTGTTTACATCACGGTCAAGTCCAGTTACTGATCTCACCAATCAGCCAGTCTGTGTGAGTGCAGAAGACCCGAACCTGGTTTCAAATACAAGCAGTGATCAGGCATCAGTCTCTGACACTGACCCAACAGAGGGTCAAAGTCAGCCAGCAACCTCTGAAAACCCAGAGGAAGAACTGTCAGAAACATTAGTGTCACCTGATGATAAGCTAATTGCCAATCAATTTAGTACTCTTCTAGCCACGAGAATCGCACAAAATTTACACGAAAATACCAGAAATCTTCTGGATCCAGAAAAATTAGAGTTAGTTATCAACCGTCTGACAGATTTGGTACTTTCTGAAGATAGATGCACCGAATACCTAAAAATTCTTAATAATAACAGGGTTAAATTAGTCAAGGCCACAGCTCCAGACAAGTTCTTCGATGTAATGATATCAGAAGATTCATCTTTTGACGACACTATTCTGATGCATCCAGCAATGAATCTCGGTGATCAGGCATCAGTGTCTCACACTAAACCCACAGAGGGTCAAAGTCAGCCAGCAACCTCTGAAAACCCAGAGGAAGAACTGTCAGAAACATTAGTGTCACCTGATGATAGGCTAATTGCCAAACAATTTAGCACTCTTGTAGCCACGAGAATCGCAGAAAAATTGCACAAAAATACCAGAAATCTTCTGGATCCAGAAAAATTAGAGTTAGTTATCAACCATCTGACAGATTTGGTACTTTCTGAAGATAGATGCACCGAATACCTAAAAATTCTTAATAATAACATAAATAAGTTAGTCAAGGACACAGCTAAAGGCCTTATCAAGGAGTTTGGATCTGCAGACAAGTTCTTCGATGTAATGTTGTCAGAAGATTCATCTTTTGACGACATTATTAGAAAGATCATAAGAAAGAATCTAAGTGTCTTCATGAATCTTCCAAAGAAATCCAAACTTGCCAGGTTTTTTTCAGCAGTGTTAAAAGGTTTTAAGAATTTGTTCAGCTGCTGCTTTAAAGGCAGTACTGATGACTAAATTGTCATCTTGATTTTTTTCAAATACCTCTTTTAAAATCTTAAAGCAGTCTGGCCTCAGAGTTAACATCTGAGGTATATTTTATTTTAAAACTACTTTAATTAGACTGAGAAATATTCTTCATCGTGTCTCCTCGTATTATCGTTACCATCACCCCCCACCGGCCGAGGCAGATGGCCGTCCCTTCTGAGCCTGGTTCTGCCGGAGGTTTCTGCCTGTTCCAGGTAGTTTTTCCTCCCCACTGTCGCCAAGTGCTTGCTCATAAGGGATTATTAATTAATTGGGGTTTTCTTGCTGCTACTGTAGGGTCTCTATCTTACAGTATAAAGCAACTTGAGGAGACGGTTGTGATTTGATGCTATATTACAAATATTAAATTCAACTGAATCTTAAAAACATGTAATATAGCATCACATCACCATCAAATATAGAAATGAAAAATAAAACCAAATAAAAAACCAAACCTACATTGAAAACTGTTTGTGATTTGTCTTGTGCTTTCAAAATATATTGTCAAATATGAAAAGCTGCATTTATATGCTCTGGTCATTAGTGCTGGTATTTTAATGTAAGCAAACACAAGGAACATACACCCATGTGTAAGTACTACAGATGAAGATGCAAAGAAACCATGAAATAATTAATGAAATAGTGAAGTTTATGAATAAAATAAACAACTGTAGCACCGTCTCAGTCTCGTCGAATCGCCCCTCTGCCTCTTCCATTCTAGCATCAACTCTTCTTAACCCTCGTCTAATATGTGCATATTGTTTGTTGTTGTCTTTCCTAAAGTCACAAAGCTCTTTCGGGATGTCCAGGAGGCTGGGCTCGTCTGCATCCATGCCCTCTGTGGCTAACCTTAGCTCGGAGAGTAGCTCCTATCCACGTGGCTTTTCTCTGCCCCTCACATCAGAGGGTCTGCTGTTGTTGGCTCAGGCTGTGAAATCCAGCTCGACTCTGACTCACATCTACATCTGGGGAAACCACCTGGAGGAACCTGTATGCCAGGTACACCCCTCAGATGTCTGTTTCCTAATGCGCACTGAAGTCCTGTTGCCGATCCTGACGGTCTGGGGCCTGCCAGTCAAAAAGTCATGTAGCCAGTCACAGAGGGTGGGGTGCAGGCCGAGTGTTGCCAGCTTGTGAGTGAGTTTGTGTGGGATGACAGTATTGAAGGTGGAGCTGTAAGTTCAGTTGAAATATAAGTACTTTATAATTAAAGTAACACACAAATCTTCAAAAACTAAATCAATCACAACATTAAACTCACCCTGTTTTTGTAGAGAAGGTGTTCAGGCTTTTTCATTATCTCCTGAAACCAGCTGCATTGGATCTTCATCCTTTTTCACTCAGTGAAGTCTTTCCTTTTGTTGTCATTCCTCTGCACTGGAAAACCAAAGTGTGTGAACACAGGTGAATTAAGGGATATTTTTCTAAAGCAGATATAGAGTGATTTTAAGAAATACACACATATCTCTGCTTGTTGTTAGGCTAAAAGCTTGATATAGACATAACAATTTATAACATGTCTGCAGCCTCCCCCACAAGGCACATAACACCCCCGCACACCAGCACTGCACCTATATTATACTTTAATCAAGATATAGTTACGATTTAATCACAATAGGTCACAACAGTGTCACAAACATTTCCCACATACAAGAAATGATCTGCTCAGTATGGCTGTTACGTCCCCAGGCTAGTCTAGGGGTTAGAAGGGACTAACATAGAGGTAAATAGTGAAAGAGGAGCCAAGATGGTAAGTTAAGAGGTTTATTTCTTGCTAGAAATTCAGTTCTAGTTCAGACTGAGGGTTAACTTCAAATAAAATAAATACATAATTATAATAAAGGTCAATTAAATGGACCAATATGGCAAGGCCATGATGATCCACTTGGTAAAGTAAATCCACTTGGCATCTTTCTTGGCCTTCAGACAACAATTCTGATGGCTAAAGATCCAAACGGGACAGGCAAAAAAAAACAACCCCCCCAAAAAAGAATAAACATTGAATGAAAAATGCAAAAGCAGAACTTCCTGTTCAGACAAAAAGTACTGAGATTTCCACAGCACAAAACAAAATAACTATCGCAGTAAATTTAGTGCAGTGTGGATGATTTATGCTGCATTGCCGGGCACAAGTGTCCAGAAACTGTGATATGGAAGGCTGTTGAGGTTCATTTGTGATCCTCTTTTTCATCTGTTATTGGTCACGGGTCAGCAGTCTGGGCCCAATCTTACCCGGGGGAACGCGAGGGCGTTCTCATGCTAGCCAATAGATGTAATCCTCCTGCGAGTCTGTTCTGGGCCTCCTACTGGTAGGACATGCCCAAAACACTCCTCCCAGCAGAAGCCTTTGTCAGATGCTTGAACCAAAGAACTGGTTCCTTTGAATGTGGCAGAGCAGTAACTCGAATTCACTCTGGTCGATCAAGCTGCTCCCCCTACCTTTAAGAAAGAGCCCAGTTACCCATCAGAGGAAACTCATTTTCATTGTTTTATATGTGATGTCATTGTTTTGGTCAGCACCCAGAGCTTGTAACCATAAGTGAAGGTAGGAACATAGATCAGATACTGTCCCAGTATACCCTGGAGGTCGCCACCTGATGAAGCTGACACGAAGCCTGCAAAAAGGCAACCACAGTGGAGACCCTCAACGACCTGGTATCGCTAGAATGTGTCCATAAAAACCAGAAACAGAATCTATGACAAAGAAAGAAGAGGTCCGACTTCTCCCCGGCTGACCTCATACTCCCCAAGGACCCTGACAGGATCACCATGTACACATGAATAGGACCCTATCCCTACTTTTATGGCAGAGCTGCATTGAACGAGCAACCTGACATGTTTCTTATGGACATGTAAAGTAGACGGTTAACAATCTTTTGCTGTGAATGACTTCAGCACTCTTTAAGGCTTTTTAAGCATCAACAGAAACTCTGCTCAAACAAATTTATTAAAATATAAAAATATAAGATCACACAACACATTGAACATTTCTCTTCTGCAACAAGCATGTCTGTTTATGGATGTAATTATTTCAGGAGGCCTAGTAGAAGTCAATGTCTTAAAATATTAGAAATGATTGCCACTAATTGTGTTTGTGATGAACAAACAAAACACTTTCATAAACTTAAATCTTTGCAGTTTAAATAATCTTTTAGTTGTCCATGACGTGCGGTGGAATAAGGGCTTGCAGCAGGTCTTTGTAGGCACATCTGTACCATTACAGTCGATGTTGTAAACTGGTTTCCTCAAACTCTGGAAGACCTCAGCGAGGAACACGTGACCATCCACCTCATAGGGGCTTACATCTGTCTGTTCTGGATGCAGCCGGCCGCTGGATATCAGCTCCTTGAAGGCCTGAAGCACGGAGGGAGCGTGGATCTGTTAGAGGGGCGATGGGATGTTAGAGGAGAAGATGAAACAGACATCTGAGGGGTGTACCTGGCATACGGGCTCCTCCAGGTGGTTTCCCCAGATGTAGATGTGAGTCAGAGTGGAGCTGGATTTCACAGCCTGAGCCAACAACAGCAGACCCTCTGATGTGATGTTGTTTCTGCACACAGACAGCCTTGCACAGAGCACAGGTTGGTGACAGCAGGTCAAGATTAAAGGATTAAAAAAGGATGAAGCTAAAACTGTTTACTTTACAAAGCTTTCTCTGTTTGCTGCTTTGCTCTTCCCCCCCTGGGCCTCTAAAAGCTGGATATTTCAGATCTGTAGTTTTTTCATAATCTTACGCTCTTCAGAATACTTAACCTTTTTTGTGTTTTCCTCAGTCCGAAAAATATATTGAAGCTCATAAAGTCAAAGATATTTGAACCCTTTGAATCATTACGTTCATGGATCTTTTCTTCTCTTCACATTCAAATTCTTAAAGTTATGCAAAAATCAGGTCAATTTAACTTTGTCCTCCTCTGTCCTTGTTAGATGTTGAAAAATCTCTAAGTAATAAAAATTGATCGTTTTTCTTCAGAGATCCTGAATCCCTGAAAGTTACTTTATAAAAGACCCTATATAGTCCTTCTGTGTAAACTTTGTCTCAATGTAAAAAACAAACAATCAGGCTTCTGGTTTCTAAAGTCATTAAAATATCATTAAAATAAGCAGAAAACGTGATTCTGTCTCTGCTGCAAACCTCCATGTGTATCAAAACTGAGCAACCTCTTTACCAAAAGAGTGTGGTTGATTCTGGGGTTGATGCAGGACTCACTCTTTGAGGGTGCTGCGCGGACAGGTGATGGCTTTGCTCAGGTACCCAGCTCCACCATCTCCAATCTGATTGGATGACAGATCTAAAATCTCCAGGGCCCTGTTCTGCTTCAGCATCATGGCGAGATGAAACGCACCGTCACGGGTCACACGGTTGCTACAGAAATCCAAGAAAGACAGATGTATGGTATGAAGAGGAGGAAATGCGCCCTCTGCTGGCTGCTCGACTCGTTTCCTACCTGCACAGGTCCAGGTAGCGCAGGCTGTGGTTCCGCCCCAGGCCTTCAGTGAGCTGCTCTATCCCAGTGTCGGTCATCCCCATCCTCCCCAGGTGGAGCTCCATCAGGCTGCTATTCACTGCCAGCATCTTAGAGCAGTGCACTGCCCACTCCTCCTGAGACACAAAGAGCTGGCTCAGATCAGTCTGCCTCCCTCTGAGTTTTATACCTGGTGTGTGTTTGTACCTGATGGCTGAAGAGCAGCGGGCGGCTGATATCGACAGAGCAAAGAGCCTTGTTTTTCTTCAGCATGATGACGAGCGCTATAATACTGCTGGTGTCCTGTGGGGATCGAGAAAACTCTCAGAAACAGAATGATGTCAGCACCAAACCTTTTTAAAAAGTGAAGCCCATCTACCAGGTCGCAGTCGGCCACTTCCAGCTCCTGCAGCGCGCAGTTCTCCTGCAGCACGCTGGCCAGTTCCAAACCTCCTCCTCTCCCGATCTTGTTACCTGACAGCCTGAGAGAGAGCAGGGTGCTGTTACCCTGCAGAGAGAACGACAGGCGGGGACGTGGCTTCCACATTAGAAACATTGGAGCCACATTAAAAGGAATGAAAATCCAACTGTAAATGAATTCTGCTAAAATCTAGAAGGATCTCATGAGTGAAGAGGAGTCTGGCCAGGATAGAGCTCATTTTAGTTCATGGGGGGTGGGGGTGGGGGGTTAAGCACCTAATTCCTAAGGGAAGAGTAAGAATAAACAGTTTATATGAGAACATATTAAGTGTTAAACCTGCAGGCTGCTGGCGAGGACTTGAGCTCCATTGGCCTGGATGTCGTTAAACATTAAATCCAAACAGCTCAGAGATGATTTCTCCTCCTGCTCAGAGAAAACAAACACGAAATACATCAAACATGAAACATTTTACTTACAGAAAATGATCCACCCATTGCATTTTGTTACCTACTTGCAGGAGCTTAGCAAGGTGTTCAACTCCTTCATTTGTTATGTTGTTGTAGCTCAGATCAAGACCTGGTCACACACACACACACACACACACACACGTAGTTAAAGACAGTTAAACACACCTTGTCTGAATCAGTTCACCTGAATCCGCCAGCTCACCTGTAACACACTCGTTATGTTGGAGACATTTACAGAGAGCGAGGACGTCGTCGTCACTGAGTCTCTGAACCTGTCCGACATTTCCTGGAAGTTTTAGGGTGAACTTCCTGCCACACAGACAAGTTTTCCACGCCAGCAGAGAATCAATGTTTATATGGGAAATGCATTGGAAAAAACACACATCTTTAAAACAGGGTTGTCACACTCAGTTTAGTTAACCAGCCATGTGAGGCCCAAATAGATCTCTAAAAATCTGATATTTGAAAAATCTGATATTTGAAATCTATAAATCTCTCTCTCTCTCTCTCTCTCTCTCTCTCTCTCTATATATATATATATATATATGTATGTGTGTGTGTATATATATATATATATATATATATATATATATGTATGTGTGTGTGTATATATATATATATATATATATACACACACACATACATATATATATATATATATATATATGTATGTGTGTGTGTATATATATATATATATATACACACACACATACATATATATATATATATATATATATATATATATGTATGTGTGTGTGTATATATATATATATATATATATGTATGTGTGTGTGTATATATATATATATATATATACACACACACATACATATATATATATATATATATATGTATGTGTGTGTGTATATATATATATATATATACACACACACATACATATATATATATATATATATATATATATATATATGTATGTGTGTGTGTATATATATATATATATATATACACACACACATACATATATATATATATATATATATGTATGTGTGTGTGTATATATATATATATATATATATATATATATATATATATATATGTATGTGTGTGTGTATATATATATATATATATATATATATATATATATGTATGTGTGTGTGTATATATATATATATGTATGTATATATATATATATATTAGGGGTGCAACGATACACAAAATTCACGGTTCGGTTCGGTTCGATACTTTGGTGTCACGGTTCGATATTTTTTCGATACAAAAAAAATGTTCATGCCTTTTTATTAATTTGTCATTTATTAAATTTTCACGGCACATTCTGCACCACATCTCTGTGCGTTCATCATTTGTTTGAAGCCAGCTCACCTCCTGCAACCACTTTTCCGAGAATACGTGCTTCTTTTGTGGTTCGGACTCCTTCTGACATTTCTTTGGAGGTGGAGGAACATCACAGTAATTGCTTAAAGGAGCTTCTTCGACATCTTTAAGAGTTCTAAACAAATGTCTGTCCTCCTCCTGAAAATCTTATGTACGCAAACACGCGTTGCAACTTCTTATCTTGTGCGGGTTTTTATTTTGACAGCGAATGCGCACCTGCGGACCACTTATGTGCAGCCCTGGTTATTTAGCTCGTCATATTGCAGCCACAGAAATTCTTTTGTCCATGAAACCATAAAGCTGCACTTTCTTTTTGCCTTATAGTCTGATTTGTCATAACCTTTCCGTTTTGTCACTTCTTCACCCTGACCTGTCTTATTTGGCTCAGCAGAACTAAAATATATATCCTGCTGCTTTTACACACGCACTTACATAACGCTCAGCGATTCTCTGCGCGATCAACCTCTCACATGTTTAAGCTGCGGGAGATTTCACTTGTCATGTTTGCATAGTAAGCTAACGATTGATAAGACGATGTCAGAGGAATTGGTGCGCAAATTATCATCACTCACCAATCAGTACTGTCGCTCTCTATACACAGTTCACGCGATTGCAAAGTGAAAGCAAAAAACAAGCGCAAATTCAAACGCGATTTCAGTAAGTCACATATTGACAGTGGCCGATGCCAATGACATAATTACCCAGCTACATTTCCGAAAGAATGCAAAAGCATTGACATATAGTTTTCCTTCCTACGATAGGCCGACGGGCAGGGCAGAGATAGATTTTGGTAGCCCGACTGGAAAAAAGCCCCAGGACGTCGGGCTAGCGATTTTGCGAGCCCTGTATCTGATTGAGGAATCACTCATCTTTGGAAAAGAGAGTTTATTATGGAGAAATGTCTCTTTCCAAAATAAAAGCTATACTATACGCTTCTTCTGGGCTATATTCTCAGCAGCATATTAAACATATCAGGTCCCCATAAGGAGAATCATGTGCTAACGGCTGTCTAAATGACTCGGGTAAAGTTTGTAGCATGCCTGCTTGTTTTTGTCTGCTTCCACTTGTCTTTGCACTAGGATGATGTCGGAGTAAATGTGCAGTCATATTGGTTGTGTTCCCACTAGTGCTGTCAGCGTTAATCTGAAATGACATTAACGTCACAACACGGCAAATCTCCGTTAACGAGCTACCGCGGATCACCTCATGAGTGGGGCTGGAAGACGTCAACACATTAACGAGCTAACTGCGCTAACACACTAGTTCCCACCAATTGAGCATTGCTGGCACATCCAACATACTGTTTTACTTTTGTCCATGACGCGCTTACCTTCAGGGTCATACATCACATGAAAACCAAAATAGTTCCAAACGCCAGATCTGAATGAGGGTGGGGGAGGTTCAATTTGCCATGTTGCAACTAGCCTAGCTTCTGTCTCACTAGCTTGCCCTGCGCTCAGTGAATCTGTGTTCGACTACTCCGCCTAGGCTGCACTGTCGAGCGCAGATCCACTGAGCGCTCAACACAGACAGCATCGTCAGAAGGAAAGTTGATAAAATAAATTAAAAATGTTGTATCGTTCGATACATATGCGTACCGAACCGAAAGCACTGTATCGAACGGTTCGATATCGATACGAGTATCGTTGCACCCCTAATATATATATATATATATATATATATATATATATATATATATATATATATATATATATATATATACATATGTGTGTGTGTGTGTGTGTGTGTGTGTGTGTGTGTGTGTATGTATATATATATATATATATATATATATATATATATATATAATTGTGAATAATTTTCACAACATTTAACCAGGTAACTGGTCAAGCACTTTTTTAACCACCTGGTTATTTTAATACTGGGTGTGCTTAGTATGAAATATGAAACACTTCATGGGGATCAAGTGGTAATAAAATAATTCTAAAAAGTGCCAAGTGAGTGAGTGAATTTACTAAGAGATTTAAATGTGTTTAAGTCCACAGTAGTATTAACCGGTAACGTTAACCCACTAAAATCTTCACTTTTGGTGCCCTAAAGCAGCGGTCTCCAACCTTTTTTTGCGCCACGGACCGGTTTGTGCCCCACAATATTTTCACGGACCGGCCTTTAAGGTGTCGCGGATAAATACAACAAAATAAAACTAGTACCGGTACCGAAAAAAGGAGGATTTATTCATAACACACGTGAAAAGACCCAGGAAAACCGAGTAAACGATAAAAACGATAACAAAATAACGCTGAAAACCGATAAAAACCCTGAAAACTATACATTTCACACCTGAGCCTCAACTCTCGCGGCCCGGTACCAAACGACTCACGGACCGGTACCGGTCCGAGGCCCGGGGGTTGGGGACCGCTGCCCTAAAGTTACATTGGAGTTTAAAGTGTAAACGCTTACCCCGTTAACGGCGTCTTCTTCAATGACTGTGAAACGTACGGATTCACTTTTACCTTTCTCTCAGCGCACACGGCTTTATAAAGCTCTGACATGCTTTGGGCCGCCATCACTAGACACTGTTTGAGTCGCTATGGCAACACAAGGGACGGCAGCCGCGGAGGTACAAACAAGTAACGGGAGCGAAATTTTAACGTAAGGCGGATTTTTGATAGAAGATGAAAGAAAAAAAAAGAAAAAAACTTTAAAATCATAAAAAAAAATAGAAAATGGCTAATTAACAAGAAATAAACATTCTAAGAGAAAATAATATTTCCAATTTATTAGTTTCAATTTTAAATTCAGGAGAACACAAATTCAAATTGTTTTTTTTGTTTTTTTGAAAATAAATTGTTTTAGGAAACAAAATGGATGCATTTACAAGAACACAAATGAATAAAAGTCAATAGTCAAAGAGAATTGAAACAAATTTTGAGTTTTAATCTATTTTTTGTATTTTAAAATATGAAATATATTGCGATAAAACTTTAAAAAATTAATCCTTTAAAGGATTGTCCTCAGTTTGTCTTTAAGTCAGTGTTCTGTGGTTTTTAAGAAGCTACATGAAATATTTTAAAATCATCACTGAAGATAATGTATAATTAAATTATTTGCATTATTTGGCTAGACAGCATTTTTGAGCAATTCCAGTTATTTCCTCACTCCTAAAATACTTTTAATTGATCGGACACTTGTGTTATTTATATATTACCAATCATAAGTATTACATTTATTTATGACAAGAAACTGCAGTTCCTTAAATAGTATCCACTGAGTTCTAGACACTTTGCTCAGTAACTGTTTTATTGCAATGTGGATGCTTTCAGAACATACTGATTAGATTATAAATCAAATTACATCCTGTAAACAGGTGGTTCTGCTTGAGAAAAACAACAAAAACATCTGCAGTGACATAAAGAACAAAAAAGTAAAAATGTCATAATAAACTGACAAACAGCAGTCCGATTGTCCCTTTTTTGTCGGTCTTTATTTTCCTGCTGCTGTTGTACATTTTTCATACAGTAGTGAACTTTGTATATGTAATTCACAAATTTGTACAAGTAATGCAGACATTTTACCTAAAACAAAAAAACCAAATGAAATAAACAAACAGCTACGGTCATGTTAATAGAAATGCATTTTTCACTCTTTCACACTGAAACAACTGATTTACTTAAAAAAGAAAAAAGAAGAATAAAAAGAGCCTCTATTACATCAATGAAGCCACCATTATCACATATCACTGCAGGGTGGAACATTTATTGCTTGATAAATAAAGATGTTACATCTTATGATACCAAAGCTCCTATTCACTACGCTAACTATTAAAACGGAGTTGTACTGTATCAGAGTTATTCTTTACAAGCGTTACTCCATCAAACAAAAGGAAGCTGTAATAGAAAAAACTAACAAACAAACAAAAAACTGCAGCCACGACATCCACGTCGGAGAAAATGTTGTGTGAAGTTAGAGGACTTTAAAGGTACTTTTTGTAAAAAAAAAGAAAAAGAAACAAAAAGTGTAATGCAAACGTTCACCACCAGGAGGTGGTGTTTCACCAGGAAGCACAGTTACCCGCCTCAAACAGCGCCACCTTCTTCTGTGTAAGTTTAAAATGATATCTGATCAGACCTCTAGCTTATCTAAAGTTTCTGTTCGCTTTATAAAAACACTACAGTCTTTTAGCTACCAAACGAGCCAGGTCAGTGTGACAGACAGGACACTATACTGACTCACTGCTCCACCTTGTGGTCCAAAGTGGTATTACAGGAGTACGGCTCAGCCTAGCTTTAGCTGACATCTCTGCCACAAAATACAAAGATGTTGATTTCCATCCGTCTGTGTATCCAGATCACGGTTGTGGGGTCTGTAGTCTAAGGAGACCTTCCTCTTCCAGCCACTTAATCCAGCAGACAGTCCCGAAACACCTCGCTAAAGGAGGAAGCTGAACTACCTAAACTGACTCCTCCTACCCTGAGCTAATCGCCCTCTCTCTAATGGAGATCCCAGAAATCCATAGGAGGAAACTCCTTTTTTCATTGCTGCTTATTCCCTTGAACTCATTCTTCTGGTCAGATCTACAACAATTCACGCTCACAGTAACCCAACACGCTCGTCTTTGGACTTGTAAATCATCTTCACACAACGGGCTGTTTTTACAAAAAGCACCTTTAAGCGGTTTGAAGCAGGTCAGTCGCTGTGAATCAAAGCTTCACTTTCTACAGTAGAAGAAAATGTAGAATCAGTTTCTTTTTTCACACACTTCACCATTAAGCTGGGAAGTGAAATGAGGAACTTGGATCAGAACGTCAGACATCTGAACAACGGTAAATTGTACAGATCTGCTGATTGGGCTTTCTCCCCCCCTCCCTTCCCTCCTGATTCTGACATCTGCTGATTGAAAAGACAGCACAAGTAATCAAACTGGTTATCTTTATGTGTACAGCTGGTTAATGCTGGGAGAAAACTGGTTACATCTGGTAAACCCAAACAGTGGATTTTACAGGGAGAATGTAGTTTAACTGCGACTCCAACGAACAGTTAGCAGGTCATTCAAAGAAGTGAAACAGGTTTAAGCACAACAGCATGAAATCATCAGTGCTGATCATGACGTCACTGCTGAACACAAAGAGAGAATCTTATTGGGATTCTTCAGGTTATAATAATTTGATTCTGCCTTTTATTGCCGCTCGTTCCTCCTCTCTGCCAAGGAAACAAAAATCTTCATTAGAAAAATAACTGATCTGTTTTTAGCCTCTTTCAGATCTCCATCACACTCCTTTTTTTCTCAAGCTCAAGACTGGCGTCACACAACAGTATCGGCCCACTGACACGGTTAAACTGCATTTTGTTTGCCATATGACCCGTTTGAGGAGGAGGAGCTGTAAATCGTCCTGCTGGATCATGAATTTCATTTCACTTCTACTAAAAATATGGGCATTTTTAAAAAGGATGACTGGGTCAGGTTTTATTCTTATAGTTTTGACCAGTAAACCAACTCAACTGAAGCCACGCTGCTTCTTTAAGGGTTTATGTTTTGGGAGGAGGAGGAGGAGGGGGTTATAGCTTCATTTGATGCTTTTTGCATCAGTGTTAATTTGATGGAAACGCTCGTCTGTAAATATGTTAGAATCTAAGTGATTTTGATAATAAACCAAAAAACAGACCATGAGCTGTGAATCTGATCGTCTGTTTCTCATACGTCACAATTTTAAAAAAAAATACTGGAAAGTTTTTTTTATTATTGCAAAATATTAAATGTGTGCACGCCGGCGCATCATTTTTCTGGTTTTTTCCACGTACAAATTGTGGTAACCACATCACATGTTTCTAGTTTCAGCCTCTGAAATGCAGAACTTGGTGCTTTTCTCCATTTTAAGTCACAGAGAGCTGAAAGTCTTTGGGTTTTGGGAAGTATGGAAGACAAAAAAGACTTCTGAGGATTCTGCTTGAGACTTTTTTGACAAATAATAATCACGTAATGCGATTAATTTATTTAAAAAGTCTGAAAACGCTCCCATCACTGTCTGTCCTACTGGATTTAACTGAATGTGGCGACATAAAGTTTGGATTATATTTTGCCGTCCGTCGTCCAAAATATTTTGTCTAACCTTGATGTTAGTTTCTAACTCGACTGCTCGCATTTCCTGTTTGTACCACAGGTTGAAATGATGGTCAAAACTATGAAAATAAAGCCCGAGTTGGACCAAATTGTCTTTGTCTTGTAGATTATCTTTACAAATGTTGATTTTTTATCCTGAACATGAGCACTGACTTCATGCCAATCAGTGAGTGACTGTTTAAAACTGAAGTTTAGTTCTGATCAGTGTTACTCAGGCCTCACTGCTGGGGGGGCATGTTGTCCATGTTGTCCACCGTCTTGATGATGACAATCTGCTCCAGCGTCTGTGCGGGCAAAGGCGGCGGCCGCAGCTGCTCCACCAGCGCGTGCAGCGTGTCCGAGTTGATGGTCTGCTCCTGATCGGCGTCGAATGTCACCTGCTCTGCGGCGGTGAGAGGGGTGTGCGTGGGCTCCGCCTTGAAGTCCTGGATGATGGCGGCGGAGTCCGTGACGCTGTCGGCGGTCACGCCGGCGGCGGTCGCGGTCGCAGCAGAGTCAGTGGCGGCGACGTCGGAGGCGGCCGCGGCGGGGTCGGTGGCTTTGGGGTTGGGAGTGGCCGGTTCAGGGTTGGCCGGCTCGCCCTCGGGGATGGAGCCCAAACCTTTGCTCTCCTGGGAGAGCTTGCTCTGGACGAAGGCCACGGGATGGCTGGTGGACAGCAGGACCACTGCTCAAACACACAAAACCCAGTCAGACAGTCACTGCTGAGCAGCCAGAAGACAACATGGAAGCAACAGTTTTACTGCCTGTTCTTTAAAACGCCCCAAAGCAGAATTGGGAGCTTTGCTGTTGTGCCTTTAAGCACTGCACACTTGTTAACCCTTTAAGACCTACCATAGAACCAAGTCCGCCAGAGCTTATATTATATTTTTACATGCTGTAGAGCCATTTTTGGGAGCATTTCAAGTTGCTATACATCAATACAACCATTACAGCCTAAATTTTAATAATATGTCTGCATTAAGTGCATAGTAATTACATAAATTGCAAAAAGGTGCAATAAACTACAAAAAAATTGAAAATCGTTTTTGCTTTTTTAACATATATTTCTAGTTAGAGAAATTTAAGAGGCTTATCCCTCAAAACTGTAAATACAAAAAAGTTGCACAAAATAGTTTCCCACCACAGGAAATTTATTTTAAGTGTCTTCATAGTTTTATTTTTGAAATACACCAATTTTTATATACTGCAGGAAAAACGAAAATAAATATTATGATGCAAATTTGCAAAAAAGCAGATGCATCAAAATAAACTATTTCCAGCAGTGCAATATGAGTCCTAAGCATCCCAGAAACCACACAGAAAGTCATAAAGTCAAACATAACTTTTAAAAACACCAGTATAGGCTCATGAGGCCCAGACGGTAAAAAACTACATTTCCGCGAAAATGACGTCACTTCCGATTTCGGGCAGGTCATGGCGGACATGCAAAAGTTCGCGCTGACGTCTAATCCAATGTATGAAGTGTTATGAACAGCTGATCGGATGAGCAAAGCGTGTTTCTGGAATATTATGTTTTTGTTGCTGCAAGTGCTTTTTATGCAGTTTTTGCAAAGTTATATGTGGAAGGAAACTGTGACTGAGGACAAGCTGATGGCATAAGATGTAAGTACAACTCCTCAGGTTTCATATGCAAAAAAAATTATTGCGCTAGCTTACGTGGTTGCAGAGCTACCGGGATTTAAAAATAGTTACGCAAAACAGAGCGTGCCGCTCCGACCGGTTTTAAAGGGTTAAAGGCAGATCCAACACTCCCATGTTAAGCTTGATTTATAGTCCTGACTCACAACACTGTGTGACTTTGAGCTTGTGCTCTGGTGTGTCAGCTTTACTTTGCCTTCACCAGTGGACTGGACTTTGAGCTAATAAATCTGGAACACCTGTTGTCACAGATGTTGTATCTACACTGGCAGATTATCAACTATTCCATTCTCACTGGGATCACAGCTCGACCTCAAACTCTCCACTGACTCTACATACTGAAGTCTGCCACGTTGGTTTAAAGATGGAGAATAACCCCACATATCTGAAGCGTACAGGCACAGAGATGTAAAATCTCCAGAAACTGGCGCCTTTAATGTGTTGACTTGGTCAGCAACCCCCCGTCCCCCAAAAAAGACACTGAATTCACTTCCTCTATTAGGCACTTCCTCTGTTGCCAGAGAGGAAGTTTCTGCTGCTGGTCTAAGTGGTGCCTCTGCAGGTAGCCTGCACGCTGCAGACAATGGGATGCTTACATGCTGCAGCATCCTGCTTTATTGCACAGGACATGGAAACTTCAAAAAGCTAATGCGAACCAGGATACTGATGCACATGTAAACAGAGATGGGCTTCCAGCCTGAGGGCTGAATCATGCAGTGATACTGAGGCGTGGTTTTTCTGACTGAAGCTGCAAGAAGATCAACACGTCCCAAAACACTTTCAGGGTTCTTATTCAATTAAACTTTAACAGCACTTTAAGACACAGTGGGTTTGAATAAACAGGCTGGCAGCTCACCGGCTCGGGCTCTCTCCTTGTGTTGCCGCACTTCGTCGGCGTGAGCTTTGTCCTGGTGTTTGATCATGTTCTTCACGCTGGCAAATCTGTTTCCACAGAGCAGGCACTGCACGCCGCTGTTCCCCTCTGCAAACACCACGAGAACACATTTAAATACCGCAGCCAATCGGTTTCTGGATCTCTGTTTATACCCTGATTGGTCAGAAACTGTGTGGAGCTGCGAGCGTGCTCTTTATAACTCACTTCATTAGCTCTTCCACACCCGTTTGAGGCACATTTTTAAAATAGTTTCATTATGTCAATAAAGCACATTTTAGGTTATGAGCTCTCCTGAAAGACAGCCGCAGTTAGCAGTAGGATCCTGGTGTGATACTGGTGACTTTCAGTCCCATTGAACCACTCTTTAAATGTTTGGCGTAACAAACAAAGCTTTAAACTCACCCGGGTGAAGTCGCCGTATGTGTTTCTTCAGTTCAGATGATGTGACAAATTTGGGCTGCGAACATTTGTACGGAGTCTCGCCTGAAACGCACAGAAATACAGAAAAATGTCTGTAAAGTCTATTTGCCCAGTGCGGCAGGAAACCAGAGCAGCGCGTCCTTTCATTTGCACGTCTCTCACCAGTGTGTTTACGTGTGTGGGCAATGAGAGAGGAAGACACAGAGAAGGACATGCCACACAGGTCGCACTGGTACGGTTTCTCCCCAGTGTGTCGTCGCTTGTGGTACGTCAGCATGCTGGACTGAGCGAACGCCTGGCCGCAGATGTCACAGACGTACGGTTTCTCCCCGCTGTGCAGTCTGTGGGAACCGTGTTAAAATTCAACTTTATTCATAGAGCAACAACTCACAACAACAAGTGCTTAAAAAAGTCACAGGTGAGAACCAAATAATCACCTACACACGTGCGCCACCCGGCAACCACATTTTTCTTCAGTGGCCCTCAGACCAGCAGAACTGTTACTATAGAAACTACTGGGTAGTTTAACCTACAATAGGTTAATGTTATTAGTTCTGCCACTCGGAAACACCCTCGTGTGTGCGAGAGCAAAATAAAGATCTTTAACTAGCTCCTCGGTGGAAGCAGACCAGCAGCTGACTCGTTACGTCAGTCATGTGTAATAAAAGGAAAGCTCAAGTGAAGGTGGGTTGCATGCAGATACGCAGGCTCTTGGGCCTCAGCTCCTTCCACACTGACGTACCTGATGTGTATTTTATAATTGGACGAGGTAGCAAACTTGAAGCCGCAGCGCTCACAGGTGTACGGCTTCTCCTCGCCGTGGTGCATTCGGCGGTGAGCGACCAGCTGGCACTTCTGAGCGAAACACTTGTCACAATCGGCACAATTGAACGGCTTCTCGCCTGCAACAGAGAAACAAGGACGCTTGTTATACGTATGTTACATTATCTCTGCCAGCTGATGGGTTAAAAGGTTTTCCACTTATCTGGTGACAGACACCGGTCTTCACATCCACGTTGCACATACTTTCATTTTAACTCAAAGGTTTGCTGAGCGATACGATGCATTTCTGTTCCAAACTTAGACTCGTGCTTGTGCTCAACATCCTATGTTTGTCTTCCTGCTTCCGGAGCTTGTTTTTGCAGCTCAGGAAGCAGAAAGTATGGGACAGCTCTGTGACACAGAGGGAGGATTCTGCTGCAGAGGACGTGCAAACGTCTTACGCATTTAAATGTCACAGAAAAGCACCGGAGCGCCAGTTTGACGTGTTTAATACGTGTAAGAAACTTTTCTTCTGTTTATCAAGCTGATTTCAACCAAAGTTTTCACTGAAATTATGAGTAAAACCAGCACACAGGCATCCACACTCGGAGTCAGGTGACAGGAAATTACAGAGAATTGATTAGAAACAATGCAGTAGGGTTACAGACCAAGGTTATTATCGTTAACGAAAACTAACGAAATAACGAAAACTAGAAGTGAAAAAACATTTTCGTTAACGGAAATAAAAATAAAAACAAAAAAAGGAAAACTAACTAAAACTGGAATGAGTGTTCACAAAACTAACTAAAATTAACTGAATTTATAGCAAAAATATGTTTAGTTTTCATTGATGTGTGCGTGTCATACAATAGTCAAGGGTGAAAATGAAGTTTAGTTTCCAGATTTTTTTCTTGCTGTGTCTCATTATGCCAGCAGGTGGCAGTACGTTAACGAGTCGTCTGTGTTGCTGCTCCGTCCACGCGCAGAATCATGTCAGGAAAAGTCGGGAGCCAGAGTCCAATTTGGGATTACTTTGAATATGACTGTGTTTTGGATAAAGCAAGTGTCTTGTAGTGGAAACAGACAAATTATGAGGGACATTTCTAAAGGGAAAAAAATCCCACAAACCTTAAAGTGCACTTGAAAACAACACAAGAAGGCTAACCTAGCTTACCTTGAGAAGGTAAGGGAGCACACTCAACCCTCATCCCCAGAAAACAGAAGCTAACCCCAGGCAAGGCAGCGTGATGCATCCCGAGACAACAGGACGGGGATATCTACACAACTGTGTGAGTCAATTACCTTCAAAAAGTTTATCAATTCACTTGAACCAAAATTACGAACACCCGGTGCTGCGAGAGTTAATAGTCTCATTGGGGCCAAGATATACATTTTATAGTTTCCTGGTATCAATGGTTGTTCATCTGCCTTTATTTATTTATTTAAAGAACCCATAGGTGGGAATGTGAGTTGTCTGTCTCTGCGTGTTAGCCCTGCGACAGACAGGCGACCTGTCCAGGGTGCAGTATGGTAGCTGGAATAGCAACATACCCAAGGATAAGCAGAATGACTGATATGATGAAACTGGGATTTTGTTACACTTAATTATTGCAAACACAACTAAAACTATAACTGAAACTAATCAAAACTAAACTGAAACTAAGGATTTTCAAAAAAATAAAAACTAAACTAAACTAGCAAACAATTGGTAAAAACTAATTAAAACTGATATAAAATTGAAAATCTGAAGTCAAAACTAAATAAAAATAAAAACTAATGAAAATTACAAAACTATTAAAACCCTGTTACAGACTGTATATAAATGATGGAAGAAGTCCTGTTTTTAAAATAATAAACATGACTCTGTTGGAAGTAAGACTACAAAGTAGCATCTGAGCCCAGAAACTCATCAGGAGATGTTTCGACTGTAAAGGCCTGAACGGTTCAAAAGTTTTTTCTTTTAAAATTTTAATGGTGTCTGAAAGCAGTGACTGAGGTTTTGTTTTATTTTGAAAAACAAAAACAAAAAAAACGTTTGCTGATTAGGGGTTAAAGTTAATGAGATTCAAATCAAAGTAACCGAAGTTTTATTCCGACTAAGAACCTCGCAGGTGGATTTTCTTGTCTTTACACACTTAATTATAAATGAAAATGTGTGTAGCAGCCTCACGTCTTCACAAACCCAGTAACAAAAACACGTGACACTCAGTGCTGAGCTCACCTGTGTGTATGCACAGGTGTGTTTTCAGCTGCGTGGCCTGCCTGAAGGTTTTGGAGCAGAAGATGCAGGCGAACGGCTTCAGCCCCTTGTGGATCTTCTCGTGGCGCCGCAGGCTGCTCACGTCTTTGAACAGTTTGTTGCACTCTGTGCACGACAGCGACATCTCGCCCAGAGCCAGCGCATCCATCTCCCCGATCTCGCCCTCTTCCACTCCCTCCCCCGACTCCTCCTCCTCCGTGCCTCCGCCAATGCTGTCATCCCCCGCCTCCTCCTCGTCGTCGGTCTGTCCCCTGTTTCGGCCCCTGCCTCTCCCGCGGCCTCGCCCTCTCCTCCCCTCTCCGGTGCTCAGCCTCGGCCTCTTCATCCCAGGCTCCTCCTCATCTTCTTCCCCCTGTGAGGGGCTCCAGTCTGCTGAGGTGTCTCCAAAGTCCTTCACGCTCGTATCAGAGTCATCCAAATAGAGTTCTTGACTCTTTAAGCTCCCTCTTCCTCTTCCTCTCCCCCTGCCTCTGCCCCTGCCTCTCCCTCGCCCTCTCCCTCTGTAGCTGTAGATTTTGGGCGTGCCGTCAGCCGAGCTGCTCGCCTCCATCTGCTCGTCGCCAAAACTTTTAGGCTTTCTACCTCTCTTCCTGCCCCCTACTCTCCCGGTGCTCCTCGGCGTGCTTGGGGTGTACTCTTCATCGTCTTCCACAAACATATCTCTGCCCTCATCCTCCTGCTCTCTGCTGACCTTACCTTCCTCCTGCCATTCCCCCGCAACAGAGACTATGGATAGTGGGACTGGGGAGTTGGGGCTGCTTGGGGAGGCGGGGCTGGGAGGCGAGAGACCCGTCTCTTTATCTGCCTCCGACTGTGACGTTTCGCCGAGCTCAGACCAGTGAGGGAACTCCTCCAGATATTTCGTGGCCTCGGTCATTCCTAAGAAGATGGCGGCTCGCCGTACGGCCGCTTGTCGGGTGCTGGAACCAGAAAGAAAAACATTTTACTCAAAGTACCAACTCAAAATTCAGTTCACACGTGTCCCACGCCTATGACCTTCTCATAATCTAACATCATGTGGACTGACTGCAGCATTAACCAATGAAATCATGCTAAAAACATATCCTTAGAAACTAAAGTGGCTGCTTGTGCAGTATGTCACTAAAATGTTGGAGAAGTTGATCACTCCAGAGAATAATCGGTGGGCAACTCCAGGCCTGGAGGACCGGTGTCCTGCAGGGTCAACACCCCTGAGTCAAATGATTAGTTCATTATCAGTGCTCTAAAGAACCTTAAGACATGTTGAGGAGGTCATTTAAATCAGCTGTGTGGCATCAAGGACGCATCTAAAACCTGCAGGACACCGGCCTTCCAGGCCTGGAGTTCCCCACCCCCATTGTACATAAACCTAAAACACTCGCATTGTGAGTTATTGCTTGTTGTTGTTATGGCAACAGCACCACCCAACAGAGCTAGCCAAACGTCAGGTATGAATACCTTAAAGGGGCATCTGCAGAACAAGCATCTAACAGTGCCATGGCAACCAGTGACCACAAAAAGTCAGTCTGGAGTGAAAAATCGGTCAATTTCAAGGCAACTGGTTGAAACAATAACTGATGAGAGTGAGTACGGACACCTGACGTGGGACAAGGCGATAATGCAGCAGAGTGCTACTCAGCAAAGAGAGCCTGAAACAGCTGACCAACCATCAGCAACAAACCGATGACGAACGGATCGCTTCCTGTGCCGATGCCCCTCACTGGACTCCACTTATCACCAACATCATCAAACAACTGGCTCAAGGAGAAACTCAAACTCAGTGCTGCGCTTAATCAAGCAGTCTGCCTGTACAAGCAGGTGAGCTAACGTGAGCTAACGTTAGCTAACACATACGGTCAAAAGGAGTGACTGCAGGAAAAAACTACAGTCAACATAAGCAAACTAGGATCTCTGCTCAAATGACCAAACTGCAAACGTCTCACTTAGCAAAACTCTCCTAGCTAACAAAGCAACATCCTGTCTTGAAGAAGCTACTTTCAGTCCTTGATTCAAAAGAGATCTCCACAGCGTGTAGCACCACACGTTTGATTTTGCAGACCTTTCATAAATAGTTTTTTGTGTCCTCCTGAGATCTTTGGCTTGTTGGCGAACAGGTAAGCCACCATACTACGAAGCCGCCATCTTGATTTGCAGCGATGAAGAAGCCTTCAACGCCACAAAACAACCGAGAACTTATTCACGCAGCTAGCAGGCTAACTGTATCTTGTGTGCTAACTTTAACCCTGTACTGTCTGAAAAACTATTTAGCTAGCTTTCTTAATTACAAAAAAACAAAACCTAAATGAGCTAATGTGAGCCACAACAACAACTAATAATAAGCACATTTTAGCCATCAGTAAATCAGGTAGAGGCACAAAGCAAAGATGTCTCACTAACATTTACTTTCCATAACTTGTATGTATCTGACGTTGGCTTCGTCACATCCAAGTCTACTTTGCTGTCATCCTGTTCATATGTTGAACACTCAGGTTGTTGTGTATACAGATGTAGAACTGTACAGGATGACCCTGCGTAAATGCTATCCGTGTTTTGGCTGATGCAAGCTTCTAAACCCTCACGCTTACCTGCTGAGGTTCATGTGTCCCGTGTAGACGAACTCCAGGAGCTTCTCCAGCGAGTACCGGCTGACCTTGTCGGGGTCCAAAGTCGTGATCTCTTCCCCCTTTTCAGCATGGGAGGAGAAATACTCGCTGAACGCAGCGAGGATGTTACGGTGAGCCCTGAACTCCACGTCCTTCACCATTATGGTGATGTCACACAGAAAGTCCATCTCCCGCTGCTGGTGCAGGCGCTGCAGGAGCAGCTTCCCATGGTTGAAGACATGCGCCATCACTGCTGCTGGAAAACAGGCGAGGGGATCCTCATCACTGACGCATTAGCAACGGGAAAATACAACTTTGCATGAAGGGAGACGTTTCTCCTGTGTTTGAGCCACTGAGCTCCAGGAGCGATGTAAACAAGTTACTGCAGCTACACTTTTATCCAGAGTCTTTTTCCGCACAGTCCACCAAAAATAGCTTTAACCGAGTCCAAGGAAAATAACCTGTTTTTATATAATATAACAGATTTTTCAAAAACTAATTTTGGTGATTGAGGCATTTTTACTAAATTATTATAAACACTCAAAATGGACTAAACTTGTGGAGTCAACCATGAAAAGCCCAATTATTTTATAGCTTTACATGAAGCGAGCCTTGGTACGGTGGGTGTGGCTTCTGTGTCTTAAATACCCATCAAACAGGCCAAAGCGGGGGAAAAGCTGTTGCTTGTAAATGCAATCAATGTTGTTTGAATTATTAGACCTTAGAGATCGACTGAATAGTATTTACTACCTGTTTGAGGCCTTGAATTGTTCTCATACACCCGAGAACATCAAGGGACGACTTCAGTAAGGCTAGATGTTATATTAGCTCATCCATTCATAGCATACAGGGAAAAAAAAAAAGCTCACCCTCAGAACATCTCCACCACCCTGCCCACTGTTAAGATGATTGTCGAGGTCAGACTCTTAATTTGTCTGTTAAACCGATGCGGTTTCTCTTTCAGTCAGACCTCCAGGGCTCAAGCTCTCGCTCCCAGCTAATTCCAGACTCGTATGGCTCTGGCTGACTTCTGATTAGGGATGGGTATCGTTTAGGTTTTATCCGATACCGGTGCCAAACCGGTACTTTTGAAACGGTGCCGGTGCTTAAACGGTGCTCAAACCGGTGCTTAAAGAATGGAAAACACAAAATTGGTCCAAAAACCTCTCATGTTCAGCTGTTTTTTTTTGTAAAAAGAACAATGTTAGCCTTTTCTGCAGCTATAGCGCATATATGGTATCACTCTTGGCTGGAAGCAGTGCTTAATCAATGGAAAAAACACAAGCTTTGTACAAAAACCTCTCATATTTAGCTGTTTTCCACTTTTTCTTTGGTCATTTTAGCCTTTTTGGCCAGGGTGAAGGGAGTATCTGCTATCAAACAAGAAGACAGCTGCATGTAGCTATGATGATGTTTGCTAGTTCACCTTACATGCATTAATGTAATAACGTGGTTAGCTTACTCAAAGTAAATTACACACGAACAACATTAAGCTACTCACGCAGAGAAGAACGGCTGCTGCTGCTGCCATCATCATCCTCATCATTTCTGCTACACTGGCAGGGCTAGGGGCCAGGACTCTACTCTTCGGGTTTTTGGGGGATGTTGCAAACTCCGGGTCCGATAACAGGCACCACACCCTCAGTAGATGTGCTCGGTGTGAGGTCTCGCAGCAAGCTATCAAATACGGCGCATTTCTCGGCTTTTAAAAAAAAACGCTATGCATCGCCAGGTGTTTCATCGGATTCGAGGCGTTACCTCCTTTGACAGTATCACAGTATCAGCTTAAAGCACTTGTTGCAGGCTGCTGAGTTTGCATATTTTGCTGTGAAGCACAGCCAGACTTTTGACCGTTTCGCCTTGGGCATTTTTAATCTGTAGCTCTACTCTAAAAGAACGTAGGTACCTGGGCCCGCCTACTATCCCCGGAAACGTAAAATGATTGGCTAGAATCTAAAGTGTATCATTCCATACCAGTTGGTGGCGGTAATGCACCTTTCAGTTGTTTGCCAACCGCCAATACAAATGTAAGGAAGAAGAAAGTGTATCACAGCTCAGGGGAAAAAAGCACCGAAATAAAGCACCGAAATGTGCGCTGCTTTTCGGTCTGGTTACTACCGTTTATGTCAGAACCGGTGCCATCATAGCACCGGATACCGGTACCCATCCCTACTTCTGATCTCCTCTGGGGGAAAAAGGGAGCTTAATTTCTTCTTCTGTCTTTCTCTTTCTAATTGTGCAGGTGAGTCACTCGGCATGTGATGACCACCGCCGTCATCTGTAAGCTGCTGCGCTCCAAAGAGGCCATGGCCACGATGGACATCAGGAACTGGCCCCCAGTGCTGGACACCGGTACAGCGTTTCATTCATATCCACACAGGGAAATCACGCTCGCATTAAGTACTTTAATTTAACATAAATGCAGGTCGTGCACAGCCGCCTCACAATGCAGTCTGAGTAGTTCTGGTTGCAGATATAAACCTAAAGAATGCACATTAAATGAAATCCTCTGCTGTGATGAAACCTGCCTTTACAGCTCCATCACTCTGTGATTTATCGAAAAATAAAAACTTGCTGTAGCTGCAAGTCTGTGGAGGTCCCCACCACTGCTTTAGAGAATCAAAGCACCAGGAAGTGGGAATAATTTCTCCTATAATAAGGATTTTTAGGTCCCTGATAACAAAAATGAGCAGATTTTATCCAGTTTGGTAACGTTTACATCACTAGAGAAGAAAATATAGCCACATTATTATAATTACTATGGTTATTTTTGTATTTTTGGAAAAGAGGTTGCCCAGTTTTGATACACATGGAGGTTTGCAGCAGAGACAGAATCACGTTTTCTGCTTATTTTAATGATATTTTAATGACTTTAGAAACCAGAAGCCTGATTGTTTGTTTTTTACATTGAGACAAAGTTTACACAGAAGGACTATATAGGGTCTTTTATAAAGTAACTTTCAGGGATTCAGGATCTCTGAAGAAAAACGATCAATTTTTATTACTTAGAGATTTTTCAACATCTAACAAGGACAGAGGAGGACAAAGCTAAATTGACCTGATTTTTGCATAACTTTAAGAATTTGAATGTGAAGAGAAGAAAAGATCCATGAACGTAATGATTCAAAGGGTTCAAATATCTTTGAATTTATGTGCTTCAATATATTTTTCGGACTGAGGAAAACAGAAAAAAGGTTAAATATTCTGAAGAGCGTAAGATTATGAAAAAACTAGAGATATGAAATATCCAGATTTTAGAGGCCCAAAGAGGTGAAGAGCAAAGCAGCAAACAGAGAAAGCTTTGTAAAGTAGCTTTTTTTTTTTTTCTTTTTCTTAAAGGTGTGTAAAATCAGAGGTTCAGAAACAAAATACAGAGCTCAAGAAAATAGAGTTTACTGTGGAAAATCAGTTTACAGTGACATGCTAAGCCCTGTGGGTGTGTATCGTGTGTTTCAGGCTTTGCAGCGTCAGCAGAGAGTGAGCGGGACGTCGGCTGGGGTCGATTGTGTGTTTTCCTGAAGAGACTCGGGAAGAAAGCCGACAGCAGGAGCCTCAGTTTGGCTCACTGTGATCTGACGGCTACAGACCTGCTGGAGCTTGGTTAGTTGGTTGTAGTTAACTAAACTTATAGTTTGTTAGAGTTGAGTTCCTACTCACAGACAACTGAAACATATTCACATTTGGAAAGCTGATTGTATAAATTTTCGTTTGATTAATCTAAAGTTGTTCTTCTGTGTCTGAAAACACTCACTCCCACTCACTCAACCTGTGTTGTCGTCTGCTGCTGTGGCCTACAGTAGCAGACGACAACACTGCAACTGTAACGAAACTGATTACAGCATTATTTTTAAAACCTTTAGTGAATTCAACGTTCTTCAAGATTTTTCAAGCATCCACAGAAACTTTGATCGTGTGCTAAAAATGCTAGTAAAGCTGACATCCATCACGAACAACCCACATCATCCTCTGCATGAGTCTGTGAGCTGAGCAGATCCTTGTCAGAGACCAAAACACCCTCGCTGCAGGAAGGAGCACTTTCACAGATCATTGATCCCAACAGCAGTTAGACTCTATAACTCCTCAATCACGCTGTCATGAGTCACTGGACATTTACCTGGTGTGCAGGTATATGTGTATGTATATGTATACATGTGTATATTTAGTCTGTAGATGTGTGTGCAAGTACATGTCTATACTTATAGATACTTTTAGATATCTATTGCTTAAATAATAATAGTAAGAATAATGAAATTTATTTCTTGCATTTCCACAACACTCTATCCATAGTCACATACTGTGTATGCTACTGTTGTATATATAGTGTGAGATTAGGTTAAAGAACATGACCCCCTTTGCAGTATATTCTTATAGTATGTTAGACAAAATGTCTCAGTATATTTTTGGTAGTAGGATAGACAAAAGTTCAAGTATATCTCTGGGGATTAAAAGAATGTGACCATCCTTTGGGTTCTGTTAGACAGGTGGGCGCCACCACTTATCTGCTGTGAATGTTTTACACTGTTTTCTTGTCATGTCAGGCTGCTTAAATCATTCTCTGAGAAGGTTGCGTGTGAAGGACATTGGTCCAGTGATAGCAAAAGCAGACAACATTCTGTGCCCCCACCCTTGTAGGGGGTAGAAAGACAGGGAGCCCGAGGTCATAACTTAGGCGCCACGACAGATAAGAGAGTGTGAATGTTTAGGTTTACGACCAGGTGGGGGCTAGAGGAAAGTATAAAAAAGCTGTGTAACACATCGCCATTTTGAGACTTGCTGTGACCCTCTCTGCATCTCTCCCCGTCCGGATGGTTTATGCTCATTGTGTGAAAATTGTATGGAAATAAAGGATTGTTGATTGAGCATTTATACACCGAGTAAGTGTCCTTCCTTCAGCCCAAAGATTCAAAGAACTGGGAGAATTCAACAACTTGGTGCCGGTGACCCGGATCTTTTGGTGTGCTGAGGAGGGGCAGATTTGGCCTGTGGTGAGATCGTGCGACAAAGCGAACGGAGGACCGGTCCAAACATCAAAAGGTAAGCACAGCCTGTTGTATTATAAATACCAAATGTGCATATTGGGCTTTCCAAATTAATCTGTTCGCTGGGTTACACGTATTTTCACATTAAATTGTCGGTGTCTGGTTTTCGGCGCAAGATACTAACAGCATAAGTTGAGGCTGAATTCAAGTGTTAGAGGAATTTTCTAGCAAGATACTAATAATATTCTACGTTGAGACTAGGGTGCAGCCCACTTTTACCCTACATAATTAATTTTGTCTATGACTGGCTTCTGTTGCAAGAAATGTGGAAAAACTTTCAAAAAGCGGCCAAAGTGTAGTATCTGAAATAGAGGTGAAATAGAATCTGGCTTGTGGTGCGCTTGCATTTTTCAAAGGTGAGCTCAGAGGTTTCTGTGTGTGTTTCTGCTGATGAGACGCGCTTGCTGTGTTTCTGTGTGTGAAATATGAACATGGTGACAGTGACGGTTGATGTGTGAACGGGAGGACATTAGTGCAAAGACACATTTTAGGATCAAAGGTTGATGCCTAGTGGACCTGTGGAAATTATTTTTGTTCATGGTGTGGCAACCCCCCTGCCTGTGGACGCGCAGTCAGGTCCAGCGGCGTCTGGTTAGCCGAGGTGGTGACTTGGGAACTGAGGACTCCCGCATAGCTACAGAATAACACTGAAACGTCTGTGTAATCACGGGTTTACATTTATTCTGGACTAGAACAAGACACATTCAAAAGAAAAAAGGTTAACAAAGGTTGTATTCCTCGTTTCAGTGGTTGAAATTGTTGTTTGCCTGTCCCCTGACGAGTGTTAAATTAAATAAAGAGGGCATTTGGAGCCACATAGAGAGAGACGGGCTGAATTGGGTGTATTACTCTGTGGTGTAAAAAAAAAAAAAAAAAAAAAAGGAGAGAGAGAGGAAGAGAGTTGGAGGTGTGTAGTTTGTGTGAAAGCGCCGTTAGAGTCGGCGTCTCGTCAGAAGTACGGGAGTCAATTAAAGTAACAGAATAATTTGTGTCTAAAAGTGTGTTTGTGACGAATTGAGGAGGCCCCCGTTTGGGAGAAATGGAGGCTTAAAAAACAATTGCAAAAGTGCAGGAGGAGAGAGCCCGTGTCACGGGGTGGGCAGTGACGTGCCAGGGGGTGGAGCATTGGATGAGGGAGCCAAAGGAGGAGTCTGATAAGCTGATGCTGCCGGCTTCCCCGGTGAAGTCATCGCTTACTGCCTTCCCACCTCCCTACCTCCCGCCCCCTCTATCCCGTGTTGAGAGTAGAGCAGGGCTGGCTGGTTAATTGAGTACAAAAAAGCTGGACTTTCTTCGGTTGGACCCGTTATCTTAAATTTGTCAAAGTTGTGTAGGCGTTAAAACTTTCAGGTCTGAGAGTGATTGTAAATATAAGACGTCTTTGTAAATATAATAGAGAGTTGAGTGTGAAACGAGGCTGTGTGTGACGACAGCGCGCTGCAGCGCTGCGAGCTAGTTTAGACGGTGTGTGAACATGCAAATGAGGTGGCTGCTGTGAAGCCCACAGAGGACTTCCTGTTTAGCGTGTTATTGAGTTTTATAAGTATGATTTGCAAACAATGATACATGCCTGTAATTAAAACGCTGATTTTGTTGATTATAATATTATAGATACAGTTTTTGAATGACTACGGTGAATGTTTGATGTTTGGCTGGATTTTTGATATAGGAGAGATGGCTTGGCGGCTGCTGGGGGTGAGTGTCGGTGACCGGAAATCTGCATGCCCATAAAAGGCAACTGCCTGACTGTGTGAACTATGCACCAAGAGAGAGAGAGAGAGTAAAATCTAGGCAGATGAACTAAATGGATGTTGTAAGAAAAATAGTAAATGAATGTTTTAGTCTCTTAATACAGGTGGATTTCTCTCAACCTGGAGACCTGAGTACAGCGGCAAAAGGATAGACTAACAAAATTGGGATGACAGACAGGCCAAGCTCTGGCTCAGAATTTTACAGGTTGACCTGTTACGTTGTCCTCACCCTGAAAAGAAGCTTAAAGGACATCTTGTCCTGGAGTTATCGGTTACCATCACTGGAAATTTTCAGGCAAGTTTTTCACTGAATTGTTTTTGGCACCATGTGTCCCTGAATCTCACAAGCAAGCTCTAATTCCTGGCTGAAGACATGGAATGCTGTTATTTAAGGTGGGAAATCAAAATTTGGGAAACAAAATTAAAAACACACACAATTAGAGAAATGCCTTGTTGGAAAAAAAAAAAAAAAGTTAAAATAACCCACCTACAAACGCACACACACGCAATGAAGAAACAGCTTACACTCATGAACACGTGAAGATTTTCCAGCAAGGTTAAAGCAGCGAAACGTAACATACACATGTTGTTAAATGATAAAGTTTATCCACTACTAACAAATAAACTCTCTGGGTTGCAGGACAACAACTTGACTTCAAAAAGACAGACACTGGTATGATAAACCAGTGATGAAATAATAAATTTAGTGGTTAAAAGAGTCGAATTGTGACATGTTTTCTTCTGATTGATTAACACAAGTGATTATTGAATGAAATAAAATTCCTTTTTTGAATTATTAAACATGATCTTAAGAATTTTAACATGTACCTGTGTTGTCCTGTCAACTTGGTGGGTTAGGAGTTGATTATATAGTGAGGAAAAACAAAAAAAGGGGGGGAGAAGGCTGACACAGGGCCTGGCCCCTCTCTGAACAACACAGCCAAAACAACATCATTTTCCTGTTCGTCTGTTTTTGTTTTGTTTTTGTTTTTTCTCTTTATGCTTAATTACAGGCTGCTTTGTCGGCCCGGAAAGCCGAGGCTGACCTGGACTCCTGCTCTCCCCTCTACCATCTTTGCTCTCCCTTCTACCATCTTTGATGTGACCCTGACTAAATGCTACAGCAGCTGGACCCACAACAACAGCCTGAGAATGTCAACAGTGCTGCAGGAAAAAGATCTCATGCAGCGGAGACGGAGAACGTTAAATCTAAGGCCCGTTTCACTACACGGGGGGGATTTCCAGACAGCTTCAGCTGACAGAGCTGTGACGAGACGCCTATTAAGCCCGGATGAAAGGTGAGGCCAAGCAAAGGAATGCTGACCTTAACAACTCTGCATTAAAACTGTGCAGGACAGTGATGGACCAACACGGATGATCGGGCAGCAAAAAGGGCGTGCCAGAGACACGAGGAGTAACTGAGGTCAGGAGGCACCTCAGATTGGACAAAAGCAGCAGAAGAACATAAGCTGAGGCCAGGAGAGAGGCTTCAGGAGGATCAGAGATCATCTTCAGCACAGTGGACATCACACAGAGAGATGTGCTACTGAGCTTCCAGGAGATCAAGAGGAGACTTCCCACAGCAGGATTTTAAATAAAATGAGAGATTCATCGTTGACATTGAGGAAGACAACTAAGGTGTACGACGTGCTCTGCCTTAAATCTTCAGCAGCGTTCGAGGGATGGAGAGAGCGTGCCAAGCTCTAAAAGTGACAGCGCAGAGGAAATCCAGCGATGGAATTGTGTTTTTGTGTGAAGCACAAATACTAGGAGACTGGGAAAGAGTTGACACCACTTTTCCACCCTAGAATGTATGTTGTAAGTGGTCTCTCTAAAGAGATCAAAGGGGGAATTGTGAGATTAGGTTAAAGAACATGACCCCCTTCGCAGTATATTCTTATAGTATGTTAGACAAAATGTCTCAGTATATTTTTGGTAGTAGGATAGACAAAAGTTCAAGTATATCTCTGGGGATTAAAAGAATGTGACCATCCTTTGGGTTCTGTTAGACAGGTGGGCGCCACCACTTATCTGCTGTGAATGTTTTACACTGTTTTCTTGTCATGTCAGACAATAGTGTATTATCTTATTTATTTTGTAGTTGTTTATATTTTATTTCTATTTTTGGATTTTCTTCTGCTATCTCTACCTGAGCTGAGGTAACGCACAAATTTTCCTGCCGTCGATCAATAAAGTCTAATCTCCTCATTGACTGCATTTCTGATGGAGATGAGACTTCATGCAGGACAGAGGTGAGAGGCGTGACATCACGGTGCCGTGACAACAACCTGGTGCTTTACATCAGCAAAACCAAGGAGCTCATCGTGGGTTACAGGAAACCAGCAGTAGCAGAGGTGGAGAGAGTCAGCTGCTTCAGATTCCTAGGCATCAACATCAGCGAGGGTGTCATGCCATATTAAACCATTATACACCTTAATAGTAAAATAAAAAATGTGTTTAAATTGCATGAATTAATATTTATTAACGTCTCTTTTTGACGTCATGCTATGATAATGACCGCCACAAACAGAGCGTCCTCCTGTAACCATGGTTACGGGAGTTTGTTGCAAGAAGTGTTGTGAATCTCGCTGAGACGGGGAACCACTGAGAGCCTCAGATGAACCAGTCAGTCAGATCGCTGTCTCCACTTCTCCTCCTCCTCCTTCGTTCCCTTTGTTTTTTAAGTACCTCATATATGTTAGAATTCTTTAGCTAGTTAGCCATCACATTAGCTAGTTAGCCATCACATTAGCAAACTGCTTCGCAGCACAGCTGCCGGAGTCGCGGCTTTTGTTGAATCAGGCGTTGGACCTGCTGGAGGAATGCTCTGCGATGATGGTGGAAAACAGGCGCCATTCAACCCATTTGAGAGCTTCAAAGAACTGGCTGCAGGTATGATTGAAAGTTTGACAACACCGACGTTGATGCGTCTGTGATTTATTAGTGATCGCTCACTTGTGTGCACGCGCATGTAGGTGAACGCTCGCGGCATGACGTCACATAGCTCAGTTCCTTTCTGCTTTGATGTCACAGTACGTGCCTTTGATCTTGCAGCACGTGACCTCCACTTGAGTCCCTAAATAGGGGTGAAACAGCGGGCTTTATACCTGAATCTTGCATTTTGCATTTTTAGTTGTCGTACGTTAAATGTACAGACCGCGATCTTCCCTTTCTGAAAGCTTTCTGAAAACGGATTTCCAAAGTAATTGTAGCGAAACTAAGTCATTGACAATGTCTTTATCCACTGTTAGAACCCCTACCCCCATTAATTCAGAGCCTTTTTCACCTGCTATCAGCGGGTGTTTCGACAGGCTCTCTGGATTACAGTGGCGCTTGATAGAAAATGGGATCTGGGACTCCGATGTCCAAGTAGCACTGGCTGATATGATTACTGATGTCATTCAGTCAGTTAGTGCAAGCACCATAAAAACTTTACTTCTAGGAGGTCAGGACCAATTAAATGATGCATCATTCCAGACATACCTTAGCATAGCCGTGACAAAAATAAGCCCCGTATTGGGAGACTCTTTCTCAACCAGCTTTGCTGCTGCTCTTAATGTCACCCATGAGGAGTGTGAAAGCGCTGTGGTGCTGACACAGATGATTGAGCAGGAGATCTCAAATAAAGTCAACTCGGGTTGGGTTCTAGTCCCAGAAAACCCGGATTCTATTTATGTCACCAGAAAAATAACAAACATAAAAAACCTCAGATGCATGGTTTCTCATGCTTTCTCATGTCTGAAGAGTTATAAAGGTAAGCTGAGCGGCCTGTTCATGAGGGGGGCTTTACCCACTTCCTTTAGTTCAAGTGATGAGAGTCTTGAATCCAAGCTCTCTGAGATGGGAACAATTAAAGAAATAAGTATGGCTCTCATGAGGTGGAGTACAGACAGAGAGATAAGTAAAGATGACCAGGACTGTCACATAGAACTGCAACCCGTGGAGGAAAAAGAAAGTGATGAGTTTGCAGAAGCTGAGGAGAAAGCTCAAAGTGATGTTGAAACAATCCTCAACAATCTGAATTATTTACATGATGAAGATGATGCAGATAAAGCTGCAGTTGACATTGTAAATGTGTTAATTGCTAACATTGAGTATCCTGATGCAGAAGATATCACATTAAGTGAGAAGTGTAGCTCACCCAAGCCTGCTTTTGATGTGGACCTGGTGATCAAAAAGGTGAAAGACTTTTTTGCATCATGCGCCCTAATTATAAAACCAGATGAAGTAAAACAACACTTCTTCAGGTTTGCTAAAAAGGAATTTGAAAAAATGAACAGTGAGCTGAAAGATCATTTGAAGAAAAGCAAAGGATTTTTGACCTTTCAGAGACAACAGGCAAACTCCCCGGAGAGTGAGAGAGCTGACTCCAGGAAAAGCGAACACATGAATCCCTCAGAAATTCCCAGAAAATCACCAACCTTAGAAACCACAGTTGAAAGTTCTTCTCCGCTCAAATTTACAACGGTCGTGCCGGTTCTGAATAAACTGTTTAGTAAATTAACCCAGGCAGGACACCTTGACCTGACAAGTAAGGAGATGTTTTCAAGGGAGTTGACAGAAAATGTGTACGGCCATGTCGAGTCAACATATCCAGCCCCCACGATGCAAATGGGTAAAAGTCTCTCAGACTTCTCTAAGACTTCACAGGGTGACTGTAATGTACCCTCTGCTCCTGAGGTGCCATATGTGCTCGTAGAAGATTCAGTGGAAAGGTTCTTACAAAACCTTCTTTTCTGGTTGGAGAATGAAACTTTAACCCAAACTATTATAAATGACAAAATTTCTGGTGCCGTGGAAGATATAGTAAGAGTGCTGACCCCATCAAAGGAAGAAGTTATGATTGGACCAGATGCTGGTGAAACAAGCGACAGACTGTTTACATCACGGTCAAGTCCAGTTACTGATCTCACCAATCAGCCAGTCTGTGTGAGTGCAGAAGACCCGAACCTGGTTTCAAATACAAGCAGTGATCAGGCATCAGTCTCTGACACTGACCCAACAGAGGGTCAAAGTCAGCCAGCAACCTCTGAAAACCCAGAGGAAGAACTGTCAGAAACATTAGTGTCACCTGATGATAAGCTAATTGCCAATCAATTTAGTACTCTTCTAGCCACGAGAATCGCACAAAATTTACACGAAAATACCAGAAATCTTCTGGATCCAGAAAAATTAGAGTTAGTTATCAACCGTCTGACAGATTTGGTACTTTCTGAAGATAGATGCACCGAATACCTAAAAATTCTTAATAATAACAGGGTTAAATTAGTCAAGGCCACAGCTCCAGACAAGTTCTTCGATGTAATGATATCAGAAGATTCATCTTTTGACGACACTATTCTGATGCATCCAGCAATGAATCTCGGTGATCAGGCATCAGTGTCTCACACTAAACCCACAGAGGGTCAAAGTCAGCCAGCAACCTCTGAAAACCCAGAGGAAGAACTGTCAGAAACATTAGTGTCACCTGATGATAGGCTAATTGCCAAACAATTTAGCACTCTTGTAGCCACGAGAATCGCAGAAAAATTGCACAAAAATACCAGAAATCTTCTGGATCCAGAAAAATTAGAGTTAGTTATCAACCATCTGACAGATTTGGTACTTTCTGAAGATAGATGCACCGAATACCTAAAAATTCTTAATAATAACATAAATAAGTTAGTCAAGGACACAGCTAAAGGCCTTATCAAGGAGTTTGGATCTGCAGACAAGTTCTTCGATGTAATGTTGTCAGAAGATTCATCTTTTGACGACATTATTAGAAAGATCATAAGAAAGAATCTAAGTGTCTTCATGAATCTTCCAAAGAAATCCAAACTTGCCAGGTTTTTTTCAGCAGTGTTAAAAGGTTTTAAGAATTTGTTCAGCTGCTGCTTTAAAGGCAGTACTGATGACTAAATTGTCATCTTGATTTTTTTCAAATACCTCTTTTAAAATCTTAAAGCAGTCTGGCCTCAGAGTTAACATCTGAGGTATATTTTATTTTAAAACTATTTCATTCGACTTTAATTAGACTGAGAAATATTCTTCATCGTGTCTCCTCGTATTATCGTTACCATCACCCCCCACCGGCCGAGGCAGATGGCCGTCCCTTCTGAGCCTGGTTCTGCCGGAGGTTTCTGCCTGTTACAGGTAGTTTTTCCTCCCCACTGTCGCCAAGTGCTTGCTCATAAGGGATTATTAATTAATTGGGGTTTTCTTGCTGCTACTGTAGGGTCTCTATCTTACAGTATAAAGCAACTTGAGGAGACGGTTGTGATTTGATGCTATATTACAAATATTAAATTCAACTGAATCTTAAAAACATGTAATATAGCATCACATCACCATCAAATATAGAAATGAAAAATAAAACCAAATAAAAAACCAAACCTACATTGAAAACTGTTTGTGATTTGTCTTGTGCTTTCAAAATATATTGTCAAATATGAAAAGCTGCATTTATATGCTCTGGTCATTAGTGCTGGTATTTTAATGTAAGCAAACACAAGGAACATACACCCATGTGTAAGTACTACAGATGAAGATGCAAAGAAACCATGAAATAATTAATGAAATAGTGAAGTTTATGAATAAAATAAACAACTGTAGCACCGTCTCAGTCTCGTCGAATCGCCCCTCTGCCTCTTCCATTCTAGCATCAACTCTTCTTAACCCTCGTCTAATATGTGCATGTTGTTTGTTGTTGTCTTTCCTAAAGTCACGAAGCTCTTTCGGGATGTTCAGGAGGCTGGGCTCGTCTGCATCCATGCCCTCTGTGGCTAACCTTAGCTCGGAGAGTAGCTCCTATCCACGTGGCTTTTCTCTGCCCCTCACATCAGAGGGTCTGCTGTTGTTGGCTCAGGCTGTGAAATCCAGCTCGACTCTGACTCACATCTACATCTGGGGAAACCACCTGGAGGAGCCTGTATGCCAGGTACACCCCTCAGATGTCTGTTTCCTAATGCGGGCTGAAGTCCTGTTGCCGATCCTGACGGTCTGGGGCCTGCCAGTCAAAAAGTCATGTAGCCAGTCACAGAAGGTGGGGTGCAGGCCGAGTGTTGCCAGCTTGTGAGTGAGTTTGTGTGGGATGACAGTATTGAAGGTGGAGCTGTAAGTTCAGTTGAAATATAAGTACTTTATAATTAAAGTAACACACAAATCTTCAAAAACTAAATCAATCACAACATTAAACTCACCCTGTTTTTGTAGAGAAGGTGTTCAGGCTTTTTCATTATCTCCTGAAACCAGCTGCATTGGATCTTCATCCTTTTTCACTCAGTGAAGTCTTTCCTTTTGTTGTCATTCCTCTGCACTGGAAAACCAAAGTGTGTGAACACAGGTGACTTAAGGGATATTTTTCTAAAGCAGATATAGAGTGATTTTAAGAAATACACACATATCTCTGCTTGTTGTTAGGCTAAAAGCTTAATATAGACATAACAATTTATAACATGTCTGCAGCCTCCCCCACAAGGCACATAACACCCCCGCACACCAGCACTGCACCTATATTATACTTTAATCAAGATATAGTTACGATTTAATCACAATAGGTCACAACAGTGTCACAAACATTTCCCACATACAAGAAATGATCTGCTCAGTATGGCTGTTACGTCCCCAGGCTAGTCTAGGGGTTAGAAGGGACTAACATAGAGGTAAATAGTGAAAGAGGAGCCAAGATGGTAAGTTAAGAGGTTTATTTCTTGCTAGAAATTCAGTTCTAGTTCAGACTGAGGGTTAACTTCAAATAAAATAAATACATAATTATAATAAAGGTCAATTAAATGGACCAATATGGCAAGGCCATGATGATCCACTTGGTAAAGTAAATCCACTTGGCATCTTTCTTGGCCTTCAGACAACAATTCTGATGGCTAAAGATCCAAACGGGACAGGCAAAAAAAAACAACCCCCCCAAAAAAGAATAAACATTGAATGAAAAATGCAAAAGCAGAACTTCCTGTTCAGACAAAAAGTACTGAGATTTCCACAGCACAAAACAAAATAACTATCGCAGTAAATTTAGTGCAGTGTGGATGATTTATGCTGCATTGCCGGGCACAAGTGTCCAGAAACTGTGATATGGAAGGCTGTTGAGGTTCATTTGTGATCCTCTTTTTCATCTGTTATTGGTCACGGGTCAGCAGTCTGGGCCCAATCTTACCCGGGGGAACGCGAAGGCGTTCTCATGCTAGCCAATAGATGTAATCCTCCTGCGAGTCTGTTCTGGGCCTCCTACTGGTAGGACATGCCCAAAACACTCCTCCCAGCAGAAGCCTTTGTCAGATGCTTGAACCAAAGAACTGGTTCCTTTGAATGTGGCAGAGCAGTAACTCGAATTCACTCTGGTCGATCAAGCGGCTCCCCCTACCTTTAAGAAAGAGCCCAGTTACCCATCAGAGGAAACTCATTTTCATTGTTTTATATGTGATGTCATTGTTTTGGTCAGCACCCAGAGCTTGTAACCATAAGTGAAGGTAGGAACATAGATCAGATACTGTCCCAGTATACCCTGGAGGTCGCCACCTGATGAAGCTGACACGAAGCCTGCAAAAAGGCAACCACAGTGGAGACCCTCAACGACCTGGTATCGCTAGAATGTGTCCATAAAAACCAGAAACAGAATCTATGACAAAGAAAGAAGAGGTCCGACTTCTCCCCGGCTGACCTCATACTCCCCAAGGACCCTGACAGGATCACCATGTACACATGAATAGGACCCTATCCCTACTTTTATGGCAGAGCTGCATTGAACGAGCAACCTGACATGTTTCTTATGGACATGTAAAGTAGACGGTTAACAATCTTTTGCTGTGAATGACTTCAGCACTCTTTAAGGCTTTTTAAGCATCAACAGAAACTCTGCTCAAACAGATTTATTAAAATATAAAAATATAAGATCACACAACACATTGAACATTTCTCTTCTGCAACAAGCATGTCTGTTTATGGATGTAATTATTTCAGGAGGCCTAGTAGAAGTCAATGTCTTAAAATATTAGAAATGATTGCCACTAATTGTGTTTGTGATGAACAAACAAAACACTTTCATAAACTTAAATCTTTGCAGTTTAAATAATCTTTTAGTTGTCCATGACGTGCGGTGGAATCAGGGCTTGCAGCAGGTCTTTGTAGGCACATCTGTACCATTACAGTCGATGTTGTAAACTGGTTTCCTCAAACTCTGGAAGACCTCAGCGAGGAACACGTGACCATCCACCTCATAGGGGCTTACATCTGTCTGTTCTGGATGCAGCCGGCCGCTGGATATCAGCTCCTTGAAGGCCTGAAGCAGGGAGGGAGCGTGGATCTGTTAGAGGGGCGATGGGATGTTAGAGGAGAAGATGAAACAGACATCTGAGGGGTGTACCTGGCATACGGGCTCCTCCAGGTGGTTTCCCCAGATGTAGATGTGAGTCAGAGTGGAGCTGGATTTCACAGCCTGAGCCAACAACAGCAGACCCTCTGATGTGATGTTGTTTCTGCACACAGACAGCCTTGCACAGAGCGCAGGTTGGTGACAGCAGGTCAAGATTAAAGGATTAAAAAAGGATGAAGCTAAAACTGTTTACTTTACAAAGCTTTCTCTGTTTGCTGCTTTGCTCTTCCCCCCCTGGGCCTCTAAAAGCTGGATATTTCATATCTGTAGTTTTTTCATAATCTTACGCTCTTCAGAATATTTAACCTTTTTTCTGTTTTCCTCAGTCCGAAAAATATATTGAAGCTCATAAAGTCAAAGATATTTGAACCCTTTGAATCATTATGTTCATGGATCTTTTCTTCTCTTCACATTCAAATTCTTAAAGTTATGCAAAAATCAGGTCAATTTAACTTTGTCCTCCTCTGTCCTTGTTAGATGTTGAAAAATCTCTAAGTAATAAAAATTGATCGTTTTTCTTCAGAGATCCTGAATCCCTGAAAGTTACTTTATAAAAGACTCTATATAGTCCTTCTGTGTAAACTTTGTCTCAATGTAAAAAACAAACAATCAGGCTTCTGGTTTCTAAAGTCATTAAAATATCATTAAAATAAGCAGAAAACGTGATTCTGTCTCTGCTGCAAACCTCCATGTGTATCAAAACTGAGCAACCTCTTTACCAAAAGAGTGTGGTTGATTCTGGGGTTGATGCAGGACTCACTCTTTGAGGGTGCTGCGCGGACAGGTGATGGCTTTGCTCAGGTACCCAGCTCCACCATCTCCAATCTGATTGGATGACAGATCTAAAATCTCCAGGGCCCTGTTCTGCTTCAGCATCATGGCGAGATGAAACGCACCGTCACGGGTCACACGGTTGCTACAGAAATCCAAGAAAGACAGATGTATGGTATGAAGAGGAGGAAATGCGCCCTCTGCTGGCTGCTCGACTCGTTTCCTACCTGCACAGGTCCAGGTAGCGCAGGCTGTGGTTTCGCCCCAGGCCTTCAGTGAGCTGCTCTATCCCAGTGTCAGTCATCCCCATCCTCCCCAGGTGGAGCTCCATCAGGCTGCTATTCACTGCCAGCATCTTAGAGCAGTGCACTGCCCACTCCTCCTGAGACACAAAGAGCTGGCTCAGATCAGTCTGCCTCCCTCTGAGTTTTATACCTGGTGTGTGTTTGTACCTGATGGCTGAAGAGCAGCGGACGGCTGATATCGACAGAGGAAAGAGCCTTGTTTTTCTTCAGCATGATGACGAGCGCTATAATACTGCTGGTGTCCTGTAGGGATCGAGAAAACTCTCAGAAACAGAATGATGTCAGCACCAAACCTTTTTAAAAAGTGAAGCCCATCTACCAGGTCGCAGTCGGCCACTTCCAGCTCCTGCAGCGCGCAGTTCTCCTGCAGCACGCTGGCCAGTTCCAAACCTCCTCCTCTCCCGATCTTGTTACCTGACAGCCTGAGAGAGAGCAGGGTGCTGTTACCCTGCAGAGAGAACGACAGGCGGGGACGTGGCTTCCACATTAGAAACGTTGGAGCCACATTAAAAGGAATGAAAATCCAACTGTAAATGAATTCTGCTAAAATCTAGGAGGATCTCATGAGTGAAGAGGAGTCTGGCCAGGATCGAGCTCATTTTAGTTCATGGGGGGTGGGGGTGGGGGGTTAAGCACCTAATTCCTAAGGGAAGAGTAAGAATAAACAGTTTATATGAGAACATATTAAGTGTTAAACCTGCAGGCTGCTGGCGAGGACTTGAGCTCCATTGGCCTGGATGTCGTTAAACATTAAATCCAAACAGCTCAGAGATGATTTCTCCTCCTGCTCAGAGAAAACAAACACGAAATACATCAAACATGAAACATTTTACTTACAGAAAATGATCCACCCATTGCATTTTGTTACCTACTTGCAGGAGCTTAGCAAGGTGTTCAACTCCTTCATTTGTTATGTTGTTGTAGCTCAGATCAAGACCTGGTCACACACACACACACACACACACGTAGTTAAAGACAGTTAAACACACCTTGTCTGAATCAGGTCGCCTGAATCCGCCAGCTCACCTGTAACACGCTCGTTATGTCGGAGACATTTACAGAGAACGAGGACGTCGTCGTCACTGAGTCTCTGAACCTGTCTGACATTTCCTGGAAGTTTTAGGGTGAACTTCCTGCCACACAGACAAGTTTTCCACGCCAGCAGAGAATCAATGTTTATATGGGAAATGCATTGGAAAAAACACACATCCTTAAAACAGGGTTGTCACACTCAGTTTAGTTAACCAGCCATGTGAGGCCCAAATAGATCTCTAAAAATCTGATATTTGAAAAATCTGATATTTGAAATCTATAAATCTCTCTCTCTCTCTCTCTCTCTCTATATATATATATATATATATATATATATAATTGTGAATAATTTTCACAACATTTAACCAGGTAACTGGTGAAGCACTTTTTTAACCACCTGGTTATTTTAATACTGGGTGTGCTTAGTATGAAATATGAAACACTTCATGGGGATCAAGTGGTAATAAAATAATTCTAAAAAGTGCCAAGTGAGTGAGTGAATTTACTAAGAGATTTAAATGTGTTTAAGTCCACAGTAGTATTAACCGGTAACGTTAACCCACTAAAATCTTCACTTTTGGTGCCCTAAAGCAGCGGTCTCCAACCTTTTTTGCGCCACGGACCGGTTTATGCCCCACAATATTTTCACGGACCAGCCTTTAAGGTGTCGCGGATAAATAGAACAAAATAAAACTAGTACCGGTACCGAAAAAAGGAGGATTTATTCATAACACACGTGAAAAGACCCAGGAAAACCGAGTAAACGATAAAAACGATAACAAAATAACGCTGAAAACCGATAAAAACCCTGAAAACTATACATTTCACACCTGAGCCTCAACTCTCGCGGCCCGGTACCAAACGACTCACGGACCGGTACCGGTCCGAGGCCCGGGGGTTGGGGACCGCTGCCCTAAAGTTACATTGGAGTTTAAAGTGTAAACGCTTACCCCGTTAACGGCGTCTTCTTCAATGACTGTGAAACGTACGGATTCACTTTTACCTTTCTCTCAGCGCACACGGCTTTATAAAGCTCTGACATGCTTTGGGCCGTCATCACTAGATACTGTTTGAGTCGCTATGGCAACACGAGGGACGGCAGCCGCGGAGGTACAAACAAGTAACGGGAGGGAAATTTTAACGTAAGGCGGATTTTTGATAAGAGATGAACGTTAATATATTAAAGAAATACAATAAATTAACGTGTAGGTTTGCGTCTCAGTAACCAATTACAGTATGTAACAACAACAAAAAAAAAGATAATGGGTGAATGTGAGTGGAATTAAAAGAAAAAAACTTTAAAATCATAAAAATAATAGAAAATGGCTAATTAACAAGAAATAAACATTCTAAGAGAAAATAATATTTCCAATTTATTAGTTTCAATTTTAAATTCAGGAGAACACAAATTCAAATTTAAGAGAAACTAAACGTTTTAAGAAGAAATATCAATGGCAAAACATTTAATTACAGCTTTTATCTTTATGATCAGATAGTGAAATGTAAAAGAAAATAAATTGTTTTAGGAAACAAAATGGATGCATTTACAAGAACACAAATTAATAAAAGTCAATAGTCAAAAAGAAGCTGGAGGCCAACAGAAAAAGCAAACAATGGACTATTTTCATGCCGGGCTGTTGTATAAACTGTGACCTGCATTCATATTATCAGAAGTAGATACGTGATTAATATTTGATTATGACTCAGAGAAAATGCTTTAGCGTATAAACAAATGAAACTAATAATATTAAAAAAGATAATAATGAAGTGGAACCTGTGACATTAATTAGTGGGTCAATGATACAAAACAATGATTTGTAACCGAGAGGAAAACAGATGTGGGCGTTCACAGGACTGAAAACACTAAGTGTGACTTTCATCTGCTGTGCACCATCACGCAGACACAAGTAACTGAGCTTCATGTTACAGAAGTTCATGATTGTATTTAAAATGTTTATTTTAAGACTTAAAATATGTAAGTTTTACAAACCAGAATGAGAATATATTTATTTACAGTGTTACAAATGACAGAAATAAAATAAAATGTGAATAGAGAAGTGTAAACAAAATGAATGTAGACATTCACTATATTATATACAAACGAGCCCATCAGTAATAATTACAAATGATGCTTTAATCACTGCAAGGCAGAAGTAATGTTTAGTGTGTTCGTGCTTGATTTTATCGCCCTGGACCGTCTGCCCGACGGCAGAAATTCAAACAATAAGAAAACAATCTTAAGAGAATATTAATAAATAATAAATAGTCAGATGAATACTTTAAGGATATTAAGTGCAGATAAATGTGCTCTCCTGCATGTTCCACTTCATCCTGGTCAAACTGTCTGGCCTGCTGAACACTTCCTCCTCTCCGTGGCTCAGATCTTGGCTTTACAGCAGAGTCTGAGGGTCCAAGCAGCTGTAAGCTGGAGGAGGATATGACATCAGCGACAACTGTAATGCCAGTGCTAGCTATTTAGCTAACAATGTTTTGTCAGGCACTGGTGTTACACATGCTGCGGTGTTATTTAGTGTGTATCTGTGTTCAATTGTCATGTTCATAATGGAAAAAAGATGCGTGGCTGGAGGCCCGACGGGTCGTAAAGAGAAACAAGGATCACGGCTAAATTTGTTAAATTGAATTTGACACAAAAGTCCTCTGACAAAGTTAATACACGAGGAAGGAGGTCGTCTGCAGTGTACTGACGAATTCACACTAACTTTAAAGTGCACACATTGGAAAACTATCAAACAAACACATTTACAGTATTTAAAGTTACTTCTAAGTAAATGATTACTAAGTACAAACAAAGTGAATGAGCCAGTTTAAATTGTGCATTTTGAGACAGGATTTGAGTCCGTGTTGGGAATATTTGGTCTGAAGGAACGCCGCTGAAGGCTCCAGAGCTCGTAGTAGGAAAACAGGAGAAAGGGACAGCGAGGTGGAGAGAAGACAACGACGAGGGGATTCCTGTTCAACAATCGATACGCAGAATAAAATCTATAGTTTAATCATTTGTAGTTTATTATAAACAGGAACAAAGTGGAAGGTAACTATATTATTGGGACAGGAACTGCTTCTTCTTCACGTCTCACAGCGATGTCTGAAATATGTAAGTAAAGATGCGCCGTGCAGTCATGAGTCGTCTGTGAAGCTCTTTCACCTCCACAAACAGCCAAGACGTGGTTTGTGAGCAGTGTTGGGAAGGTTACTTTTAAAATGTATTCATTACAGATTACAGATTACATGCCCCAAAATGTATTCTGTAACGTATTCCGTTACGTTACTCAATGAGAGTAACGTATTCTGAATACTTTGGATTACTTAATATATTATCATGCTGTTTACAACTAGGTGAATGTACTATTGCTGTGATTTATTACTGTTACTGAAGGTCCGCGGCTCCGAACCGTAGTAAAGGGACCTCTGGCTAATACGGTGGGTTCGTGTCGGCTCGTAGCCGAAAACTAGCTTTACTTTGTTGTCTGGGTCAACTTTGCTAGCAGAGACAGAGAGAGGCGTTGAACGCCTGCTCCAACAGAACTTATTGTTTCAGAGGAAAACACGAACACGGTGTACAGTCGAGTCTTAATAGCTTACTTACAGCTGGGCTCGTCAGGCTCTCTTCTTGGCTGCAGTGGTTATTATTATATTTACATGCTTCCAGCTCCCGTTTTTGCTCGATGACAGCTCGTACTTTTCCTTTTTCTCCCTCCCTCGCTCACAGACACATAACGTGTATGGCAGTCCATTCTCCCTGCAGCACGGACTACACTGCCCATGATGCTACATTCTTTAGAGCTATACCTGTAGCATTCTGCCTGTTAGCTTAGCACAACAACAACAAAAAGGCCTCTCTCACCCAGGAAACACGCAGAGAGAGAGCGTCACCCTGTAACCATGGCAACCGTAACACTGCCGCCTGGAACAACAGAACATAGCTGTCAAACAAAACCCAAACAGTCCTGACCCGCCACAATATGAAACAGGGAAGTACCGCCGTGTAATCCATTTATTTCAACAAAGTAACTGTATTCTAAATACCACCTTTTTAAACGGTAACTGTAACGGAATACAGTTACTCATATTTTGTATTTTAAATACGTAACGGCGGTACATGTATTCCGTTACTCCCCATGCAGCGAGGCCACAAACACAAAGGTAAAAACGATGATGAGTTTATGATGAGGGGACCTGAAGAGGAGGAGAGGGACAGGATGCTGATAGGGCCAGACAGGCAGTGTCCAGGTACACAGGTGTTGGTGACCCAATCATGGAAAGTGACTTACATCTAGGTTCAGGTTTTTGTGTTGATCTTTAAAACTACGGAAATTATTTTACATGAATAAATATGTCTCTGAAATAAGTAATGAAATAAGGCTACAATAGATAGTTGCATGAGCCTCCAGCTGATCCGCATCACTTTTTAAAAAACGTTTTCAAACATCACTTTTTTGTACCGTATCAGATCAGTTCAGCTTAAACTTGGCATCAGATTTGAAATAAAAACAGTGGTATGCACATCACTAGTAATCAATGCTGGATGTAAACACGGTGTGAATGATGGCAGCTGTTGGTTGTTACATTTAGACAAGCTGGATGATGCCAGTGAGGTTTTATCACTGTTTCATTTGCAAAGGTTACAGTAGAAGCAGGATTTGATGTCCTGGAGGCAAAGACGGGGCAGTGGGTGATAAATAGAGCTCGCTGTCATCAGCATAACATTTATAGAAGATATGACAGAAGAAGGTAGCTCTCTGGGGGACTGTGGTGCTAACTAGACTTACAGCTTTTGAATTGAATGTAGCTTTAAAGCAGCGTAAAGGTGTAGCAGTGATTCCAGTCAGTCTGTCAAGACGAACGTTCGTGTCAAAAGCAACACTCAGATCAAGCAGGTTAAAAAAACAGAATCAGCCGGTTAGCCGAAGAGGTCATTTGTGATTTTAACCAAGACGATCAGGTACCAGATCAAGCATCACTATTGTTACGGCCCTAGCAGGGCCGCCTCCTGAAGTTGTCTGTGTGGGCGTGTCCGTCCATCTCTCCTGCCTTAGTTGCCACCTTTCTTTTGTGCAGCTGACTCTCAGTAATTAAAAGTATTTAAGCCGAGGGAAAGGTGAGCTCTGGGCTAGAGTGCCATTAGTGTGGTTGCAGCTAGTGAGCTGCTCTCTTTTTGACTTACTTTTTACTTTATTGACCAACGCTTGAGTTTTGTTTGTTTTCCTTAAATGCTGATAGCAGCTTGTCCGTCTCTTTTAGTTGAGCTACTTTAATAAAACTATTTATTTTAACCCTTTTGCCTCCTTGACTCTTTTTCCTGACCTGGACACTTTTTGTTACTTCCCCCTCACCGCCTAGACCCCTCAGAGGAACGTAACACGATGTTGTAATAATTCACTCGAGGTTTTGTCTGTAAGAGATTCCTGCTTTTGAACAGATGTTGTTAGATGGTACCAAATATTCCAGTGTACCTGTGCGCTGCTGCTCCTGCAGTTCAGCTGCGACATAGACATCCTCACCCCCAACCCACATGGAGTTAGGGTGGGGTTAGTGTTTGGTCAGCGTCCACGTCGTTTCGTCTTTGCTGTCTGGAGCCCAAATGGAAAAGAATTTAACAGACGAACTGCAGTAAAACTGTGTAGACTTCATTAGAAAGGTAATATAATGTAATTGGTATGTAGCTAAAACGCTAACCCCAAACCTGATGTCCACCTTATTAAACATTCAGAGGAGACGCGTCCATCTCTCCGGCTGTGTTTATAAGAATATCACAAAACAGACAGAAGCTGAAAATAAAACTGAAGTTTCCTCGTGGTTATCTGTCACTGCTGAAGCGATGTAGGTGAGCTGCCCCTTTAAGCTTACACGATCAGCTCTGCTGTAGCCCAACAGGCTCCTTATTTATTACAGTGTGTGGACAGTCCCCGAGGTAGCTGAACCTTTGACCACCGCACGGCGTCAGTGGGCTGAAGAGACAAGATGAAGAGGCAGTCAGCTCTCTATCAGCAATCTTCCTCACCTTTCCCCCTGAGCTCTCCTTAAAAATCTGGAAGCCATCATCGCTCCTTCATATCTCCCTCCGGCTAGATATGAAGTGAGCTCACATTATAAATATCTCCATTCTGTTTGATTGCCCTCCAAATAAGTCACACTGTTCAAACAAGCACAGAGCACTGCTCCGTTGCCTCCCATTGCCTGGCTTTGAGCTATTGACGCTGCAGCTGACGATTTATTATAGGCACCTTTCCCAAGTGACCGATAAGCATTGTGATGGATGCATGATTTTACTGTGCCAAAAGAGCTTTATCTCACTCCTCCAAGCTACTATCTCGAGCGGGCTGATGAGCTGTGCTTACTCTCTCCTCTGACTTTCTCTCCCCTTCTTGCATCCTTCAAATGGAAACCACAGTGAGCCTCATCCTCCAAAGAAGCCATTTCACCAGGAACAAATGTATTCTATTATTTACTGATTTCGTTATCTATGCACTTTGTGGCTTCTCGCATTCTTTCCGGTTTATGTGCTTGTGTTTATGTGCGCGCTCGTCAGCCCCTGTATAGAAGGAGTGGATACCGATGAGTTGACAAGCATATGCATATGTGCATGTGGCGGCGTTCAAGCCGAGCAGAAAACCGCGTCCTGTCCTTGATGCTGTTTCCACATTGTCTTTCTCTGCTCTGGATGCAATATCCAGCTATTTAGAAAACACAGCTATCAATCATCTCAATTACTGCTGGCAAACTTCAAAGCGCGTTTGACTTGCTGCTCATTTTCTTTCTATTAGTAACACTCAAGTGGGCAGAAATACAAAAGAGCAGAAATTACAAAAAGACGTGCATCTGTGTGGCTCTGTGGTGCGACGCAAGTGACAGGAAATGTCTTCACTTTTAGGCTGAAAGGTTCAACATCTGTTCCACTGATTTTGTGTTAAATGTCACATGCATCTATTTATTAATTCAAACTCATTGGATCTGTGCGTGTGAGACAAAAGGATGCTCGGGCAGAAATGTTTATTTATCTACAAAACAGGTCAACGATCTTTGCTGTTAATGTTCATGTGATAGTATATGTATATGCTCATTTATAGCTCATTACATGGGGCTGTGAATATGAGCAACATCTCATCCGATATAAGACATCTATCGTCTGATATCGATATAAATCACAAAATTTTACATTTTCTGTAAATTCTGTGAATCTCGGAGCTCGACTTGTGTGAAGCGTTTCCAGCTGGGCGTCGTGTAGCTGGAGTCGAGTGTTTTAACCGATGCATGAAACCAGCGGTCCCAAACCCCCGGGCCTCGGACCGGTACCGGTCCGTGAGTCGCTTAGTACCGGGCCGCGAGAATTGAGGCTCAGGTGTGAAATGTATAGTTTTCAGGGTTATTTTGTTATCGTTTGTATCGTTTACTCGGTTTTCCTGGGTCTTTTCACGTGTGTTATGAATAAATTCTTTTTTTCTGTACCGGTACTAGTTTTATTTTGTTGTATTTATCCGCGACACCTTAAAGGCCGGTCCGTGAAAATATTGTCGGGCATAAACCGGTCCGTGGCGCAAAAAAGGTTGGAGACCGCTGCCTTAAACGATACATTTTTAGACATAAGTTGTAACGGCGATGTTTTCTTTGTGAGTATTTATTACACGGCGTGCTGCGGGGAAAAGCCTGTTCTAACGTTTGAGTCTAAGCTTTATTTTTTAGCACCTGACGGCTCTTTTTTGCTTCTCATCCGTAAATAATCTGCATCTTTCACGTGATTCAGTTTATTTTGAAAAGTCTCAACAGGATCTGGAGCTTTATTGTGAAAGGTTTGTGTGGAAAATAAACAAGCAGACACGCAATGGTTTTACCATCGTTGTTGCTAACGACAACGCATAAAAACAGGCGCTTGTCCATCCTGAGTGTGGTTATATTAAATATAAGAGAAAGAGAGAACTTTAAGAAATTAATAATAACTACAGTGACCATCAAAACCAGGAAAAAATATTGCCGTAAACAGTTTATTTTGCGACACCACGAAACAAACGATAGACGTTTTTATATCGTCATCCGATATACATCGTTATATCGAACAGCCCTATCATTACATAACATTTGATGTTTAGTGTTTAATTAGAAACACCACACACGACACAGCAGCAGTTTATGTTAAAACTCAAATTTAATAACTGTGATGGACATAAATGTAAATTTGCCGTCTACATTAGAGAGATCTCTTTGTGTCCGATGTCCGACTGCGTGGACGGTCATCCATAAACATACTTTTATGTAAGAAGTAAATCTCATTTTAATGCTGCTCACCCAGGACTGGGTCACGGGCAAAGAAGCCCAGACCTCCCTCTCCACAGCCACCTCGTCCTGCTCATTTGAGGGAATGCTGGAGCGTTCCCAGGTGAGATGAGTGATGTAATCTCTCCAGCATGTGCCGGGTTTACCTGAGGACATAAATGCAAAAGCCACAAGTGCAAAATAGTGTCGAAAAAGAAGATTTTAAAGGGCAATACCAAGGAGCATAGACCAAAATGTCTCTGGATGCAGCTTAAAAGAACTACATCCAATCTGAGTCACAAAGTGTGACTGGAGCAGCGTGCAGACAGGCTGTAAACACGACGCAGTCTACCAAAGTAACACCAGGACGTCTACGCCGTGGAGTTCCCAGACTTGGATTTAGACAAGTCCAGATGACTTGTATTATCTTTAAAATAGGCTCTATATACACTGAATGAAATACCTTATTTAAAAAAATTCAACATTTCAGTTTACTGCTTTTTAACAAATTTGATCATCTTTCGCAGCAAAGCCCACTGAGGCCACATCTTTGGACGTGGCACAGGAAGTGGAAGCAAAATCACTGAAGACGCAGCTGGAAACATCACAAAGGATGAAACGTGAATTCAAAGCAAAACACAGAACAAACTAATCAGCAGCAAGCACACAGAACAACCGCATCCAGTCACAGCGAACGACAGCAATCTTTGTTTGCTAAACAACAAGAGGATAAGCAATAAACAGGAGACATTCCAGCAGAGCTGCACCAGTGGACTCCAAAACGTATAAAATTACCATGAAAACAAGTAAAATACCAAAAATGAACAAATAAAAGGAAATCTAGCGTTTTGCTGTCATATTAAGTTAGTTCAGAAGCCGAGAAGTGCAGAAGCTCCTGACAAGAGTCTGAACAGTCATTGACCTGTTTGAATGTCACATGATCTGATTCACATCTTCTCAGTGGCTGCTGCAGCCGAGGTGAGTGCCAACAAGCTTCACTTTGGGAAAGGAAAACCTGACTGTAAGAGCCAATTAAAGGTTAATTTTATTGGTATTTGTAAAATGATTAGAGGAGAAATATACATGTTTGATGTTAAGAATATAATTTCTAGTTAATTTCAAAATACTGTTTTGTTAAAGGTATAGAATATAGAAGTGCGACATTCTAATGCGCTTTTTGGGCTTCCGGCACGCTGTAATTACGTAGTTGGGGCGTCAGATAAGCTGGAAGCAACAGTTTTTTGACCGAGTCTTGCCATGTAAATTAAAAGTTTCAATAAACATCTTTTTTGCAAGAAAAGGACCTGGACTTGCTCGCGTTTCAAATGCATGTTGCCGGACTGACTCCTAAAGGTGGTACAGAAGAGTGAAATAGAGACGGAGCGCCGCCACTACACTGACCGTTGAGTCGATTGTGAGGTGATGTAAAGATGAATGAATCGGCCAGGTTATTGCACGCTGTCAGCTGGTCTGTAGTGTTTAATTTGTTGATATCTGACAAGTACGCCAACCACAGGAACAACAGGGAAGGGAGGAGCAGGGAACATGCAGCTGATTGACCCGGAACTTATACAGGGTTCATTCCCGCCACAATAAAGGGACTGGCGGAAGTGGGGTCAGAAGTTACCGTGGTTACGGATTCATCAAACCAAAGCATCAATGCACTGAAAGCTTTAACGTTACATACATCAAAACAGGGCTTTTCATCTAACGTCTGTGTGCTGTGTTTGTGAGCAGGCGCATGGCGACAGTGGGAAGGAAAAACTCCCTTTTAACAGGAAAAAGCCTCCAGCAGAAGCAGGCTTACAGAGGGATCAGCCAAGGAGACACTGTGGGAGCCTGAATTCCCACTTCACTATGATTAATATTCACAGCTTCAAGATCACCAGCAAGTTATTGGGGATTTATGCTCTGTGGAAAAAAAGAAAACACGATTTCCACCTAAATGTCTCAGATATTTCCACTGATTGTCCAAGAAACTAATTTTACTTTGAGTCACGCTGCTAGCAGACTAACCCACTGCCACAGCTACTGTCAAGCACATGAAAAACGTCAGATTTCATTCATTTTTGATGGACGTTACTGTACCCGCAGCAGTCGTCCCAGAAAAAGAAAAACATGATGTGATCAAGAGTCCATATTTACCGCTGAGACTTTTCAATTAGGCCTGTTTGAAGAGAGATTCTGTTTTCGGGTTGCCTCAGTTATCTGAGGCCTGTATTTAGTGGGGCCCCCTGCAACGTAATCCACCCACCCTTGTACACAATGAATTTAGCCTTGCATTCAGCTGTATTTGGCAGACGCTGCTTCCCAGCATGGAGGCACAAACAATCCGGATCCGCCGCATCACTCACCTCGTCTTCTGTCCTCTCCTTCCTCTCTGTGGTATTAAGTATCACTTGCCGCTATTCCAACGCTGTCAAACTCAATTTCAAAGTTTTTCATCTGCCAAATCCAGCTGCATTTTCCGGCTCACGTTGGTGATCACGCTGCGGTCGAGGGGGAAACGGAGCCAGGAAGAAGTCAGCGTGATTGGCGAATCTCAGCGATGTCAGTGTAGCATTTCAAAGCCAGCTATCGTTCCCGAAAAACACAGCAGCTCCTGCTTTTTTGGCTGCCGCCGCACACGCGGGACTCAATAAAATTTCTTAATTAAGGAAATGCATCTCGAACACACAGAGCCGCTTAGTTTGTGATGTGTTTACTGAGATTAAACTTGTGGATTTAGATTTGTTTTCATACATTCTCATTTCCTGTCATCATCCATTCGTCACAAAGGGACCGAGTGCTTTCCTAACACTCTGGGAGTGAGTTCATGTCAGTGCCCTGACTGCTCTTCAAATTTGCCACTACTGGAAAATGTAATATACTCGCCGTGGCTGCTAATCAAAGCAAGCTGAGCGAGAAATATGTGTGTAATTTATGACATGTTAAATTTGGCTAGGGTGCTTCCCTCACTCTGTTCCTTTGCATCTCCACCCTGAAATAAATTTCCTTTGGGCAGAGCACACAGCGTGGCCTGCAGATTTCTAACCATGGGAAACAGTGTTGTTGTAATGATAAGAATGCGTGAGGCACTTTAGGCCATATTACCCCTCCTGCTTCTAACCACTGGCTGTTTATTTACCTTGGAGATGAATGCAGCGAGACTCCCTCTGGCCCGAGCCTGAGCTCGCCGTACTCAGGCTGCAGACTCGCTTTCTAAATACAGAAGAGCAAAACTGAAGCGAGCTACCTTTATTAAATATACTTTATTGTGGTTGCTCGCTCTTCTGTTGCAGAGCCGTTCTCCCTCGATCCTTTGCCAGTGATAATTACAGTTATACATGCTCAGTGGACGTGCATGCCTCATTGAAACCGATGAAATCAATATCTTAAATATGCTGTTTTTCCAAATGATGAAACATCTCATTGCATTAAAAAGCAGAGCAATTACACCGCGCTCGATAGCTCTTCAACAATATCTATTCGAGCTTTGCAAAACTAATAAGGAAGCAAGGAAAACATACTTCTGTTTGTTTTCTTCGATTTACCCATCGAAAGCTTTTCCACCTGTCGCGCTGTCGACGCCTTTCATCGACATCGTGTTTGGTTGATGAAATAAATCTTGTCAGTTCAGCAGCAGTTGAAGCAGAGTTTCAGCTCTCAGGGATGTGGCCACTCGCTTACTGTCAGTACAATTTAAAATATCTGCTAACTGCTTTATCTTCCTCATAAATAGTTTATAAAGCCAAAATAAACAGAAAGATATCTGCCTGCAGTTTGAGCTTTAAACAGGATCTTGTGTGCTCACTTCAGAAAGTATATTTGTGTTTCTACAAAAGTAGCTTTGCATGATTCACTGTTCAAAATAAACCTTCTTTGTCTTATCCTGGAAGATGGTACGGCCCCTTAGTCCTCACAGAGTCTGTAAGACAGCTTTCTTCTGATTGGTTGCCCCTCAAAAACAGATGATTTACTTTTTCTCAAGTAATCGGATTACAGTAATCCGATTACTTTTCCTCAAGTAATCGGATTACTGTAATCCGATTACCTTTTCTCAAGTAATCGGATTACAGTAATCCAAGTAATCGGATTACAGTAATCCAAGTAATCGGATTACAGTAATCCAAGTAATTGGATTACAGTAATCCGATTACTTTTTCTCAAGTAATCGGATTACAGTAATCTGATTACTTTTTCTCAAGTAATCGGATTACAGTAGTCCGATTACTTGAGAAAAAGTAATCGGATTACAGTAGTCCGATTACTTGAGAAAAAGTAATCGGATTACTGTAATCCGATTACTTTTTCTCAAGTAATCGGATTACAGCAATCCGATTACTTTTTCAAGTAACGAGTAAAGTAAGGGATTACTATTGCAAAAACGGTAATTAGATTACTGTTACTTTCCCGTAGGAACGCTGCGTTACTGCGTTACTAAAACCGTGATTTTTTTTGCGAGAATGTCTCATGACAGTGACGTAAGCGAGTGTGACGTTCGTGACAACAGCTGTGTGCAGATCAACAATGGATCATGCAGAGAGAATATGAGCGTGCAGCGTTTAAAGCGTGGAAGTACTGACCTTACTTTGAGTTTGATTCCATAAAAAGTGACAAAAACATTAGTGTCCGTTGTGCGTGGGTAGAAAACTTCTTTTTACAGCGAAAAAAACCCTAAACTTCCGAGCAAGCACCGAGTAGCTACGACGTAATGGGAAATTCACAGAGAAACTCGCGGATTCTTCCACCGACGGCTGCACACCTGCACCAGGGTAAACCTCCGCCTACCCCACTCCTGCTTTACAGGTGAAAATAGAGCAACAGGACCGCTAGTCTTTGACTTTATTTATTTTCTGCTGTGTTTTACTTGCATCTATTTGAAAGACTGAGTGTAAACACACAAAATATTTTATTTTATGTGCTGGAATGTGCAGAAAATAGGTTTAAATGTTAAACTAATTTCTTCCAGTCAGAGAATGTTGCAGATAATTAAATTTTTGCTTGATGCATAAAGTTAAAAGATTAAAACTAATAAAACAAGTTTTAAAAAGATACTTTTCCATTTGATTACATTTTGTATGATGATTATGTAGAAAAAGTAGAATTGGGCTGAAAGATCTATCACTTTATCACCTATTCAGGTTGTAAATCCTGTTTTTAAAAAGTAACTAAGTAATTAATTACCTTTGAAAATAAGTAATCAGTAAAGTAACGGGATTACTTTTTTGGGGAAGTAATCAGTAATTAGTTACTGATTACTTTTTTCAAGTAACTTGACCAAAACTGGTCATGACTTATGAGATCAATCATCATCGATCTGCAAATTCTGAGCACATCTCAACGACCACTGTGATGTTTACTTTCAACAATAATAATAATAATAATAATAATAACAATAATAAACGCCTTTCAGCTTCTCAGTATTTTGCTTCACTGGAATCTAAATGTGCGTCTCTCTAATCTACTTTGGCTCAATGTCTGTTGTTTAAATGTGCCGTAGGCTATAAATAGATATACACAAAACGGGTCAGACATTTTTCATAGAACATGTTTGATGTATATTTACCTCAAGAAAATATTTAACACAATTCAGTGGGCTATATACTGAGGATAGAAAAGTATTGATCCTACTGCACTAGCATTAATCCAATACCAATACAAGCAATCGATCCACCTCTAGTGGATACAGTCAAAGCTGTGTGTCAGAGTTAGCTGACCACCCTCACTGACATCATAAAGAGCCAAGACTAGAAAAGAACTCTTTTTTTTTTTTTTTTTTTTCTCTTTTTTGCCTGTCCCGCTTGGCTCTTTTGCCATCAGAATTATTGTCTAAAGGCGAAGAAAGATGCCCAACGGATTTTCTTTACCAAATTGACCATCCCAGCTTTGCCGTAATGGTCCATTTGATTCACCTTTTATTCTTTATTTTATTTTCACTTGCTGAATACGGGACAGACTTGACTGGGGGAAAGAAAAGGGAGAAAGAAAGAGGGAAAGAAAAACAGTTGAGAAGAGGGACGGGGGAGAAGGGCAAAAAACAGAATAATCAAAAAAAAACAAAAAAAAAAACAAAAAAAAAAAAAAACATGTATTGATCACCTGGATCACCTGTTGAGAAAGAAAAAAGAATACAAGCAGAAGAAAACGAGAGTAATACAATAAACAACATCACAATGATATATGGGAATATGACAGTAAATACTAAATATTAAACATTATTGTGCAGCACGTAAGATCGACAGCACAGTGTGCATTGAGGTAGGAGCCAAAAAGGGTGTAGTTTGTGTGTGTGATCACCCGTGTGTACACCTGTGAGCATGGACGCGCTTGTTTTCTTAAAAGGTTCCCTCATGTAATGATCTGCTAGAGCAGACGTTCCCAAAGTGTGGGGCCCGCCCCCTAGGGGGGGCGCAGAGCCATTGCAGGGGGGGCGCGGCATGAAAAGGGAAAAAAAAAAAAAAACAACGCTTGGACACTGCTAGCACGGGCGCCCACACAAAGGCAAAGCAGGAGATGAAGCATAGCTGAATATGTTTCCAAACCAACTTCATTCTAAGCCAAAGACTAGAAAATATGGTGAAGCATATCTTCCCTTTGGTTTCACCTGCACAAGTGCTGAGGTAGGTCTCCTTGCAGGATTGGTTTTCCCTTTGTTGGGAGCAGCGCTGGGCTGTTTAAATCACGGACAAACAGTATCCCACATTCTTGATTTGTAGTTCACAAACACTTGTTGTAATGACTAACTACTCTTGACATTTTGGAGATGTTTGCTCTTTATACAGTAAAGTTACAGTGGGATACAAATAACATCAGGCTGATCCTGCCACAATTTGTTCCCCGGTTCAAATCACAGACAAACAGCGTCCAACAGTTGTTTATGTTTTTGAACCCATTTTGCAGAGGGATTTTTTGAAAAATGTATTGATAGCAATGTTGAATATTATTACACAGAAAAAAACAACTACATGTAAAATAATTACACCGTGACGCCTCTGCCTTTGTAAATGGAGGGACAGTAACTATATGTAAGCGTGTAAAACCTGCAGATAGTCAGATTAACAGTATTTCGTCTCTACCTGCCATTCTGCAATTCATCTCATGTAAACAATAACGTGCACACAGCGTGACGTGAAAAAAGGCACATACCTTTGACATTGCATGACCAACTCTGTATTCCTCGTCCAGTAAACGCAAAAAAGGAGTTTTAAAAAATCTCCATTCTCGGTGATTCGAAACGCCGTTTACGTGTGGACGAAACAGCTGCGTTTTCAAAAATACCCGTGTAGGTGTGGACATAGCGTAAAAGAGTTAGTAGTTTATTTTCTTACTACCTGTAATTTATTGCAGATTACTTGTAATTATTTGCTTAATTGTTTACTAAATGTTTGAGGTGTGAAATAAACCGCAATGGAGCAAAATATGGGTGTGTGTGGTTGGAGGATGTGTTCGTGCGCGCGCGCGCGCGCGTGCGCATGAGGGGGGGCGCGAACATTTTTCTTGTAAAACAAGGGGGGCCCAGCAAAAAAAGTTTGGGAACCACTGTGCTAGAGGGTGTGGGGGGCCACTGCCCCGTCCTCCAGGGCATGAAGCAGGTATGGAGGAGATCAAAACCCCAGACATCCAGAGGCCCCCAGAACACAAGAGACCAAGGAAGACCAACAGAGGGGCAGCCGTGCCACTGTCCCAGAAAGAGCTGAGGAGAGTCCCAGATGAGGGGTCACCCAGCAGCCACGGAGCAGAAGCCAGGGGGGGTTGCAGCGACGTGCCCGTGAGCTCTGCCGGCAGCCAGCTGTGCCTGAGTGACCGAGCCCCAGGCCGAGAGGCCGGGGGCACCCCACCTCCGAAGTGGCCCAAGCGAGCCCCAGGCTCCAGGCCCCGATAAGCAGCCGCCAAGGAGTGAGCCGGTGTGCACCCGGACGCCCACCCCCGGACACAAAGAACCACCAACGCACCGATGTCTGAGGGAGTCCGCCCCCGGCAGGGGAGGTGGTGGGGGGAGATAGGCCTCCAAACCTTGGAGGGCCTGAGCTGTCCTCAGAGAGGTGGCGTCTGATACCCAACCTGACATATGGACACAGACATACAGGCACACACAGATACAAACATCCATTCCCACCCTCATGCTCTCATATGCACTTACTCCACACTTAACCAACGTGAAGACAGACATAAAGAGACGCTGTACACACAATCACACTCCCCAAGCGTACTCTACAAACCGGGTCTAGGTACCCTTGCCCCTGGGGGGGGGAACTGCACCCAGACCCAGGTTGTGTTACCCTTTTTCCCTGCGGTGGGGAGAAGCAGACCG